>NW_027187368.1:4837273-4953419 GCF_028583685.1 Petaurus breviceps papuanus | reverse complement strand
AATACTGTCCACTGGTGAGGGACAGTACTGTTGTTGCAGGGGTCTGGGAGCCTTTCTGTTGGTTCAGAAGCCCTGAAGAAGGATTTTCTTGTTGTATGTTTACAGAAATCCTGGGAGAGGGCTTTGCTAATGTGTTCAGGGGTTCTAGGGCTGTTCTACAGACAGAGGATAAATTCATGAAGGGACTGGCAATGTATCTTATGGCCTTGCTAAGCCTTGTCTCTCCAGGAACTAAGATTGCTGAGAACTTGCCTCGTGTCAAGATGAAGAAAAGACCTCCATTTGGGTATTAAGTGCTGTGTTTAAACTTGATGTAACTCTGGGGTAGATTCAATTGTGATCCAGGGGTGGGGAACTTTTGACCTTTTTGTGTTCTATGGTTGAGCAAATGAATGTATTTTACTTATGTTTGGAAACTAATCTCCATTTGAGAAGAGGGGCTTTGTGGTGGACTTAATTAAGGTATAGCCTAGGGGTGGAGAAGTATTTGGAACAGAGACTTTGTAATTGATTGAATGATTGGAAAGTCCTGGGGTGGGGTAGTACTTGGAGATTATTTAATCACACTTAGTAAATGCTGTATTTTGAATGATGTCATGTTTTGATCTTCTCTGTTCTGGGTTTGTTACTGAATAAAATAGAGAGCACCTATGCTGGTATTTTGAACCTGGGAAGTTGCCTTTGCTTGATATTATATTACACATACTAAAATGGCAATACTTATTGTTGGAGAGATTATAGAATGACAGATACACTAATACATGGTTGGTGGAGCTATGAAATGGTGTAAGTATTTTGGAAAGTAGCTTGTAATTAGGCAAATAAAGTGAATAAAATGTTCATATACTTTGAATCAGAGACCCAGTTACTGGGCTTATACCCCAATGAAGTCATTGATAAGAAGAATATCCCCAAATATACAAAAATATTTCTAGCATCATTTTTGTGAGAGCAAAGAGTTGAAATCAAAGTAAATGTCCTTCAGTTGGAGAGTAGCTAAACAAAGTATGGCACATGAATGTAATGGAATAATACTATTGTGTAAGAAATCATGTACACGATGGAGACAGAGAAACATGGAAAGATCTATATGGGCTGATGCAGAGTGAAATAAGCAGAGCCAAGAAACAGCATACATAGTAACTACAACAATGTAAATGGTAAGAACTCCACACCAAAAAATCAAAAGTGATTGTAACAAAATTGTAAAGATCAAGTAAGACTGGAATGAAAAAATACGAGATGACACCCCCAAATTACCCCTTTGGAGAGGTGGAAAGTCCACAGATAAGAAACACTGCATGTTCAGACTTTCGATGCATTAATTAATTGTGCTAATTTTCCCCTTCCCAAAAAAATATTCTTTGTTATATGAGATGGGTTTTAAGGAAAAGATATTTGGGAGACCTTGATGATGTATGAAACTGAAGATATCCATAAAAACTTCTTTTAAAAATAAAAAATGAAAATATGCCATCTATAAATTAATTTGAAGCTTTAGGAAGAAAGTCAAGAAGAGGAGTTTGCATTGTATTCTGGAGTCTAGAAGAAAGGTTGGGTGCTTTGTGAGCAAGGAAGTGACATGATTTCTGCTTTAGGAAAAATCCTCTGGCAGCCATGTGGTTATGGGTAGAAAGAGAAGAGATCAGAGGCAAGAAAACACTTGAGAGATTGTTGCAATTGTTCAGGGGAGAAGTGATGAAAACTTGAACTAGTGTGATGATGAAAGGGAATAGATATTATAGAGCTAGACTGGATGAAACTCGGCAATGGATCAGATATGAGGGGCAAATGAGAATGAAAAGTCAAGGAGAACTCTGAGATTATAAACCAGTAGAAGTGGAAGGAAAATGGTGCCCATAACAGAAATAGGGAAGTAAGAAAAAAGAATGGATTTGAAGTGAGATAAAGAATTATGTTTTATACAGGCTAAGTTTGAAGCTCCTACAAGAAATCTAGTTGGAAATGTCCAATAAACAGGTGGTGAAATGGGACTGAAGCTCAGAAAGGGGGACTAGGTCTAGCTCTACAGAACTGGGAGTCATTTGCATACAGATGATGGGCTGGTGGGAGATCATGAAGTTACCAAAAGAGAAGCAAACTTTGAATAGAAATTTAAGGTATATTGAAGTAAAGGAGGGGAGGGAATGAGCAGGACAGTATCTGGATGATGAACCAGCAAGGGATACTGAGAAAAAGCAGCTAGCCAGGTAGAAGAATGAGAATGAACCCTCCATGAAACCCCAGAGAGGAGAAAGTGTCAAGGAGGAAAGTGGTCAACAGGGTATAGTGCTGCAGAGAGGTCAAGAAGGACAAACGAATGAGAAAAGGCAGTAGGCAATACTTTATCTTAGGATTTCATCACTTTCCACTTATACCATTACAACAGTCTTCTAATAAGCCTCCTTGCCTCTAAGTTTTACCCTTTCTAGGTGGTGCAGTAGAGAAAGCACTGGGCATTAGATCAAGAAGGCCTGAGTTTAGATCCAGCCCCAGACACTTTCTAGCTGTATGATCCTGGGCAAATCACTTAACTTCTATTTGCCTCAGTTTGCTTATCAGTAAAACAGGAATAATAATAGCACCTACCTACCAGGCTTGTGGTTAAGATCAAATGAGATCATAATTGTAAAGCATCCTACACATAGTAAGTGCCATATGAAGGTTAGCTATTATTATTTTTCTAATTCATCGTCCACATGCCAACAATGTGATATTCCTAAAACACATTTGTAATCACTTCATTACTGTTGAAAAAGCTTCAATGGCTCCCTGTCTCTTCTAGTACAAAAATACATACCTTTGCTAGGCATTTAAACTCCATCAACCTCTGGATACAAACCACATTTGTAAGTTGATTTCATTTTAGTCCCCTTCACACACCCTATGTTACTGCCATATTAGCACACTTGCTATTTCCCATACAGGAATGTCCATGGCCCATGCTGTTCTGCTTACTTGGTTTGCATTCCTTTCTCACCTCAACCTTTGGAATGCCTAGCACCCTTCTAGACTCAGTTCAGTTACAACCATACACAAGGCCTTCCATGATCCCCCAGCTGTAACCATTAATTAACATAGACCTAACCATGTCACTTACCTATTTAGTAAACCACTGTGGCTCCCTGTTGGTTACAGGATAAAATATAAACTTTTATTTGGCTTCTAAAGCCCTTCACAAGATGGCCCAATGAGGTTGGTCTCATTATAAATTGCTTTCCTTCCTGTGTCATAACATCTTGCCAAATTGGCCTTCTTACTCTTCCTTAAATGGCACTCTACTTCCCTTCTCCATATCTTTGCACTGACTGTGTTCACACCAAAAATACTCTTCCTCATCACCTATACCTCACAGGATCTCTTACTTCCTTCAAGATTCAACTCAAACACTCTCTCCTATGTGATGCCTCTCCTGATCCCTACCATTACCATTTTCTTTGCTCCCAAACTACATTTTATTTATTCTGTATATACATATATGTATATACATAATTATTAATATAGTAAATATATCTATGTGTGGAGATGTATTTAATCTGTTTATGTACATGTCTCCCAAGATAGAATTAAGTTCCTCATGAGTATACTCAAGGCCTAACAGCATTTAATAAATACAAGCTGTTTGATTAAATTTCCACCTAAATGGCTTCATATCGACTTCATACTGACCTATCTATATGCATTGTGTCCTCTCAGTAAAATATAAGCTTCTTGAGGGTAGGGACAGTTTATGTTTGCTTTGTATATATAGTACCTAGAACAGTGCCTGGTACATAGCAGGTAAATGTTTGTTGAATTTTGGTGAGACATCTCTTTGCTTTGAGTATTTATTTTGAAAGCAATACTACCCTAGATCATCTCCTTGAACCCTTCAATTAAGGATTCATCTTTTCACAAAGAAGCCAGAGACATTAGAATAGAGAGGGTGTCACACCCAGACCTGACCATAGAGAATTTGTTATTAGAACATTCACAAAATAGTAGGATTGGAGAAGCCCTTAGAATATAGAATATTGGAACAAGGAATTCAAAATGTTATAGCAGGAAGTAACCTGAGAGATGATCTATTCAAGATTCTATTTTTATGTATGGCATGGACCTTTTTGCAGCCTAGAAAAGCCTATGGTCCCCTCCTCCAAATGAAACTTTTAAATATAGAAAATAAAATACATATGCTTGCAAAGTAAAGCCATGATAATGAAATATAGAGATTAAAGAATTTTTTTAATCCCAACATGTTCACATACTCCAGGTTAAGAATTGATGATCTAGGGGCGGTCAGGTAGCACAGCAAGTAAGAGCACCGGCTCCACTGTCGGAATAACCTGGGGTTCAAATCCGGGCTCAGATACTTAGCACCACACCCAGAAATAACTGGCCGTGTAACCTTGAGCAAGTTACTTAACCCCGATTGCTTTAAAAAAAAAAAAAGGATGATCTACTCCAACTGCCCCTCTGACTTAACAAAGGAGGAAACTGAGGCCCATAATGGAGAAACAAAATAATCCAGTGGCTAGAGCCAGATCTATCTAGCTTGCTGGAGCCAACTGTTAAATTTTCAGTTTATTCAGATTTATTGTTTTGTTAATTTCCTAATTTTTTAATGTCTATAACAAAAGTGATGGTGAAAATATAAATACAGATTAAACGTCAAAATGTGAAAGATATTTTTTAAAGACATGCATTTTTGTTATTGTTGAGTCATTTTAGTCATGCCCAACTCTTCATGACCCCATTTGGGGGTTTTCTTGGCAGAGATATTAGAGTAGTTTGTCATTTCCTTCTCCAGCTCATTTTATGGATGAGAAAACTTGAGAGCTAAATGACAAAGTTACATAGCTAGTAAGTGTCTAAGGCCAGATTTGAACTCATGAAGCTGAGGCCTGCTATTTCCAAGCCTAGTGATCTATCCATTGTGTCACCTAGCTGCCCACTTAACAGCACACCCCTTATAATATCCCTCAGCTAGTAAGTAAAAGGTTCATGATTAAAACCCAGGTTTCCTCTCACATTAGCCAGTATTCTTGCTGCTATACCATGCTTTCTCTATCAAACCAAGCATAAGAATATTTAGTCAGACCCGACTGATAAAAGCCACGAGAAAATCTATGTAAAGAGTGACTGTTAAGCCAATCCAACCAATTTGGAGGTGAGACTGATCTACCAGGGTCACAGTAGCAGTGGGGTCCCCTCACCTACCTGGTGCTCACAGATATAAGATTATTTTCCTGATACTGCATTTAAGTGGTGCCAGGTCTTTCAGACACTACAGAGCCCTGCACTAAGACCTTTTAACTGATAATTACTCTGTCGCCATACTGTGAGATCAGCTATTAACCTGAGGCCAAAGTGCGCTTTACTAATCAGCTCAGGCTCATATTCCATCAAACGTCTGGTCTGATTGCTGGCCTTAATCACAGAGGGGACAGCCACAGTAAGTCTGGACACTGTTCTCCAAATACCAAAGGGGGAAAAATTTATGCTTATTATAAAGGCAGTGACATTTGGCAGGTTCTGCATGGGAGGTCATTGAGGGCAATGTCCCAGCAGAGTTGCTTAATAACAGAGTTTCTTAATAACAGTGTGGGACTTGGTGGGAGGCTGGGGATGGAGAAGAACAGTCCAGCTCTAAGTACTATGTGGTGGAGAGAACTCTAGACCAGAAGACAGCAGGACCAGTGTTTAATCCAAGCTCTGATATTAACTCATTGTGTGAATATAAATGGGCAAGTTATTTCCCCTCTCAAGGGCTCAGTTTCTAAATCTATAAAGTGAAGGTGCTTGACAAGCTGATCTCTCATATCTATGCTTTGTAAATAATCAAAAGTATATTCTCCTCCTGATAGATAAATATGGTCACAAAGATCTCTAAGAAAAATATAGCAAACGGTTAACAGCCATGAGAAAGAATGTTCCAAATCATCAGTATTAAGAGAAGGGCACATCAAAACAACTCTTATACCCAGCAAGTGGTCAAAGATGACAAAAGATGGAAATAGCTAATGTGAGAGGGGTTGTGGAAGGATGGGCACATGCAGGCCCTATGGGAGGAGGTGTGAATCAGCCCCACCATTCTGAAAAGCAATTTGAAACTATTCAAAGAAAGAGATTAACATCTTTGACCCAGAGATTCTACTGCTTTGAGGAGGTCAACAATAAAAAGAAAGGTTCTATATGCAATAAGATATTTATAACTGCTCTGTTTGTAGTTGCAAATATAGGAGACATCTCTCAGTTGGGGATTGACTAACCAAGTTGTGGTACATGAAGGTTATGGAATATCACTGTGCTATAAGCCAGTGGTGTCAAACTCTGGGTCCATATAGCTGATTGGGGAACAAGATTAAAATGAAATTGAAAATATTTAACAAGTAAATGAAAATATAATATAATGTACATTTATGCTTTTATGTTAATATGCATCCAGCAGAGATCTGCTTTGTTTTGCTTTTTAGTTTGGCATCAGTAATCCTGAGCATGATGAATACAGACAAATATGGAAAGACTTATATGAACTGATGCAAAGTGAAGTGAACAGCAACAGGAAAACAGGATATAAAATGACTGCATCAGTTTGAATAGGAAAAATAACAACAACATGAAAACAATTAAAAGTGAATACTGTGAAAATGCAATAACTCTGTTTGGTTCCAAAGAAGAGATATGAAAATGACTTCTTCCTCCTTTCTCTGCAGATGTGGAGAGGGAAGCCATATGACTGTGCAATACTATAATGTCAGAATTTTTATTTGTTGTTTAGTTATTATGAATGGGTTTTCTTTTTTTCTGGAAAGTAGGTATAGTAGATATAAAATAAATTATAAAAAATAAAATGTACGTATTTATTTTTAAGCAGAGCCTCCTCTTTCTGGGGTTTGGGGGGGGGGGAAAGGAGACCATGGTACAATGGAAAGAGCTTTAAATTGGACGTCTTAAGATCTGTTTTCCAATGCAAGTCATGCCATAGCTAACTATATCAATCAATACACATTTATTAAGTGCCTACAATGTGCCAGACACTTTTCTAAAGCACTGAGAATACAAAAAGGGACAAAAGACAATCCCTGTCCTCAAGGATCTCATAATCTAATGGCGGAAACAACAATCAAACAAGTTATATAAAGAGTAAGAAGGGATAATTAAAAGAGTGGAGTCTCTAGGATTAAGAGGAGTTGGGAAAGTTCCTACAGAAGATGAGATTTTCATTAGACTTAAAATAATCCAGCAGGCAGAGATGAAGAGGGAGATCATTGCAGGCATGAGGCATGGTTCTGGAATTCCTAACCAACCCATTCTCTCTGACTTGCAGTGATTTGATTTGTGACTTAGGAAGAATGTCATTGTTTCACAGAATTATAACTACAAGATTTCTCATCTTATCCAGTCCTTTTGATGTGTACATGAAGAAACCAAGGCCAGTGAAGTTACCTAAGAGAATCATCTAAGCTCACATAAGTGGGTATTGGTAAGGTTAGTATTTGAACCTTGAGCTTCAAACCCACACCTCACTCTCACTGTACTTACTTTTGAAGGGAAGATATTGGGCTAGATCAATGAGGGCAATGTTTAGGTCATAGTATAGTTGTGTGACCTTGGGCAAGTTATTGCCTTTCTCTGGGGTTCATCAATAGAAAGAGGTAAAGTTAAATGATGGTTAAAGTCTTTTTACTTCTGTGTTTCTTTGTCTGAGAAGCAATTATGCTGTTTCCATGACTCATGAAACCTTTTGAAAAGAGTGGAAAAATACACTGTTTTTAACTGCCATGCATCAAAGGAAAATAATACTCTATCATCTGTGTTTGGAGGCAGCTGTGAGTGAAGCTACTGCTAGAGCATCTGCCTGGGACCCTCTGTAATGTAATGCCAAGCAAATGCAACTTCCCAAGGTTCAAAATACCAGCATAGGTGCTCTCCATTTTATTCAGTGAAAAATTAAGAACAGAGAAGATCAAAATATGACATTATTCAAAATACAGCATTTACTAGGTGTGATTCAATCTAGTACTACCCCACCCCTAGGCTGTACCTTCATTTAGTTCATCACAAAGCCACTCTTCTCAAATGGAGATTAGTTTCCAATCGTAAGTAAAGTATATTCATTTGTTCAATCACAGAGCACAAAAAAGTCAAAAGTTCCCCACCCCTGGATCACAATTGAATCTACGCCAGAGTTACAACAAGCTTAAGCACAGTACTTACCCATGTTTCCCCAATAATAAGACACTGTCTTATTATTTTTTTTGGACAGAAAAACACCAGAGGGCTTATTTTCAGGGGAGGGCTTATTTTAATGAACATTGACAGCAATTTTAATAAACAGGTAAATGTGAACAAAAAAATGTACCTTTATACAATAAGCAAATCACTGGGGAAGAACAGGATGACGCGCTCACTGCTGCAGCTCTGATTGGATGCAGCTCAGAGCGCAGCGTGCATTTCACCGGGGGCGGGGAGGGACGGTGCATACAGAGGGTACCGTAATGTAGCGTGTATTGCAGGGGATCACCTTCACTACAGTAGCAATCTCATTGGGGCTTATTTTAGGGGGAGGGCTTATTTTAGAGGAATCTTACACAGTAAGGGGAGGGCTTATTTTCGGGATAGGTCTTATTATCGGGGAAACACGGTAATACCCAAATGGAGATCTTTTCTTCATCTTGACACAAGGCAAGTTCTCAACAATCTTTGTTCCTGGGGAGACAAAGCCTAGCAAGGCCACAAGATACATTGCCAGTCTCTTCATTAATTCATTCCCTGTCCGCAGAACAGTCCTAGGACCCCTGAAAACATTAGCAAAACCCTCTTCCAGGATTTCTGTAAACATACAACAAGAAAATCCTTCTTCAAGGCTTCTGAACCAAAAGCAAGTTTCCAAGACTTCTACAACAACAGCACTGTCCTTCACCAGTGGACAGTATTCACTCTCTGTCTGCAGAAGAGTCTCAGTAGCTCTGAACCAACAGCAAGGTTCCCACCCTTCTGCAACAACAGGACTGTCCTTCACCAGTGGACGGTATTCACTCTCTGTCTGCAGAACAGTCTCAAGAGCTCTGAACCAACAGCAAGGTTCCTAAACTTCTGCAACCACAGGACTGTCTTTCACCAATGGGAAAATCTGGCAAAACAACATCAAAACAGACAAAGTACCAGCAAAACAGCCATGTCTCCTCAGTCCTTGGCAGCTCTGGGTGGCAGCTCTCAAAAGTCCTGGGCAATTCAAAGTTGCCCTCAGCAATCCTCTCAGTCTCTCTCTGCCTCCAAGGTGCGACTTCCAAAAAGTTCTTCTGCCTCTCTCTTTTCTTGTGTCTCTCTAAATTTACGTCACCAGCTCCTCCCAGTTCAGCCCTCTCTTTTCACGTCAACAAGTCCATCCCACAAGTGGGATTAACAGGCTCTGGGTTTTAACACAATCAAACTAAAAACCAAGCCAATACAGGGGAATCTTTAAATTACATTACTATTACACCCTCCTGCAAGTGCAAGTCCTTCAGGACATTTCTTGGTTCCTCAACCAGTTCCTGCTGAAGCCTTTCTTCTCTTTTACAAACCCCAAGAACTGACCTGCTGTCTCCCTTCTAGTTTATATCCTTTAACCATTTACCTGGATATTTGACCTTCTGCTAAGAGCCATAACCAGGTCTGGGCTACAAAGGCTTTGCCACAGGGTACTGAAATTTGGTGGGCATTTAATACTTACATTCTTTTAGCAGCAGGAAAAACAACTGAGTTTAGTAGGAATAACAAGTTAAAATAAGAAGCTACCTAATGGCATGCTCCTTCCCATCTATTTTTTCTGTTATTTCCCAAGTAAGTTCCTCCCTGTCCTGGCCTTGCCTGGTCCTGCCTGCTTCCCTTTGGGAGAAGCCTCCTCTACAACTCCCACATGTTGTCCTGGTGTTTCTGCCTCACCATACAACCTTCACCTCAAGATCTCCCACCACAGAATTTTTCTTTAAAAGTTGATTTAAAGGTTTGTTTTATACAACTTTCCCTCATACCTCTAACTCTTTGGAAGGGCACATAATTGTAGGATCATGAGATTTTGAAGACAGAAGAAGTCTTAGAGATTTTCTAGTCCAACCACCCCATTTTACAGCTGTTGTTGCTGAGGACCAGAGAAAAGAAGTAATTTGTCCAAGGTCATGTAGACAGTAAGAAGCAGTCAGGATTTTGACACAGGCTCTTTTCTTTAAGCCTCACTTTTTGGCAAGTACATTGGAGAGTTGAAGACAATTAGGATGATGAAGAGCCACAACATCCTGCCATATTAGTATGGGTCGAAAGAATTAGCAATGTTGAGCCTAGAAAAAAGATTTGGTCAAAGGACATGATAGCTATTTTCAACTAGTTTATTCTAATACAATTATAAATTTATAGCTAGAAGAGACCTCAGAGGTTGTACAGTCCAGCCCCACTCAGTTTTATGGAGGAGAAAACTAAGGCCAAAAATATTAAATTACCTACCCAGAGTCACATAGGTAGAATCAGGGGTGGGGTTTGAATGTAGGCCCTCTGATGCCTAATCCAGTATTCTTTCCATGTTATTATGCTTCCTCTCTAAAGGTATATACTATACTATTACTTGTAATTACTAATAACATTATTTAGAGCTTTAAGGTTTTCAAAGTACAAATACTATCTCATTTTATTCTCACAGCAACACTGAAAGTTGGGTGCTACCTCCATTTCATAGATGAGGAAGTTGAGGCAGGCAGAGAGATTGGGTAACTTTCCCAGGACCACACTGCTAGGAAGTCTCTGAGGCTAGATTTCAGCTCAGGTCTTCCTGACTCAATATTCAGTTTTCTGTCCACTGAACTTCACTCCAATAAGGTATTATAATTGTTATGCTTAACCTCAGAAGAGCAACTTAGAAACAATGGTAGGAACTGCAATGACACAGATTTGCGGTAAGGAAAAGCGTCCTAACAATGAAAGTTATTCAGCATAATGGGCAGCCTTTGGTAGTCGGTAAGTTTCCTAAGGATCGTTACTGATGATAACAATGGAAAACAGCTCTTGGTTGCGCTTTAGGGAATCAGACAAGGATTTGTACAGCCCTCTCTCACTTAAATCCAATTCACTTGAAAGTCATGGCATCATCTTCCTGACATCATGGTCCTCTTCAAGAATGAAGGACAAAACAACAGCCGCCTCCATGTTGAGACTTACAGGTTAATGACAAAGGGAACCCCCTGTCAAGACTATTCATCCCACTTTTAGGTAGCACTAATTATTAGAAAGTTTTACCTTACACAAACTAAAATCTATTTCTCTGACACTTCCACTCATTGCTCCTGTTTTGGCTCTCTGGGGCCAAATAGAGTATTATTTTATATATTTGCATTTAATTTGCATACATCCAAGTACATACACTGGTCCAAAATGATTTCTCTGGTGGCCAGTGGGTTGTTAGGGTCCCACAATCCCTTCTCTCACCACCCACCCCCTGAGAAGTTTAGCAAACTGATACAAGAGTTCTAGTCCTTGAACCCAATCCATTTGTAAAATTCCAGAGAGCTTTCTATGTCCCTGGTTTATCAATTTTACTTTTTCTTAACAACCTTTTCCTCCAGGCCCTGTCTCCAGAAATGCCCTCTTTTCTGCCTGAGCTCCTAGGGAAATCTCCCCCATTTCCCCCACAGGGACAAGTTCAATAGTATCTTACTTCGGCCTCAATTGGTACTGGCAAACTAGACCCTCCCCTTACAGAAGGAGCTGGCCTGCTACTTTATTTCTTAGGAAAGAGAAATAAAGGTTCTGGTTTTTGTTGGGGGTGGGGCATAAAACCTTAGGGATGGAAAGTAAGCCTTTCCCTCCATTTGCTCCTCTTACTCAGCTCTTCATCCCTCTCCAATGTTGCCTTCAGGTTGCAGAGGGATAATTTCCCCCTTAAGTTACATTCCATCCAAATAAGAACTTAATGACATTTCTAGCTAATTAAAAGTGAGGGAGGCATTAGCAAAGACAGAAAAGGTATTAAAAATATGGCTAGAAGACATGAACCAAAAACTTATGCCTTTTTATGGCAACATGTAAAAAAATGCCCTCAACCTCTACTTGGATGTTCGAGATTCCTCACACACACACCCTTCCCCCAAAAGGTTCAGCCTGGTGATGAGTCAAAACAAGCCTAATAGCCCTTCCATGTGACAATCCTTCAAATACTTGAAGGCAGCTTTCATGTAACCCTCACTACATCCTCTTTTCAATCAAGGTGACCTCAATTCTTTCCATGAGTCCTTGAATGACAGCTCACACCATACTGACACCCTTCATTTGGATAACTATTTTCCTTCCTAAAAGATAGTACTAAAACAGGGAGTAATACTCCAGATAGATTCTGATCAGAGCAGGGAGCAGCAGGTCCTTTACCTCCTCATTGTGGAAACTTTGCAGAGATATAGGAAGGTGGTTTAGTGAATAGAGCACTGGAACTGGAGTCACAATAGCCCTAAGTTCAAATCCAGCCTTGGTTACTTACTGTGTGTCTTCAAGCAAGTCACTTAATCTCTGTCTTCCTCAGTTTCCTCAACTGTAAAATATAGTTAATAACATTCCCTACCTTTCAAGGTTGTTGTGAGAATCAAATGAGATAATATTTGTAAAAGCACTTAGCACAGTGCCTAGCATATAGTAGATGCTATTTAAATGCTGGCTATTATTGCTATGCCTCTCTTGATGAAGTCTAAGATTATATTAACATTTTTGTTTGCCAGATTGGGTTATTGATTCATATTAAGTTTGCATTCCATTAAAAATCCCATGTTTTTTTCACTTGAATTCTTGTCTAGCCATGCTTCTCTTAGCTTGTATTTGTGAAGAATTTTTTAATCAAGACTTTAAACTCCATATATTTTCCCCTAAGTTTACCTCTCCCTCTGAACTTTCTTCTTTTAGCTGAGATCACAACCATTCTTCCAGTGAACCAGGTCTACAACCTAGGAGTCATTCATTGTCAGATCTGCACCCTTCCTCACCAGTTACATCCAATCAGTAGCCAGGTTTTGTCATTTCAATCTCCTCAACATCTTTAGTATGTGTCCCTTTCTCTAGTTCAGGCCCTCATTGTATTTCACTTGAGTTCTTACGTTATCTTCCTATTTTCTCTCCAACCTCTCCTCCATACAGCTGCCAAATTGATAACACCAAGGTGCAGGACTGCCTATGTCAATCCCCTTCTCAGAAAGTGTCAGTAGCCCCCAGTGGCCTCTAGAATACAATGAAAAACTCCTGGTTGTCATTTAAAACCTTTACATCCTGAATCCAGGCTATCTTTTCTGGATGATTATACATTTCATACACTTACTCATTCCAGACAAACTAACCTTCTTGCTATTTTCCACAGTGAATATATAATCTCTTACCTCTGTCTTTGCTCAGGCTCTGCCCCATGACTGGAATCTTCTCCATTCTCACCTCCACTTCTGGAATCCATAGTTGTTTTCAAAAGTCTGCTCAAGTGTCAACTTCTTCAAGAAGCATTTCCTTATTCTCCCAGTTATCAATTCCTTCCCCAACCCTGGAATTCTTTTATCCAGGTAGTCTGCTCTAGATAAGACCCAACCACCCAACTTTCCTTTCATTTCTATGGTTCCCAACCTTTTATCAGTGTCATCTTGATCCTAGATAAAAGCCTCCACATTCCCTCCAGGTCCTTCTCTCAATCAGGTCTAGCACAGCAGCTTCTGTCTTGGTTCCTATGCCTCCTCCTGCTCCTGTCTGCTGTGAGTCATGTCTCTCAGGGCTTCTCAGTACACATCAGCGCATACCATAAGGTTTCATCTTGAAAGAAAACTTGAACAGACTAAGCATGCATCCATTTCAAAGCACCTCTCTCTAACCACTGATACTCTGCTTGAATTCATTCCTCGATGCTTAGCACAATGACATCCCCTTAAACCCACCTTTTCCCAGTGATTCTGACTCTCCATCTGTTGATGTACAAACCCATTCTCCAGACCCAATTCTCTGCTCCAATATTCCCATCTTACTCAATGGTACATCTCCATTATTGTACTCCAGATCCACCCACACCTTCCACTGTGCCCTCTGGAACAGGTAATCGATAACCAAGAAACTTCTTTTCATCTTAAAATGCTTCTTTTCATACTTATTCCATCTTCTGTCACTCACTGGAACCTGGCTCCTTCCGGATGTAACAAGTTCCTTTGCCACTTTTTGCCAACCTCTGTGTTAAAAGACTTGCTCTCCAAACTTTCTTCTCAACCAACATCACAAAGCAACTTCTCATCCTTGGACATTCCTGCTATCATATTTATCATTCATTCCATATCCTGGTGCCTAAGATACTATTTTGTCCCTAGATCTTCTCTCCTTTATCCAATTAGTTCAGTGCCTAGTTCACAGTCTTTTTCTCCCCCACAAGTCCTGCCCTTATACTAGGGGACTCTAGGATACAAATTAATGTTCCCTCAAATGTGCTAGTTTCCCATTCCTCAATCTGTTCAGTTCCCATGAACTTCTCTTCCACTCTACCCACACACAAAGATGGTCATACTCTATCTTGCCTTCATTATCAAATGTTCCATTTCCATGTTTGTAAATTCTCAAATCCCTTTATCTGATCATCTTTTATAATTCTATCTTTCACTATTGTGTTCTTTGTCCTTACTATAACTTTATGTGCTTCACGCCTCAATTTTTCACAATTTACTATCCCTACATTGAATATATTCTCCTCCCTTCTCTAATTTGATTCCCTAGTGAATGACTTCAGTGCTACCCTGTCCTCTACTCTTGAATCCTTTGTCCCTTTATCCTACTGTTGATAACACCTTGCCAAATATTAATCTTAGATTACTCATGACATTTGCCTCCTTCACCCCTATTCACATGTTACTGAAAAAATCTGGAAGAAACCATTAAACTGTGCTATTGGATTCATTATGAATTTATGTTATCTGCTCTCAACTAGGCTCTCACAGCAGCTAGGCAATCATTCTAGTCCTTAATCTATCCACTGTCCCACTCTCCACAGTGGCTCTTCTTGTATCTCCTCAACCCTCCTCTAGCATCTCCTCCCTCCATCCTCTCAATTGAGGACCTCAACTCATACTTTGCTTTAAAAAATTGAGGTCATTTGCTGAGAGTTCTCTCTCCTTGTCTTCTTCCCCTCCTCCTACATTTCTCACATGTCTTCTCTCACTATCTCTTCCTTCACTCTTCTCTCAGATGAAAAAGGTGGCCTTTTTGATTGCCAAGCTCAATCTTTTAATATCATTCCCTTCCATCTCCTCTGGCATATTACCAGAACTAATTATCATTCCCACTCTCTCTGTTATCTGTAATATTTCCCAACTTTCAGACTTCTCCCCTGTTCCATCAATCAGCAACCTCTCCATCTTTAAGGTTCATTCCAAGTCCAGATTTTGGGGCAAGTCTCAACCAACCCTAGGTCATTGTCCTTCCTCTCTCAAAGAATTCAGTGCCTGACCTTCAGTTTTTCTCTCTCCCTGTTCCAACCTTTGTATTCATTCTTGGGGGCTTGAATTTACATATAACTGCCTCTTTGAATGCCTTGGTTTCTCTAATTCATCAACTTCCTCAACTCCCATAATCTTCATTCTGCCTTATCCACACATGATTGTATCCTTGACCTTATCATCACCTAAAAGTATTATACCTCCACAATCTATAACTGGAGTTCTTTTATCTTATCACAATCTCTTATCCATCTGTCTTTTCCTGTATCTCTCCCCTCCTAAATTTATTCTTTGTCTTTTCCTCTCTGCAACCTCTAGTCACCCCACCTTTGCCTGCTTTTTGAGATTAAAATATGGCTTAAAATGGAAGAAAAAACTTGAAACAAACTCATTAAGAGTGCAAGAGAGTCAATCAGGGAAGAATAAAAGCATTGCTGTACAGTGGTGAGGACCCATTTTAGATTAGCTAACATAAAAACTCTAACTACGATCCAATCACATCCCACCCTTGGTCTGGCCACCTCTTTACTCTCTTCTGAGCCTAAAGTTTACCTGTCAACTTTGTACTGTCCCCTGTTCTTTCATTTCAGAACTGCTCAGCTCCTTGCAGATTCCAACCCTGGATTATTCCCAAATCTACCTTCTCCTATTTTCATGTTACTGAATGTAGCTGGAGGATGTCACAAAACCATGTATTAAATTCACCTCAATACAGGCCTGGAATGCTCTCCCTCCTCACTTCTGCCTTTGGAATGACTAACTCCTCCAGGGTCAACTCCAGTCTCAGCTCCTACTCAAGTCCTTTCCAGGTCCTTGAAGGAGTTAATGATTCCTCCAAGTTACTTGGTATATTCTTTGTATTTACTTACCTGTACATGTTATCCTCTGTCTCTGTCTCTTTCTCTTACACACAGACACACACACACACACACACACATACACACACACAAGCTTATGGAGAACAAGAATTGTCTTGTTTTGTTTTTGTTTTCAAACCCTTTAGGACAGTACTTGTAACATAAGCCCCTGGTTTCCATTTGCATGTACCTGATAGAAAAGAATGGTGCCTACCGCATAAAAGAGTTCAAATCTTTGCATATTGTCCAGGATAGTATAAGAGATTTACTTAAGTCCTGGCATGGTGTGTTTATGGCATTCTCCTGATCTGCTAGTCTAGCAACACAATAAAGCAAAAGAAGGTTGAAATTAGTATGACATAATCTGTTCTTGGTGAATCGATGTTGAGTCTAAGTGAACAGCATTTTGTTTTCTAAATAAATGTTCACATATCATTCTAAAATTTTCCCAGGTATTTAAGTCAAGCTTTTCAGCTCATGGTTTGCATAGTCCACATTTTCTTTCTTTGAAAATCCAGAAAATATTTGCCCCCCTCCAATCTTAATATTCCTCTCCCATTTTTCTTTTTTTCAGAAATCATTGACAGTCACACAACAATCATATTTGCCCATTCTTTCAGTTCCTTAGATGTAATTTGTTTAGAATCAATGACTTGAACCAATTTAGAGCAGGTATTATAGATTGCTATCTCTTGCTATCTCCTCACTTATCTTGGATTTGAATTCATAACATGTAGAGCCAGAAATTACCTTAGAAACAACCCAGTCCAAAACCTTATTTTATAATAAGGAATGTAGAGACAGTAGAAATTAATTACCTAGTGTCACACAGGTACATGGCAGAGCTATACATTAAAAGTAGGACCTCTAACTTCAAAAACAATGTTCTTTTGATTATGCCATATCATCTCAGTACATTTCATGAACTTGTTTCCCTCTGGCTCTTCCAAGCTAAAGGTCACTTTCACTGGCAAAAAGACCATAAGCAAAACAACCTTTTTTTTTTTTTGGCCATTGATGGAACTTGCCAGGAAGGGCCAATTTGTTAGAGAATGTACACTATCTTCTGCCTTTTATTAATACGTATGAAGCCAAGTTGAACCTGCTTCCAGAAGTGCCGAATGGAGAGCCCTTTTTTCCACACTTTAGAGCACAGATGAGTATTTTCTATTTCTATTTTCATTTGCTCCAGAGTTAGTACTGAGTGTATATTAGGAAGCCTCTAACAAATAATCTCTCTCTTCCCTGGTGGTGAATGAAGCATTAACTGCTCTAAGTTTCCATGTGGGAAGAAGGTTATCAGCAGCTGCCTGATTTCATAGTGACATTCATTCAGCAGTGACAGATTTCATAACCAAAATTTCACATCTGTACTACAGCCCTGCTATGATTTATGGTTTGTTTACCAAATTCTTTCTAGAATTCTTCCTTCTGTCCAGGTGGTCTATAGTACATTTCCATGGGATTATCATTTCTGCCTCCTTTATTAATGCTTCCTTACTCTGACTCCAATATTCCCACAAGAATTTATCTTTTTAATATAAAGTGAATCTGGGGTGGCCAGGTAGCACAGCAAGTAAGAGCACCAGCTCCAGTGTCAGGATGACCTGGGGATCAAATCTGGGCTCAGACACTTAGCACCCACCCAGAAACACCTGGTCATGTAACCTTGAGCAAGTTACTTAACCCCAATTGCTTAGGGGAGGCCAGGTGGCTCAGCGAGTAAGAGCACCAGCTTCAGTGTCAGGATGACCTGGGGATCAAATCCAGGCTCATATACTTAGCACCACACCCAGAAATAACTGGCTGTGTAACCTTGAGCAAGTTAATTAACCCCAATTGCTTTAAATATATATATATATATATTTTATGTATATATAAATATATATCATATATATTTTAGATATAATATATAAATATATATTTATATATAAAAAATCTATATATAAAATGAATCTTTGCTTTCTCTTCAATGCATTGCTTCCATTTTACAAGGAAGATTCTATTTTTTCTTATCACCTGTAGACTTATCACCTGGCCATCTAATGCTTTTCCTTTAGTAGGGAGACCATTATATGTATAACTGTAATTTTTATAAAACTATTATTTGTTATTAACAAACAAGTTATTACTTGTCATTGCCAGAAATACAAACTTAGTACAGATCACTGAAAAGTGTCCTTGCCCTTCATTACTTGCTGGAAATGATATCCACAGGTCCTTCTTGATAGGTCTTGTGTATAACTTTTGTAGCAAACTGGCTTTATATCATGTTTGTTTACCCCACCGAGGGACTCAGCTGTTGGCATTTTCTAACTGAGAGATTGGGCAGCTAGGTGGCACAGCAGAGAGAGCACCAGACCTTGAGTCAGGAAGACTCATCTTCCTGAGTTAAAATCCAGCCTCAGAAACTTACTAGCTGTATGACACTGGGCAAGTCATTTTACTCTGTCTGCCTAAGTTTCCTCAATGAGCTGAAGAAGGAAATGGCAAAACACTCCAGTGTCTATGCCAAGCAAACTTTAAATGGAGTCATGAAGACTGCTTTTTCTTCCTAAATTGGGAGCTTATTCACCTTTGATTAGCAACTTTCTACCAAAACTGGAAAGGAAGCAAAAGCTTGCCCAAGGTCATAAAGGAAACAGAGCCAAAATTCGAACTCAGGAACTAAAAAGGCATCTGTTTTAACATACAGAGTACCCAATTTGGAGTCAAGAATACCTGAGTTTGTGTATTACCTTTGAGTATTCCCACGGCAAGACATGAGATCACAGTTCTGGAAGTGGAACTAATTTCAGAGGCCATCTTGTCCAACCTACCCCCATTTTACAGATGAAGAAATTGAGGACTGGTGAAATTTTGTCCAAGGTCAGGCAAATTCAAATCATCAGATGGAATTTGAACCCAGATCCTCTAAATTGAAAACTAGTGTTCTTCCTAGTGCTTTAGGGGCAACAAAATATATTAGAGTTAGATGAGACCTGAAAGATACTCTAGTTCAGGGTTTCTTAGCCATGGAGGTCCATGGATAGGTTTCAGAAGAGCTATAAAGTCATATGGGGAAAACATTACATCTTTATTTTCACTTACCTCTAACTGAAATTTAACATTTCTTTCAATTACAATTTTTAAAATAATACATTATACTGCAAAAAGGTTCATAGGCTTCACCAGACTGTGAAAGAGTCTAACACAAAAAATAAGTTATGAACCCCTTATCTATTCCAATACTGACATTTTCAAATGAGAAAACTGAGGCCCAGAGAGGGGAGATAATTTGCCCATATTCATGTGGTCAGTTGGTGGCAAAGTCAGTACTAGGGCTTTTCAATGAGTATCCTCTCATTCATACTGTACTGTCTATTGCTCTCTAATGATTCCATCTCAGAGGAGATTCTAGACCGTATATCTTTTCTTTCTTGGTCTCTAGCTAAGAAGAAGGCAAATTGTATTATCTCAGCTTCACGGGAGGTTTCAACTTAATTCATTATGCTATCATGATCTACCTGCCTCAAGAACAAGGATTAGCCAACAACCAACTGAGAACAATAATGGGATAGCAGATCAGCACCTCTGGAGAGTGAGGAGCTTACAGAGGAAATCTCTGGGGAAGTGGGGAAGCAGCAGGAGGGAAACAGGGGAGAAACTGAGAAGAGAGCTAGAAGGGGGTCTAAGGCAAATGATTCTGACTTTATAATTTTGTTCTGGCTGGTCTGTTGTACTCAGAATTATATGGTTCACCTTCTGCTATATGCTACACCTTATAGTATCATTGGTCATCAATATCTGTTCTCTACTATCCTTGGTTGACAACCTCTGTTCTTTTTATCATCTGATAACCTAGTGGAATCCTGGGGCTAAACTGAGATTTGGGTCTTGACCCCTAGTTTTCCTTACATTCTCTGACACCTCAAGTTATAATGTTAACTTGCAGGAAATAAGAGTGACAAGTACCTAATGCCCTGAATAAGACCACTGCTAGGTTGAATATATTCCATTTTAATTTTAAACCTCACCAGCCTCCCTTTTCTAAAGGTCCAAGAGAAACACCATTCATTTGCATAGTTGTCTTACCTCTATTGGAGAAGCAAGGCAGAAGCCAGTGTCATGTTTTTTGTTTGTTTGTTTTTTTTCATCTGGGTCTCCCTACCTCACTCAGACTTCACAGGCTAGATCCCATTACTGATCAGACCCATCTTCTTTTTGCTCTAAGCCAGGTGGCCTCCTCTTGGGCAGCCTATTGGCATGAAGGATGATCATCTTGGTGCCAATTGGCTTTAGCCCCACTGCAGCTCAGAATTCCCAAACTCAAGCAACCCGCTGGCCTCAGCCTCCTTAGGACCGAGGATTCCAGTTCTACACCACTGTGCCCATCATGACTCTTATTATTATCCAAATGTTTTTTTTTATATTTTCTAGCTTCTCTGGTACAGTGGAAATAGCAATGAACTTGGAGCTTGAAGATGCGGGTTCAAGTAACTATGTAACTACTGCGTATCTATGTAATTACTTAGAATTAGAATAGAACCACAGATTTAGAGTTTGAAAGGTCCTCAAAGTTTAATTAATTCATTTTTTTTATCTTGGAGGTGGTTGAGCCCAACCCCCTCCTTTTTGAGATAAGTCTGAAAAAGGTTGGGCAAATTGCAGGAGGTCACACATAATAAATAACAAAGTTGGGACCCAAGTCTTCTTCAAATCTAGCAGTTTCCCTTGAACCATTCCTTGTGATGTGATTATGGGCAAGTCACTCAACATCTCTGAACATCAGTCTCCTCATCTATAAAATGGGGATAATAACATTTATGTCAAAGTTGTCATAGTTTGTAGACTATATAACTATAGAGTAGTACATAAATATGAAATACACAAATTTATATATGAATGTATATACACATACGTATGTATATATTAATATATTTGTATATACACGTATGTGTCTCTTTCTATACCTATAAAGAAATGTGAAAGGCAGAATGGCACAGTGGTTAGCTGGCCTCAGAATTAGGCTGATCTTAATTAAACTGACACCTTCTACATATACTTAATATATGATCCTGGGCAAATCACTTAACCTCTTAGTGTCCCCAGCAATTCCTTATGACAACAAGTTGTAGAACAGGTTTGGTCCTGCTTTGGTAAAGGAAGTTCCTTAAAAGAAAATCCTAAATCACTGAAATCACAGGACTAGTTAAAGGAAAAAAATACCTATTTCACAAGGACATCATGAGGAAATGGATTTGTAAACTATTGTTGTTCAGTCAGATACAACTCTTCATGACCCTGTGAACCATATCATACATGGAGCTATCACGCAGTGATAAAGAAAATACGGCTCCCATCCTTAAGAAACTTTCAGACTGATAGGGAAGTGAAAGACAAGAATGAATGAAATGAATGAACATTTAACCTATGTTAAATATTTATAGAACTGTACTAGTGACCATGGGAACATAACTATAAGACAGTTCCTAACCTCAAGGACCTTATATTCTAATGGAGCAGACAAGACAATGAGGGGAGGAATGGCCAGGGAAGGGAGTTTTGGTCTGGGAAATCACTGGAATGGACAGAGTAGCCCTAGGGAAAGGTACTGGAGTGGTTTGTCATATCCTTCTCCAGTGAATTAACACAGAGTTTAAATGACTTGCTCAGAGTCACCCACCTAGTAAGTATCTAAGACAAGATTCAAACTCAGGTCTTCTTGACTCCAGACCCAGAGCTCTATCCACTGAACCACTTAGCTGCCTTACAGGCAAACAGGAGTTAAGTGACTTGCCCAGGGTCACATAGCTAGTAAGTATCTGAAGTCACATTTGAACTCAGGTTTTCTTGACTTCTGGGCCGACTGCTCCATCCACTGAGCTACCTACCTGCCTCCTAACTTTTGCCTTGCACACCATTTAGTGCAAACCTAATCTCAATATTAGCTTCTTTTCGTTCCCTAAACAATCTTATGGGTAGGCAGAACTCACATTATTCCTGTTTTACATATGTGGAAACCCAGTCACTGAGAAGCCAAGTGACTTGCTTATAGTTACATTGCAAGTTTATGGTGAAATGGAAATTAGGAACCAAGTCTCCTGATTTCCAGTTTAGAGGTCTTTCCATTGGGAAATCTCAGTGTCTCCATGGCTAAATTCAGGATATAGACCCAGGCACCAAATCTGGGCTAGATTCCATTGCCTCAGCCTGCAGACCAGCTTGTATAGGCATTAATGAGTTGGGAGTGGGGAGGGGGGGAGGGATCCTCAGGAAGGAAAACACACAAACCACTAATGGTTAGAAATAGCATAGGTATTTTTTTAGCTCAAATGGTGGTTTTTGTATCGTGCATCACAGTCATTTTTCATTGTGCCCTCCCCTCCCCAATATAACACCCCCCTTGTAACAAAAACAGTTATTCAGAAATAACTGATACCACTGCACCTGACAGTATATATAGCATTCTGCACCTGTTCCCAACCCCCCAGACACACACAAGCATACCTCTCTCATATAACTGCAGAATATGTATTTATTGCTAGGATACTCAAGCTAATTCAGGGAATAGTAGGTTTAATCCATAGTGCTTCTGCATAGTCACCCATATCCTCATTTCCTGCACTTGGGTATTTTTGGAACCTTGGATGCTTTGGACAGGAAATAGAACTAGGAAGTTCTAGGCTCTGACTGACCTGTCTTTGATGCTAAGGGATTTAATATTCCTCTGGATGCTTGGCTTTGTTGGAGAAAAGCACCTATCCTGACTTTAAGACCTGACTAGGGGTGCAATTATCAGTGTGTTTACTCCCTGGATAGTCTTGTGCAAGGGCACATAAGAGTAGGCAGGAGGTGAAAGAATCTTTTTATGTGAGAACACGTCTGAGAACTGCAAGGGCCCAGAAGTAAGGCTGCTTCCATTTCTTCCATGTTTGTGGAGTTAGTATTAACTACTGTCCTCCCCATTTGTCAACCACTAACTGTTTATCTGGGTTCTTTGCTGGCCTGCCAACCTCCAGGCACTTGTCTAATGGACATGATTGTGAGACAGACGTAATCCTCATCTTGTTCCCTACCAAATTCCCTCCTCATTAACCCTAGCATTTATTTCCATGTATGTATCTCAAAGGAACCCCCCAGTCCCTGATAAAGTACAATTGTTGAAACATCATGAGATTCTCAGTACTCCTATTGAAATTCTCTCCATCTCCCCTCATCTCCTGATGGTATTACAGGATTACTGAATCCTATATTCATCTGTCTCTAAAAGATTAAACCGTCCCCTGGAAAAGGCCACCGTTTCCCAGAGGAGAAGAGTCCATTTCTGTTCATTCCAGCTCTCCCTCCCTCCCACTCCCACCTCCAGACTCCCTAACCAAGAGATTAGCTTTTCAAGAAAAAAAAATACAGGATGCCTGTTGCTGGAGAAAAATTGCTAGCTGGTGATAAGAGAAGGCAGGAGTCTGGGGGTAGCACATACTTTCCTTTGCCCTACCAGGTAACCTGTGGTCTTAAGGCCACATATGGCCCTCTAGGTCCTAAAGTGCAGCCTTTTGACAGAATTCATGATCAAAAGGCTACACTTGAAGACCTAGAGGGCCACATTATTCTGTGAAGTTTGGATTCAGTCAAAGGGCCACACTTGAGGACCTATGAGGCCACAAGTTCCCCCCTGCCACTCATCCACTGATCCATTAAACAAAAACCTTGCATAGCTAATGGACTGTCCTGGGTGCTAACAAAGACCAAATAATAATGCCTATGTTTTACCTTTTCCAAAGGATCAGAGACCTAGAGCTGAAAGGAACTTCAGAGGCAATCCAGTACAGCTTCCTCATTTTACAGATGAGGAAACTGAGTACCAGAAAGATGGAAGGATTTACCCAAGGCACACAGATGGTAAGCATTAGCAATAGCACTTGCACCCAAGTCTGCTAACTCTGCAGCTGACTCTTCAGTATATCAACCATACCTCTTTCCTCTCACCAGTCCTGTAATGTATAGAGTAGAGATATAATTTTCCTTTTAAGAGTAATAGGGTTAACAGCTAGGAGAGAACTTCAACTGCATGTTATAGTTGAACATACTGAGACCCAGAGAGATTCAGGGATATGCTCAAGGTCATATAGGTAATGAAAAAGCTAATGTTCAGACAGGTTAGTTAATTTGTTTATATTAACAGGGTTACTAATTGTCAGGGCTGGTTTGAATTTAATCAAAGCTATTGAAACCCGAGTCCAAGGCTCTTTCCACTATACTATACTGCCTCTTTACAATGATAAGGAAAACATGGCCCTCATCCTATCTGAGGCCAGAAACGATCCCGGGTCCTCCCAACTCTGGGGCTAGCGATCTTACTCATTGTGCCACCTAGCTGCCCCCTTAACATACCCTTCTTTACCAAGATGGGTGACCTTACCAGACTTTAATTCAGACCTATTTACTAAAACTGCCAAGCCTTCATCCTACCTATCTAGACCCCTGATTCTAATCCCTTCTGACTAAAATCATCATGTTCCTACTAATGATATGGATTGAACCATTTTCATAGACTTCTTCTTCCATCTATTCCATTTTCCCTCTTAAATACAGGAATTAATTTTTATTGGATTTAGAGAAGAGTAGATTTGTTTCATGAGCACCGAGGAGGCAACACTAAAACAATTGGTTAGGAGTTACAAGGAAACAGAATTTAGCTCAATATGAAACCTTTTTTTTAGTCATTAGAGAAGTCTGACAGTGAAATGGGTTGTGTTGTTAATGAGTGAATTTAATAATACGGAACCACAATAACAACAACAATAATAATAAATAACTTTTACACAGTGCTTACTGTGTACCAGGCACTGTGCTAAGTACTTAACAATTCTTACCTCATTTGATCTTCACTAACTTGGGAGGGAGATGCTATTATTACCCCCATTTGACAGATGAGAAAACTAAGGCAAACAGAGGATAAGTGACCCAGGATTGCACAGCTAGGAAATATCCAAAGCCAAATTCGAATTTAGGACTTCCTGACTCCAGACTTAGAGCTCTATCTGCCATGCCATCTAACTACCATTACCAGAAAGATTTGATCAGAGGTGAAAGATTACCTAGAAGAGGGGCTGTAGAGAGGAGTCTTTCCTTCTTTATGATAGATTTAACTTAATGATGTTGTAAAACCAAGCACAAGTAGCTTTCCAGAGGACTGCTGCTAACAGCTTCAAGGTTCTGATAACATAGTAGAGTGAGCTCTCTATTTTTTCAGCAGTAAATTAAGGCAAAACATTCACAGAAATCAAAGTACAGAATTCACAAAATTACAACATAACAACTTATCACTAAAAAGGCCACATAATTTTTACCAAAGTGGCCACATAGTTTTAAACAAAGTGCATTCATTTAATAACTCAATCATTTAGTAAGTCCTTAATTCAATAACCCTTAAGGAGACTTGTCTCCTTAATGGACACAAAATACAAAGGTCAAAGTTCTCCACCCCTAGGTCACATTGTCTTAAACTCTTCAATCAAAAAGGCTTCTTTCTTCTTAATTGGAGAAATCCTTAACTCAATTATATAAATGTAAAGGTCAAAGTTCTCTACCCCTAGGCCACAGTAAATCATGATCTTCTCAATTTGCATTAAATACCCAAGGAGAGGTCCTTTCATCTTGACTCAAGACAGGCTCTCAGATTCCGTGGTTCCTCTTCCATGGTCCCAGCTCCTGCCTGAATCTATCCAACTATCATGTGAGTTCAAAGGCAGATAGCTCTCAGTTCCTTGCCCAGCTTCTTGTGCAGTTCTTGTTCCATATTGAAGCTCACATTGTCTAGTCCACCTCAGGTCCTTCACAGTTCCTGTTTCTGGGAAGACAAAGCTTAACAAAGCCACAATAACATTCACAAACATTTCCAGCATCCTCAGCAATTCACTTTCTGCCTGTGAAATCAACATAGACCCAATAACAAGGTATGAGGAATCAACACAAATCATCGATATAGTCCCAGGGCCTCTGAAAATGTCAGTAAGACCCTCCTCTAGGATTTCTATAAACGTACAACAGGAAGATCTTCTTTCAGGCCTTCAGAACCACCAGTAAGGTCCTAGAGTTTCTGTACCAACAATGATGTCCTCTATCAACAGACGAATCTGACAAAGTAAAACCAAAATAGACAGATAAAGTACCGGCACCACAGCCATGCTTCCTCAGTTCTCGTCTCTTCTCATTTCTCAGTTCTCCATTCTGCCATCACAAGTTCTGTTCTCTTTTCTGTTTTCAATTCTGTTCTTCAGTTCTCAATTCTGTTTTCGGAAGTTCTCAGGATCCTAGCAGTTCTCTCTCTCTCAGAAATTCTGGCTCTCTACCTTGGGCTTTTCTTTATATATGGCATTAGCTCCTCCTTATTCCTCCCCTTCCTGTTACATCATCAACTTCCTCCCACTGTGGGATTCACAAGCTCTGGATCTTAATGCTTGATACTATCACGAACTGAACAAGGTACTAAGTACCTGTTTGATTGCCAATACAAGGGGCAGGTAAGATCTTCAAATCCCCATTATTATTATAGATGTCTAAGGTCCCTTTCCACTATGAGATTTTAGTACTCCAGAGTAAAGGTGAGAATGGTGGGGTAAATATCCAAGTAGGCACAAAAAGCATTTGTTAAGTACTTTATTTGTGCCAGGCAGAGTTCTAAGTGCTGGGGATAGAAATACAAGCAAAAACAAAGTCCATCTTTGCCCTCTAGGAGCTTACACTCTAATGGAGGAAGATAATACATAAAAAAACTAAAAAGCAGTAGATGTCAGAGTAGAAGCACAAACTTGGCATGGGCTCCCACTCCAACCACTTTTTTTTTCAAGTTGCATCTTTTTGTTTGTTTGTTTGTTTTCAAATGCTTTATTAACTCATGATTTACATCATTCATTTCCACCAGATTTTGAGTTACTAATTTTCTCCCCATTTTTCCCCTACCCACCACCCCAAAATAGCAGTCCAACAGGATATTCCCTCCTCCAATCTGCTCTCTCCCATATCTACTCCCATACCACCTTCGAATTTTCCAGTAGGGCATGGTGGATCTCTATGCCTCAGTACCTGTATATCTTATTTCCCAATTAAATGTAAAACAGTATTAATAATAGTATATATGATATATATATATATTATATATGTTTTTAAGTGTTTGATTTTAAAACTATGAATTCCAGAATCATTCCCTTCCTCCCTTGTCACCCACCTTTATTGGAAAGATAAGCAATTCAGTATAGGTTGTACATGTGAAGCGAATGCAAAACATTACCATAGTAGATACATTGTAAAAGACTGACTATATTTCACTGCCTCCTATCCTACCTCCCACTTGTTCTATTCTCTACTTTGATCCCATCCCCTTTCAAAAGTGGGTGCTTCCAACTTCCCTCCTCCCCAGCTTGCCTTCCCTTGCATCATCCCCTCTCTCATCCCCTGAGCCCCTACTGTCCTGTAGGCTGAGATACCCTATTTAGTGTGTATGTAAATCCCACCCTGAGGCAAATTCAATGAGAATAAAGTTGACCCATTCCCTTTTGCCTTCCTATTCTTCCCCTCCATTGTAACCATTTTCCTTTGCGTCCTCTATATGAGATAGTTTACCCCATTCTGTCTCTCCCCATCACCTCTTACCTCTTAATTTCCTCTTTTAAGTATCATGCCTTCCTATTAAATTGGTCCTGTGCCCTCTATTTATGTATACTTAAAAACATATATACACACATTCGCATATGTATTTACATGCCCATATACCCTCCTATATATATATGTATATATATATATATATACACATACATATACATATATATATATATATATAATCATTTTTCCATGTAGGAATGTCAATAGTTCAACATTGATAAGTTCCTTATGATTTCTTTTCCCTGTTTACCTTCTCATGCTTCTCTTACTTCTTGTGTCTGGATGTCAAATTTTCTGTGCAACTCTGGTTTTTTCATCAAGAGTGCTGGAAAGTCCACTATTCCACTGAATGACCATTTTATTCCCCTGAAACATGATACTCAGTTTTGCTGAGTAGGTGATTCTTGGTTTTAATCCCAGCTCCTTTGACCTCTGGAATATAATATTCTAAGCCCTTCAATCCTTCAGTGTAGAAGCTGCCATATCCTGAGTTATCCTGATTGTGTTTCCACAATATTCAAATTGTTTCTTCCTGGCTGCTTGTAATATTCTCTCCTTAATCTGGGAATTCCAGAACCTGGCTATAATATTCCTAGGAGTTTTCTTTTGGGGATCTTTTTCAGGAAGTGATCAGTGGATTTTTTTCAACCTCTATTTTGCCCTGTGGTTCTAAAACATCAGGGCAGTTTTCCTTGAGAATTTCTTGGGGGATGATTTCTAGGTTCTTTCTTTGATCGTGGCTTTCAGGTAGTCCAATAATTTTTAAATGATCTCTCCTGGATCTTTTTTCAGGTCAGTGGTTTTCCCATGAGATATTTCACATTGCCTTCTATTCTTTCATTTATTTGGATCTGTTTAACAGCATCTTGATTTCTCATAAAGTCACTAGTTTCCATTTGCTCCAATCTAATTCTGAAAGAATGATTCTCCTCAGTGAGCTTTTGAGATTCTCTTTCCATCTGGCAAAAATCGGCTTTTTAATGCATTCTTCTCCTCATTGCCTTTTTGAGCCTCTTTTGCCATTTGAATTAGTCTATTTTTCAAGGTGTTATTTTCCTCAGTCAGGCTGTTGACTCTCATTTCATAATTTTCTTGCATCATTCTCATTTCTCTTCCCAATTTTTCCTCCACTTCTCTTATCTGCTTCTTAAGGTCTTCTATGGCCTGTAACCAGCTCGTATTTTTCTTGGAAGCTTTTAGTGCAGGAGTTCTGACTTCCCTGTCTTCCTCCTGTTCCATGCCTTGGTGCTTTTTGTCCCCAAAAAAGGAGGCCAATGGTGGATTGCTTTGCTTGGTTTGCTTCCTTTGCCTGGTCATTTTTCCACTCAATTACTTGACTTTTGGGCTTTTTGCCGCAATAGGACTCTGCCACCAGACAGATGAGCTTCGTTCCAAACACTGGGGTTTTCTCAGCTGCTGGAGGTATTAGTTGGGTTCCCTCTCTGAAGCCTTCACATGTTCTAGCAAGCTGGTCACACACCCCAGGACCTCCACCCTAGACTACAATCCAGATCCAAGCAGGTTAAAGCAAGAATGATTACCCCTCAGACTGGTCAGTTGGTCCCCCTACAGTCTGCAGGTCAGGAGATGAGGTGGCCACATGGTGGCAGCTGCGCAGGGGCTCCTCAGCCACTTCTCTCCATGGGGGAAAAGGCCAATGCACTCCCAACTACTGGATCCCAAAGTCCACACTGCACTGACGTCTCACTTTGTCCTTAGCATCTATGTGTTGATAATTCTGGACCACCACAGTTGCTTGTGATCTGTAGTCTCTCTAGCTGGTGGTTGGTTAGGCCACCCTGGGACTAAAACCTCTGGTTCAAGTGGGGCCAGGGTCGGCTCCCAGAGCATTGCTCTGGCCGATTCCTGCTGGCATGCCAGGCTGTCCTCAGTGGAAGGTTAGCTTCTCTGTGTCATTTTGTGGGTTCTATAGCTCCAAAGCTTGTTCAGAGTCCCCTTTTACATGAATTTGAGGTGGTGGCAGCTGGAGCTGTGAGGAAGTCCTGTTTCTACTCTGCCATTTTGACTACTCCCCTTCCAATCACTTCTAATACATGTAAAAAATGACTCTAATCAAACTTTAGAGCTACAGAACCACAAAGTGACAGAGAGAAACAAATCTCCTGCTGAAGGAAGCTCAGGAGGCAGACATGAAGGGTCTAATGCACCAAGGTAGGAGCTGAACACAGTCCAGCATGAGCCACACTGTTCCAGCCCCAGGACGGCCCGACCAGCTGCTACAGGAGCAGACTTCAGGAGAGTGAATCATCAGTAGCTGTGGCAGTTTCCAGACTTCTCAACCCATAAATGCCAAAGCAAAGTAAAAGGTCAGTGCAGAACTGTTTTGGAATGGTGTGGGGGGAAGCAGGGGGAGGACTGAAGAGCACAGTCTGGCCCCTGTCCCTGGGGCAAGAAGGGACTGGAGGCAGTGGCCACTGTCCACCGCATAGCTGCTTCCAGAGCTCCTGGCCTGCAGATAATATGGGGACCAAGCAACTATTCAGAGGATAATTTCTCTTGCTTTAACCTGCTTGGAACTGGATTGCAGTCTTGGGTGATTCCAGTCACTGGTCCTGGGGTGTGTGACCAGTGAGCCAGAGCTTATAGGGGCTGTAGAAAGTGCACCCAACTAATAGCTCTGGCAGCTGAAAAAAACCCCAGTGATTTGGGACATAGCTCTCTCCATTCTGGAAGCAGAGTTCTACCATGGCAAAGAGCTCAAAAGTCAAGTAATTGGCTGGCTATATGAGCAAGCAATGGAATCACAAACAGACCACAGAATCCTTTTTGGGGGACATAAAGGATCAAGGCATGGAGTAGAAGGAAGACAGCAAAGTCAGAACTCCTATATCAAAAGCCTCTAAGAGAAATATGAATTCGTTACAGGCCATGGAGGAGCTCAAGAAGAATTTTGAAAATCAATTAAGAGAAGTCAAGCAAAAATTAGGAAGAGAAATGAGAATAATGCAAGAAAATCATGAAAAGTGAGTCAACAGCTTGCTAAAGGAGACTCAAAAATACACTGAATAAAATAACACCTTTAAAAATAGACAAACGCAAATGGAAAAAGAGACCCAAAAAGCCAAATTTGCCAGACAGAAAAGGAATTTCAAAAACTCACTGAAGAGAATAACTCCTTCAAAATTAGATTAGCAATTAGAGTTAATGACTTTATGAGAAATCAAGATAAAACAGATCCAAACAAATGAATAGAAGGAAATGTGAAATATCTCACTGGAAAAACCAATGACCTGAAAAATAAATCCAGGAGAGATCATTTAAAAATTATTGGACTACCTGAAAGCCATCATCAAAAAAACAAAAGAGCCTAGACACCAACTTTCAAGAAATTATCAAGCAAAATTTCTCTGATATTCTAGAACCAGTGGGCAAAATAGAAATTGAAAGAATTCACCGATCATCTTCTGAAAGAGATTCCAAAAAGAAAACTCCTAGGAATATTATAGCCAAATTCCAGAGTTCTGAGGTCAAGGAGAAAATTCTACAAGCAGTCAGGAAGAAACAATTTGAGTATTGTGGAAACACAATCACGATAATACAAGACCTAGCCGCTTCTACAGTAAGGGATCGAAAGGCTTTGAATATGATATACCAGAGGTCAAAGGAGCTAGGATTAAAACCAAGAATCACCTATCCATCAAAACTGAGTATAATGCTACAGGGAAAAATATGGTGATTCAATGAAATAGAGGATTTTCAAGCATTCTTGATGAAAAAACCAGAGCTGAACAGGAAATTTGACTTTGAAATATAAGAAGCAAGAGAACCATGAGAAGGTAAACAGGAAAAAGAAATAATAAGAAACTTATTTAAGGTGAATTATTTACATTTCTACATGGAAAAAGGATAATTGTAACTTATGAAACTTCTCAGTATGAGGATAGTTGAAGGGAATATATATGTGTATATATATGTTTATACATATATGTATGTGTAGGAGGGTGTATGTGTATAAAAATATGTATGTGAGTGTGGACATATGTATGTTCATGTATACATGGACAGAGGGCACAGGACGAGTTGAATATGAAGGAATGATAGCTAAAAAATAAAATTAAGAGGTGAGAGAGGAATTTGTTGGGAGAAGGAGAAAGGGAGAGGTAGATTAGGGAAAATTATCTCATATAAAACAGGCAAGAGAAAACTGTTACAATGGAGGGGAAGAGCAGGAAGGTGAAAGATTAGATAACCTGATTCTCATTGAATTTGGCTTAAGGAGGGAATAACATACACACTCAATTGGGTATCTTACCTTACAGGAAAATAGGGGGCATAGAGGATAAGAGGGGAGATGATAGAAGGGAGGGAAGATTAGGGGAGAGGGTAGTTAGAAGCAAACATTTTTGAAAAGGGATAGGATCAAAGGAGAAAATAGAATAAGTGGGGGCCAGGATAGGATGGAGGGAAATATAGTTAGTCTTTCACAATATAACTACTATGGAAATGATTTGGGTAACTACACATGTACAACCTATATTGAATTGCTAATCTTCCCAATGGGAGTGGGTGAGAAGGGAAGAAGGGGGGAAAATCTGGAACTCAAAATTTTAAAAGCAAATGTTTAAAAATTTGTTTTTTACATGCAACTGGGAAATAAAATATACAGGTACTGGGGTATGGAAACCCATCTTGCCTTACTAGAAAGTTTGGGGGATGATGTGGGAGGATATAAGAGAAAACAGATTTAGGGAAGGGGTATTCAGTAGGCTTGCTATTTTGGGGTGGGGGTAAGGGAAAGACGGAGAAAAAAATTGTAACTCAAAATCTTGTGGAAATGAATGTTGAAAACTAAAAATTAACTAATTAATTAAAAAAAAAACTAAAAAGAAGAAGGGGGTTGGGAGGTAACCAAGAGGAGGTATGATGACAAAGTCTGGAGAGTAGAAATCACACCCAAGAAGGGAATGAAGCATGGTCAGGTTAGTCCCATTTCCCAAATGCAAGCTTCTCCAAGGAATTCACCAATGGGATGGTACTGGCAGGGTTCAAGGGTGAAAAATATCCCTGGCCCTGAGGGAATTTCCAGAGTGAGATTCAACTGGATTATGGTAGCCAAATCCAGGAGTAAGAAACACAAGTACAAATGGAATGAGGCTTGCCTGAACTAGGTCTATCCTCCCCTAGCAGTCCTTCATGTGTTTCTTTAAGTATTCTATGTGCATGCCTTTAATGTTCAAATGAGTTGTTCTAACATAACCTGCTGTTGTCTGTAGTCAGTATTAGCTGAGAAAAATTATACCTACCCTCCTGACCACATCACTTATTAAAAAACACTCCCTGCAGGGTGTGGAAAAGTCTTCCAGGCATTTTTCGAAATGTATCAGCTATTTGCTAGAAACCGCTGACAGAACTTCAATAACTACTCCCTCGATGTATGAGTTCTTTTTCCTTTCCTCTAACAAGCACTTTTCTGTCCACCTCCTTGTCCACGACTAGCTTCCCAAGTCTAGCACTCTCTATTCCATTTAAGAACTTGAGAGAAAATCAGAGAATGTTAGAGCCTGAAAGAAGCTCATAAGATAGAATCTAGGAGTTAGAAGGTAACTTAAAACATTAGAAGTGGAATCGGTCTTAGAACATAGTACATCCCAGCCACAAAATCTCTTAGATGATCTAGTTCAACATCTCCAATTTATTTCCAATACTGAACGATCAGGAAGGAAGCGGAGTTGTTAATCACTTTATTCCTCCTATCCCCACCTTTGTGTGAGCAGAATTTCCCCAGACTCATTTCTTCCTTGGGCAATGACTTTCTCCAGAATTCTCTCCCTATTTCTTTTCTCAGGGCATGGTTTCCTCTAAATCCTGGCCAAATGTCCAAAGAAATTACAGTTGCTACCTACCCCACCACAAGCAGCCACCAAGTCCCATCCTAGGCAGTACCCATAGTGAATGTATTCTCCCTGACCTGGGAAGCTGTTACAATTAAACAACAAATTCTTTCTTTCTCTTTGAATATGTGCCCCCAGCCAGCGGTAGTTGGAGAAACAATAGTTTAAATCTTTTCTTCCTGGCTTTTTATTTGCCACATCCTATTCCCACCATGTTAATGCTGCATACATTTGGAACATGCAGCTTAACAATTAACTGTGGTATTAAATGCATAGGAAATTCAGACAAAACTTGGACTTAAAACTTTCCAAAATGATATCTTAATCAGCCATCAAGAGGGATAATTGGGTTTCTCTTTCTGGGAGCTGTAGAACCATGATGTCACTGAATAAGTAAACAAATAAATAAATGGATGAATGAGTGGCTACATAAATAAATAAATGGATAAAGGGGAAGGGACATTTTATGCTATAGATTACAGGGAAACCCTTCTTCAATGGTTGTCCATCATCTCTGTCCCAATTTCTATCCCATCCTAGCAAGCAGGCCCTGCTATCACCTCTACCAGCTCCTGTTCACCACTGCTCCCTACCATAAGGTTGGAAATGTTTCACTCTTTCTTGACAACTGACCACTTTAGCAGCATTCTTACCCCGATGTCACATGTCTTCCTACATTCCTCCAAGGAGCTTCATCCCTCTCCCACAAACCACCCAGAGCCAGAAGCAACTACAGATAAAAGCAACTGTCCATTTCCAACGTGGTGCTCCCATAAGTCTCTGGAAAATGAGTGTTATGCATAAAAAAGGAAACCAAGGGCTAAGAAGATAAGGAATCTTCCCTAGGTCATATAGATAGGTTAGTGGCAGAGAAATTAACTAGATCCCAAGTGTCTTGTCTCTAAATTCAGTGCTCTATTCACCTACCAGAATAGCCTAGGCATTCAAAGTTTAGGTGGCTAGGATAGGGCTAAATATGTACCTTACCTGAAGAGAAGGTGATCCAGAGAGAAACTAAATAGAGCTATTACGGCATCACTGCAACTTAATGTCTTTAATTGACAGCTTGGTTTACTAGGCCCCTTCCTGAGCTCACTAGACATTTTTACAACCTATGTGGTACGATTGGAAGGGCATCAAGGATTGTCCACAATTGTAATCGGTGGGGAAAAAATTTCTGTGTCTTCAAGAATAGTCTTTCTAGGGGCAGCCAGGTAGCACAGCAAGTAAGAGCACTGGCTCCAGTGTCGGGATGACGTAGAGATCGAATCCCGGGCTCAGACACTTAGCACCCACCCAGAAATAACTGGCCGTGTAACCTTGAGCAAGTTAGTTAACCCCAATTTCTTAAAAAAAATAAAAAAAAGAATAGTCTTTCTACCTCCCTGTCTATGACTAGGAATGGGAAACCAAGCAGACTAACCATAACAATAATTCCTCTGAAAAAAGAGACCCCCATATCTACTGCTCTAACTGTGTCAGAACTTCCCTAAGCATATATTTAAGGGATACAAAAAGATTTTGGTGTGGCCACATACCTGGCAATAGCCTACTGGGCCTGAAAGTAGCCTCTTACAAAACCACCTTCATGTTCCCTCCTCCTGCTATGGCCTGAAGTGCATTGTGATAGAGTCATGATGGTGGTATTCCCACTTGTATTCCTTCCTGTGGTTTTCACTGTCCTACTTTGAGGCGGTCAGCCTAAACACCACTCATTTATTATGTGCCTACTATGTGCCAAACACTGTGCTAAATTCTAGCAAAGAAAGGCAAAAAATAGCCCTTTCTCTCAAGGAGCTCACAGTCTAATGTGTAAGACAACATTAAAACAACTATGTACAAATAAGATATATACAAGATAAATTAGAGATTTTCACAAAAGGATTGTATCACCAGTTTGAGCATTGTCAGCCTGCCCTAGTTGGAAGTATGAGATCCAGCCCTGGTCTGGTGGGAAGGCTCCATGGGCAGGCCTAGCTTTGGTGGTATTCGCAGCTATAGGAGTGTCAGGGTGAGTTTTACCCTAAAATAAGAGAGTTGGATTAGCTCCAAATCTGTGATCCTATCATTCTATGAATTAACTGCCTTCCCAAATAGCACATCTTATTTTTCAATGGTTCTATTGCATGGGGCACTCTTAGATGGGGACAGATGATGGTGGGCTTTGAAACCGAACAGTCAGTGATTATATCTAGTGTTGGTTTTCAACACCCAAGCTAAGTGTCATCCTCATCTCTTCACTTTCTCTCTCCCTTTATATCCAATCAGCTATCAATCTTGTCATTCATACCTTCATTATATCTCTCAAATATTTCCCCTTTTCTCTTCTTACATTGTCACCACCTTAATGCAGAAGACCCTCACAACCTCATGCCTGGCCTATTACAATAACCTGCTGGTTGGTCTGCCTTCCACAAGGCCTTCCCTATTCTGGTACTTACTCTATTTTTTTCTGTCAAAGTGATCTTCCTAAAGCACAGGTCTATGTCACTCCCTCCCCTACTCAATAAACTCCAGTGGCTTCTCATTAGCCCCCAGATCAAATATAAAATCTTCTGTTTCATATTCAAAGCCCTTAATAAACTGCAACACTACCCCCAACACACACACACACACATACATACACACCTTTCCAGTCTTCTCAATCTACTCTATTCCATATACTCCACTGTCCAACACACATTGGTCTCTGCTATTTCTTGAGCAAGACACTCTATCTCCACTTTAGGCATTTTCTCTGATCGTCCCCTATCTGAAATGTTCTCCCTCCTCAGCTCTGCTCCTGGCTTCCTTGATTTCCTTCAAATCATAGCTAAAACCCCACTTTCTACAGAAAGCCTTTCCTAGCTCCCTCCCCCCAAAATTCCAGGTTTTTTCTGTATATATCTCATTTGTACATAGTTGCCTACTTATTGGTTCACCCATTAGATTGGGTTCCTCAATATCAGGGGTTTTTCAAACATTGCTTTGTATCCTTAGTGGTTAGCAGAGAGTCTGACATATAGTTAGTGCTTAATAAATGTTTATTGAGTGATCCCCAACCATCTCACTTCCCTGAGGTTATGCAGCTTGTTGACAACAGATGGGGTTTGGCAATGTCTGGAGGTACTTTTGTAAAAGGGTATGAATTTTTTTTTAAGATTTTGATAACTGTTTCAATATAATTGGTTTCTCTTGTAATCTTTTGCATTTTATTTTAGTAGGAAGCAGTGATGGGATGGGATAGAAAGAACCCTGGTCAAAAGACCAAGAAAGAGGATTTAATCTTGGCTCTGCCCTTTTCAAACTGTATTACTTTAGGCAAATCATACAATCTATCTGAACCCCAGTTTCCTTATCTGGCCCTATCCCCTTAGGGATAAAGGGTTTGGACCAGATGACTTCTAAGTTTCCTTTCTAGTAAGCAGAAGAGTTGGGATTTAAACCTTAGGTGATCCAAGACTCTCATTTTAGCTGAAAATTGTCAGAACATGAGCATTTCCTCACTTTTTGGTGTGAGTAATAGAAATATTCGACTCAAGTCCTACTTTCATGCCTCATTATGGTGTGTGGCTGACTCAGGGCTCTCCAAAGCTATAAAAGCAAAACACAAGCTCTAGCAGGTTCTACTAAGGGGTGGGAAGAGCATTATTTTCTAAGGAGTATTTTATTTAAATTCAACTTTTATACAGGAAACCTAGTTCTTCTCTCTGGAGACCATACCTAATCCTTCCAATTAATAGCCCTTCAGCTACATCACATTTTGAGATAGTTAAATTCTAGCCCTTCTTCCCCACCCCCTTCCCTTTCTCCCTGAAAACTACCCCAGTGTCTCTCTCAATTGCTCAAACATATAAGGCTCATCATCATGCTGTTTACCATCCTCTGGACAGAGCCCAGGTGACTTGCAGCTTCACATTAGAGTTTTGGTGTTTTTTTTTAATTATTACCCTCATTTTGGCTGTCAAAGCATATTTTTGATGCATATTGAGCTCATAGCCCACCAGAATCCCTAGGTAGGTCTTTCTTGGACAAAGTCATATTTAACCCTTCCCTCCTTATCTTGTCCTTCTACAATTGAAATCACAACTCCTTTGAAGTTCTGAAATATTGGCAGTGCAGAGACACGGAAAAGAGCTGGATTTGCAGTCAGAAGACATGGATTTTAGTCCTAATTCTGTACATGTGTGACCTTGAAAAAGTGCCTTCCCTACTTTGAGCCTGTTTCCTTAACTATAAAATGAGGGGATTGAACTGGAAAATCTCTAAGGTCTTTTCCAACTCTATAATTTCATGAAAACATAGCTAATACTGATGGCTTACATTGACAAAGTATTTGTTTATAAAGGACATTGTGAAGTGTGTATAGCAAGCATTAGGCACCCTCATTTACAGAGGAGGAAAGTGAGGTTAGGTAATCTGCCAATAGTCACTGAGCCAGTGAGAATTGGAGCTGGGATCCCAACCTACAGCTTCAGATTCCAAGTCGGCATGGATCAGCACACACGTGTCCCCAAATGAGGGAAAACTTCAACTGAGTTCCTCATGTGAGCCCCTTAAGCTTTCCTGGATAATCCACACTCTTTATAGGAGACTATATGTTTTCCCTTTCATGAGGGCTATGGGCCCTGCCATTCCCTTGTGAGAGGACTGGGACTTCAATTATTCACTGGCTCCTTTTATAAGGAAAGGCAGTGGAATGAAGATGAATTCACAGAAGAGTCACTTGAAAGAGGACGGGAAACAGCTCCCTGAAGACAGAATTGCACAGCCCCTTCCTTTGTACAAAGAGCCAGTTGTCAATTCTTTGGGGTAGGGATGTTGTTTTGTGTTTTGCATTTGGCACATTCTTACTCCAGAGCCCCGTGTTGGAGTGCAGGGCTGCATAAATAATGGATGACAACTTGAAAAACTACAGGCGGGTAAATTAAACATGAGCATGGAAAATTTGGACGCTGATGCTGAGCTCAGCTGTGACCGTGCCAGATGATCTCTCCCACTCACCCATGAAAGATCTAGAGAGCCCCCTCACAGAGGCTCATGGGCCTTAGGAATAAGGCCAAAGCTTGGTTTGTGGGATAGGTTTATGGTAAAGACAAAAAGCCCAGGGGCCTCAGGTGCCCACCTGGCAAGAGCCCTGCAGCATTTGGGGGAAAACACCAATCTTGAAGTCAGAGACCTCCAACTCTTCAAATCTTCAACTTTCTTCAAGGCTCAAATCAGTTTTCCCACCCATCTTATTAAAAGTATTTCCTGCTTTCCCTCAATATGAGTATTTTCTCTCTTAAAATTACCTTAGACTCACTTATCTATGGAAATATTGTATTCCATCAATGACATTAACAAGAATAATACCATTGACAAGACTAGTGACTGACTAGTATGTATATTTGTACATATACACACGTGCACATGCACGCACTAATATTTACATGTGGAGATATGTACACATATGTGTGTATATATATATGAAACCTTTTAAAGTATACAAAGTAGTATATGCTCACAATCTTATTTAAATACCACAACAATACTGTGAAACATCTACTAACACTATTATTATCATCATTTTATGGATGAGAAAACTGTGGCATAGAGAGGTTAAATGACTTGCCCATAGTCAAACAGCTGATTTGTGTCAGAGGCAAGATATGAACTTCAAGCCCAGACTTCTGTCTACTACAGGGAATGGTTTTGTTTTGCCCTTGTCTCCAGTAACTGAAAAATACAGTGCCTTACATATCATAGGTGCTTAATAAATGCTTGCTTGATTGCTTGAGATCTGGTTTTGAATTCCAGGTGTGACTCTTATTATTGATTTATTTTATCTCTTTGAGTCTCATTTTCTCCATCTCTAAAATGGGGCTAATAATACTTAAACTACCTGCATCACAAGTTTACCTTGAAGAAAACACATTATCTTCAAACATTCCAGAAATGCAAGACATTGGTTTCATTGTTATAAATAATTAAAGAGATATTGAAAAGCCTAATATTGAGAGGCAACATGTGTGAAGAGGGAAGGAAAAAAAGAAAAACACCCACTGGCCTAAGAATCAGAAGACAGATGTAAAGGTTAGAAGACCGTGATCCTTATTGCCTAACTAACCTAGGCTTCTCTGGACCCCAGTTTCCTCCTCCATATGAGGGTTTGGAGGACTATATGACTTCTCAGGTCCCTTCCAGCTCTCTATATATGATACTTTGACTTCTATGAGTTTCAGTTTCCTCATCTCTTAAAAAAAGAGTATTGATATTTGTATTTCCCACTTCAGAGGATCATTGTGAGGAAATGCCTGGACTACTTTTAATACTCTCCTAATCAGTCCCCCTGCCTCAAATTTCTTCCAGGACTCCACTCCATATACCTTTCAACTACTAAAGGCTCCCCCACATCATGCCCCACAACTCAATAAACTCCAAAGGCTTCCTACTGTTGCGATTGTTGTTCATCCTTCATTCTCAAAGAGGACCAATGACCTCTAGGTTCAAATACAAAGTCCTTTATTTAATGCTTAAGGTTGCGCCTATTCCTATCTTTTCAGTCCTTAAACTTTACTCTCCTCCAGCTACTCAAGTGATAGTGACAGTGGCCTTCTTCTTACCTGGACATGACACTGTCTCCAGTCCCTGTGTCTTTGCACTAGCCTTGCATCACACTAGAAATGCCATCCTTTCTCATATCCAGCTCAGTTGTCATGGCTTCCTTCAAATTTTAGTTTCTTCAAGACTCCCATCTTTTGTAGCAGGCCTTCCGTGGTTTCCCCAGCTACTAGTTCCTTTCCCTGTTATATTTCCTGCCATCTACTCTTTATTTAGCTTTTATGTACATAGCTGTTTATATGTTGCTTCACTCATTAGAATGTGGGTTCCTTTAGGACAGGAATTATTTTTGTCTTTCTTTGTATTCCCAACACTGAGCACAATGCCCAGTAAATAGAAAAAGCCTAACAAATGCTTATCGACTGGCTAAACTGCAGAATGCTATATAAACATGAATTATTACTATCATCATCATCATTACTATTATCATTACTTTATGTCTAGCACTGTATTAAGCACCATAGGGGGAATTCTAAATACATACAAGCAGGTCTAGCTTCTTGATACAACGTGGTCTTGTAAAATACGCCATCTTATCACAAAGCAGGTGGCATTTTCCCATATTGCATTTGGGATTTGTCCTTCTGCCCAAGGACTTGACAACAACTACATCATACATATAAGTGAAGCACAGTCTGGTAAAAATATATAGAGAGCTGGGCTTGGTTTTAGGAAGACCTGGGTTTGAATCTCTTCTCTGATGATTACTCTTTAGTTTACCCTGAGCAAAACATGACCTCTGTTTGCCTCAGGTAACTCCCAAGGAAATATCTAAGTCACAGATGGATGGTGATCTGCATTGGTATAGATGGTTCTGACTTTGGCAGTGCTCCATATTAACTAACGTTTTTCACAATGATTTGTTAGAGTTTAGCAAAGATACAGCAATTATCAATGGCTATACTTGTTTTTAAAAGAAAATTAGACTTTAGAGTCAGGGAGAAATTATCTCTTTGTATTATCTTAGATCCTTAGAGCTAAGAGGGACTTAGATAGCATCTAGTTTAATAATGCTTTGTTCAAAGGAGTTGGCTGAAGCCCAGAAAGAAGAAATTATTTGTGCAAGGTTCAAGCCCACATAGCTAGTAAGTGGCAAAACTGGGACTGGAACCTAGCACACCTGACTCCCAGTCCTGCTCTCTTCCTATAAAGAGTTTGAAGATCAGTTGGTTAGATAAGAAATACACAAATGAAGCAGCTAGTGGCAAAGAGAGCCCTCTCTAATGGCTCTGCATGCACACAATATACATATATACACATATGTGTATGCATATATGTATACATACACACATATGTGTGATTTGAATCATGGTTATAAATAAGTAAATATACATGCATTGAGTGCATGTATTTATATACCCATATGCACATTCTCTCACATGCACGTATGACTATTGAGCTTTAAAACTAGGGTGGGTCTAAGAGGGCTTTGTCCCAGATTACTAATATCTGAGGGGATGTCCTGATACCTCAAGGTCATTTGCTAGCTATGCACCATGACCCCTTCAGTCACATTGTTACTGCCCTTCTCTCTCCTTTGCTCCAGTGTCACTGTCCTAGAGGATGCTGTTACCACCATACGCTTCCTCTACCCCCTCACCCCAATTCGATGTCTTGCCATTTCATCTTTTCTAGGAGCTGGAGGTCATCAGTTGTACCATGGGGATAATCAAACTGCATGAGGGATGTGCCCCCACTGGCACAATACACCTAACCAAAGCAATCTATCATTTGCCTGTTCTCTCAACTTTTGCCCCAGATTCCACCATTGCTAGTTACACCTCTAACCACACATGCATCCTATCTATACTGATGGGATATAATACTCAATTACACAGTATAGACAACTGAAGACTAGGGTAAATAAGTTGATAACAGCAAAATACATACAATAAATTCAAAATACAGTAATTCAGAAGATATGCTAATTCAAACAAAGAATATATGTGGGAGGGTCTACATTCTAAAGTGTTTTCCAGTATTATTTTATTTTTCTAGGCCCCATCAGGCTAAATGACTTACCCAAAGTGACACCACTTGAAAATGCAGTGTCCAGGACTAGAACTTCTGGTTTCTTGATTCCAAGTACAGTTCTCTTGCCATAGCATCAAAGTGTCCACCTCCCCTATCTCTAATGGGAGCAGAAGGAAAGGAGGAAGCAAATCTACCTGTAGGTGAGTTAAAAGGCACAGATATCTACAGGACACCCGGCTTCTTCCATGTAATTTATAGATGTGTGAGCGGGATGATGGGCTCATTACTTACATCCTGTAATTCAAAAAAATGCAGCTGCTGGAGAAAGATCAGCGAGAGTTATAAAAATATGTACATTTGATGGAGTATATTTATATGTTTGTAAATACAGTATGTTATTACTCAGTGTTATTATATATCTATCATCTTTCTTCAGGTTATTGGAAACATAAAAAACTTTAAAGCACTAAAAAATACAAAGAGCGATAAGTCACCAAGGCAAGTATATCTTCACTGGGATGATTTTATGTCTGAAGAGGTTTATACCTTCAGAAAATAAAGGCCCTGCCTGGGCAGGAAGGGAGGGGCAAACCGGAGGTGTTGCTGGTAGATGGTTCCCATAGACGCCTAGTCATATTCCAATCATTTCTCTACCTTTCACTGTACCTGAAGGTTGTAAACAATATTATCTATTAACCAACAGAGACCTGGTCAAATACGAATGACAATCACAAACTAGAGCCTACCCAGAAAAAGGTAACTGGGACAAAGCAAGGCCTAGAGCCTCTATGAAGCCTGATTGAGAGAACTGGGGAAGTTTATTCTGGAGAAGAGAAAGTTTAAAAGGGAATTTGAGTGTTGTTGTAAGGTATTTAAAGAGATGTCAAGTGGAAGAGGGATTATATTTGTTCTGATTGACCATGGAGGGCAAAACTAGCACTAATGTATGAAAGTGGACTGGAAGAAGATTTAAAGAAAAACTTCCTAAAAACTAAAGCTATTCCAAAGAGGAAAAGCCTCTTCTATAAGTAATGCATTTCCCTTTTCTAGAGGTCTTCAAGTACAGCCCTGCGTGAGCATCTGTTGGGGGTGTTGTAGAGAGGGATCCCAATCAGATACAGTTTGAACTAGATGACCTCTGACATCCCTTTAAATTCTTATTTTCTGGTTTTTTTCAAATAATGGAGAAAGAGAAGGGAATGTCCACATATAGAGTACACCCTGGACTCACTATCCATCAGCCTTTTACTTGTACTCACATTTTGAGGTCCCTAAAGGGTTCATTGCTACTTACTTCCCTCAAGGTTTTAACTGTAACCCCCAAGGGGCTAGACTTCTATCACTATAGTTCCTGAGCTCCTAATGTATGCCTTCCATTAACAATTAGCCTAATTAGACTTTACAAAAAGCATTTACTAAGCAGGTACAGAAAGTACAATTGGTGAAAAGCATTAATTCTCAAATTGGGGGCACATACTACCCTTTCACATACAAACTCCCAGGGAGAGTGTGCTCAGACTGGAAGCATAAATTTAATGAGATACATATCTATAACATACATGGTGCATAGGGGTACCTTTCAAATTCTGGCACTGGTGTCACTTTTTCCCATTGTGGAGTACTAACAAAGTTCCCATTAAATATAGCTCCTTTCTAGGGCTCCAAAGTTCTATACCTCTGTTGAGGTTATTGATGATACTTCTCTTTTTAAGAGTCACATTCCCTAAAGCCTCCACCATTCTCAAGTGGGTGTTATTTTTTTTCACTTTTATCTGCAGCTGCTTTCACTGCCATTTGCAAGTATCATTCTAGGGGTCATTATTACTACTTCTGATCATCAGTGTGGGTCTAGATTTCTGAAATTAATGAGGTCACCTGAAAACTTCCATTTCAGATTGTTCATTCACCCAAGATCATGATTAAATAAATAATACAGAGACAACCATGTTCATAAGCCACAGTGATTGGTCAGGAGTTGGGGCTGATACTCTGTTCCTACCTGACTCTTTCAACCAGCTCAAAGAACTATTTCTTGGCTTACAAGTGAAAAGGAAATAGCAAAAGAAATTCAGAGGCAAGAATCCTCTCTTTTATATGTAGAGCTCTTTGTAATTTCTGGGACATCCTTATTCCAACTCCCCCTTATACAAGCAAATCAGGTCTCCAAGCAAGGCTCTTTCCCTTAGGTTTCTAAGGAGTTGGAAATATTTTTTGCCATTATCTTGATATATTTTCCACATTATCGATCATCAATAATTAGTCCCCAGTACCATTTAAACAATTAACAGCAATGAGTTTTTACAAAGGTATATTTCCTGAGAATATATAGCAAGAATAAACCTACAAACATTCCTCCCCAGCATCTGGGAGTACACTCTCCCCTAAACCACTTTGGTCCCTAGGTAAAGTAGGCTCAAATTTAAAACACATTAGACAAAACATTTGCCCTGCCAAGTTCACTTCAGAGTGAAGAAGAGTTGATGGATGAGTAACTCACTCTTGTGGAAGCTAGAATCATGGCTATTAATAGTATTAATAATCCATTGCTGGGGTTGTTCTTGGTCACTTCTCAGAGCTATACTATTGGACCACAGACTGGCCTGGACTCTGGTTTCTGGACCTCTGGCAACTTGTTCTCCCAAACTTCCCAGAGCACAAGATTAGATCCCAATCCGGTTATTTTTTTCCCAAGACGAAGCAGATAAAGAATCAACAGCAGAGCAATACACTCATAGACCACATGAAGCCCAGATGAGGACAGAAGGACCAGAGGCCTCTCTCTCCACCTGGGGTCCTTTGACAGTCCCTGTGTACTCACTCAAACACAGCCAGGTTGGAAAGAAAAAAAAATGCTATGGCTGGTACCGAGATGTATTCTCAGTTACAGCTCAGCAGAAATTTGAAAGACTCCTCTTCACATAGTATGCTGAACAGAAACAATGCCAGTGAATACTCTGAAATGAACATGGATATTGAATCAACAGAGCATACTGGGCAAGCTCATAAGGACTAGACTCATTGGCCAGTCCTGCCCCACTGATTACAAATGCACATTCAGTCCTGTCTCAGAAGCTCCTGAGTCATCAGTTCTTCTGATTCTATAAACAATTAGATGATTTTTTTATTGTTGTTATTGCACAGATGGTCAGAAATCAGCTCCACCCAAGTTTCCACGTTGTCATGTGGACTGAAACGAGATTGTAAGTCTCTATGCACACTTCAAGAACTAGTCTTCATAGGCTAGTTCACATGTGCTTATGTATGTAAACAATTGATAAACAGTAATTTCACTCTATGTATTAGAAAAATTAGAAAACTATGGTCTAAGAAATGGAATACTTGAATTCTCATCCATTACATTGCTCTGTGTGACTTTGGGCAAGTCATTGTTCCTTCTCTTGGGTTCATTTGCCTCATCTGTCAAATTAAAAGACTAGCTTCTAAGATTCCTTCCAATTCTAGCTCTAAAATCATGTGATTCTACGTACAAATTACTTTCTTTAGATACTTCCTCTTGAAAAGTCTTCTCTACCTTCCCATGTGCCCTATATGCCCCCTTCTTATTATTCAACAACCTATTAATACCCACTGATTCTTGATGATTACTTAGGTGTTAACTTATGATGGCTTATGATAGAACCTATCCCAAGAGTATTTATATTGTAATATAATAATACCTCTGCAGCCAAACAGAATTTTTCTCTCTGAATACTGCATGTACTCCAATATCTTGCTGGTTTTGCTCACATAGTCCTATTCCTGTAATGCCTTCTCTTCTCGTCCTCACCTTTTGAATTCCTAAACCCATCTATTAAAACCCAAATAAAATGTCACTTCCTTTATGAAATGTTCTCTGATTCTCTCAGTAAGTAAAGACTTTCCTCTTTAAATCTCACGTAGCACCTGAGGTGCTTTCTTTCATATGACCCTCCAGAAGAGCTACCACAGGTTGAAAATAACCTGTGAATCAACAGCCACTCAAAACCATAGCTCACAAGACCCCATAATTGTGCTTACTTTTAGACAGAGGATGTATTAATTTCAACAAAAACTCTCAGCCCATAAATAAAAGGACAGGAAGATTTCTCCCATGGACTACAGTTTCCCACAAGTTACCACACCACTGTTAGAAGACAACACACATTCAACACAACAACACAACAGAGAATACACATGACCACAGATTGTTCATGTAAGGTTCAAGTAAGGAATGCATGTCGCAGGAACAACCCACAAATCCAATGTTCTAGAGTTGTTCAAATCCTCTAGTTGATGCTATCATGATCTCCTTGCTGTTCTCTTCTGGACATCAGTTCTCTAGTCTCCACTGGATGCATTACTGCTGATATAATGATCACTGCCAGGTGTTACTCTTTGATGGAAATTTATAAGCTCCCTTCCTTTAGGGCTATCTGCTGCCCATCTTAGCTCCTTTATGCTATGATTCAGTGACTGGAAAGTTCCTCCTCATTCTTTGTGTGTAGCCAAAGGTTCTTAATCATCATGTCCAAGTAAGAGATTTGTCTAGGCTAATATTAAAACTTTTCTTTTAAGACCCTTTGTTTGAAACTGATTTGTCCCATACAACTATCTGACTTGAGATTAAAAATCTCTTAGAACTCCTGTCTAAACCTTTATGGGAATCTTGTACTCCTGAAACACATATCAGGGGGATCTGCTGGAGAAACTCCATAGGAACTATGTGAAAATTGAGCTACGAAACTAACTTCACTCCAAAGAGTGCTACTAACTGGGCATGCAAATTAATTTGGACCTAAACAAAAGTTAAGTAAATGATGCATAGTTATTTGTCATCTATACTTTTGACCCACATTCTTAAGTTTATGATGCATATGTCAGCAGTGAAATCTCCTGATCTTTCGGTTGTATTTTGTCCATGAAAATCTCATTGTCTCCCTATACTCACATTGGACTTCATTCTGTAACTCTATGATGCATTTACATACAACAAGGTATGCATCATATTGCATACCTTAGTTTATGTACGCTTGTCTTATATCCCTGCTAAATGTAAAATCCATAATCTTAGAGATTATGTTTTATCTAAATTATATCTTACTCAGGAATTAACAGTGTTCTATGCTGTGATAAGTGCCTGCTGTATAGTGTAGGTATTTAATAAATGTATAGTGAATGAATGAGTCATTTGTCAATGATAAAGGACTCAGAAAAAAAAAACATGAAAAACTTCAAGATTTTCAAAAATGAACTAATAATGGTAGAATAACATGTATGTGTGAACTAGAAACCCTGCCAATTTCTCCTCCAATCCCCCCATTCCCTGTATTTATCAGGCTGACCTGTCAGTAAGATCAAGGATCAAGACATGTATCAGTGACCACATCTGTAGGCCATAAAATGGAATAATGATTGGAGTACAAAGCATCAGATATAATCCATAGTATGGATGTGATTTTCAAGTGAAATTAAAGATTTTTAAAGTATAGATTTCCTTTTTCTGCTCCTTCCCTCTTTAGCATCTGGGTTTCATGTTTCTATTCCTAAACATAAAGCTAGAATAAAACTAACCATTTGGACCAGGCTTCATTTGGAATGATGTAGTTTGGAGTTTAAGGAGTCAGGAGAAGTAATCTCAAGTCTCAACTTTGCAACTTACTAGCTGTGTAACGTGACAAACTATTGAATTTCTTAGAATCTCATTTTCTTCATCTGTGTAATGAAAGGGTAGGACCAGGTGATATCTAAGGCTCCTTCCAGTTCTAACATTCTGTGAATTAAAGGAGCCCCTTAAGGTCTGACATTTTAGCCTTCTTAGAATCCTTTCCTCGGGGGCTACCCTTTAGTCCTTGGCTATGAAGTAAGAAGACCTAAGTTTATATTCTAGCTTTAGATCTTCTAGCTATGTGACTATCAGCAAGTTAGTTAACTTCTCTTAGCCTCAGCTCTTCTCATTTTAAATTTGGGATAATTATGTTTTCACTTTCTGCTTCATCTAAGGTGCTGTGGGAGAAGCACCTTGTTAGTCACCTTGCATTTATTAAGTGCCTACTGTGTGCCGGGCTGTGCTAAGCACTGGGGATAAAAAAGAAAAGAAAAAATAGTCACCGCTCTCAAGGGGTTCAGAGTCTGAGTGGGAGAATGTATGTAAACAATGATGCACAAACAAGATGTATGCAGGAAAAATTGGCAGAGGGCGGCGTGTCTCAGGGAAGGCCCTGAGATTAAGGAGGACTGGGAAACACTTGTTATAGTATGCAGAATTTTGGCTGAAACTTGAAGCCAAGGAAGTCAGGAGGTAAAGATGAGGAGGTAGAGTTTCACACATGGAGGACAGCCAGTGAAAAAAGGTAAAAGTCTAGAAATGGAGCGAGGAAAGCAAGGAAACCAGTGTCACTGGATCACAGCATTTGGAGGTGAGCAAAGTTTAAGAAGACTGGAAAAGTGGGAAAGGTCAGTTTATGAAGGGCTCTATTCACCAAACAGAAGATTTTATATTTGATCTTAAAGGTAATAGGGAGCCACTGCAGTTTATTGAATGGGGAGGGGAAGGAGCAGCAACATGGTCAGACCTACGCTTAAGGACTATCACTGTGACAACTGAAGAGAAGATGAAGGCGAATGGGTGGAGAGATGAGACAGGCAGACCCACCAGCAAGCTATTGCAGTAATCTGATGTGAGAAGATAATGGCCTACACCAAGGTGGTGGCAGAGTCAAAAGGGAAACAAGAGGGCACATTTGAGAGAGGTTGTGAAGGTATAAATGACAAGGCTTGACAACTGGTTGAATATGGGTGGGGGGAGGTATGGGGGTTATAAAGAGTGAGCAGTTACGTTTGATACCTGGATTGCAAATCTGAGTGATTATTGGGAAATTAGGAAGAAAAAAATATTTGGCAGGGGAGGGGAAATAATGAGTTCAGTTTTGGAAATGCTGAGTGTAAGATGTCTGTGGGACATCCAGTGTAAGATGTCTAGTAAGCAGCTGAAGATGCAAGGGTGGTGTCAGGAGACAGGTTAGAGCTGGACAAGTAGATCTGACAGTCATTCTCATGGAAATAAGAATTAAAACTATAGGCAGCTGATGAAACCACTAAGTGAAAAGTATAGAGGGAGAAGAGAAGAGAACCTAGGATAGAGAAGAGAACCTAGAAAAGAACCTTGTGGGACACCCATGGTTAGCAGACACAGCCTGGATGAGGATCCAGCAAAGGGGACTGAGAAGGAGAAACCCAACAAGTAGAGCTTTCAGAGATGAGCATCATGAAAACTTAAAGAAAAAGAGTATCCAAAAGATGAGAGTGATCAACAGTATCAAAGGCTGCAGAGAGATCAAGAAGGAGAGGATTGAGAAAAGGCCATTAGATTTGGCAGTTAAGTGATCAATAGTGACTTTGGAGAGAGAAGTTTCAGCTGAATAATGAGGTCAGAAGCCCAAATGCAGAGTTAGAGAGAGAGAGAGAGAGAGAGAGAGAGAGAGAGAGAGAGAGAGAGAAGGAAGTAGAAGTACCTATTGTAGATGAGCTTTTCAAAGAGATTAGCCACAAAAGGGGGAAGACGTATGAAAGGACAGTTTTGTCTTCTTTAAAGTACTATGAGGTGAATTTCAGAAAAACCTGGAAAGATTTAGATGAACTGATGCTGAGTGAAGTGAGCAGAACCAGGAAAACATTGTATCCAGTAACAGCAACATTGTGCCATGATCAGCTTTGATAGACTTAGTTCTTCTCAGCAATATAACACTCTAAGACAATTCCAGAAGACTCATGATGGAAAATGCTATCCACATTCAGAGAAAGAACTATGCAGCCTCAATGCAGATCAAAACATGCTGTTTTCACTTTGGGTGTGTGTGTGTGTGTGTATTTTCTTTCTTGTGGATTTCCCTTTTGTTCTGATTCTTCTTCCACAATAGGACTAATGTGTTTAATGTGATTGTACATATATAACCTTAAAAAAGTGCTGTGGGAATGGAAGCTAGTATATTGCATAATGGCTACCACTGAAATCCATCTGTGATGCCTTAGTAAGGCATTGATTTGATCCTGGGTCCTGAAGTTTCTGAAGGCACCTATAGATCGCACAGTGAATAGAATGCTGGACTTGAAATCATGAAGACCTGAGTTCAAATCCTTCCTCAAATACATAAGAGCTATGTGACCCTGGTCAAGTCATTTAACTTCTGTAAGTCTCAGTTTCCTCATCTTTAAAATAAGGATAAAAATAGCACCTACCTCTCAGTGTTGTCAGGCTTGAAAGAGGCAATGTGTATATAGTGCTTTTGAAACCTTAAAGTGCTGTAGAAATGTTAGCAATTATTGAAGGCCGTGTTAGTAGAACATAGGTTCTAGCAGGAACTAGAAGGCTGGAAATGTTCAAATACCAGACTAGTTTCTCTTGCCTGAGCATTCATTTAGCCACATTTAGCTAATATTCATCCCTCAGTTAGTGAAAGGTTGATGATTTTTTCTGTCATAGTTTACTCTAGAAGATCTGGGTTCAAGTTCCATTTCTAACACATTCTGGTTATGGGATTATAGACAAATTACAAATCCCCCGGGGCTTTGGGTAACTCTCTGATGCTATCAATGGCAGAGGAGGTACTGATTTGCACTGATAGAATGACTTTCCCCATCCCAGGAGTTCCCTATGCCAAATTCCCTATGTATAAGGAGTTCCCTATATATAAATGTGTATGTGTGTTTATATGTATACATCTGTACCCACAACAAGATGCAACTTCCTTGAAGAGAAAGACAGTTTCATTTTTTTCTGTCATCATTTCCTAACACAGAATATGCCAATGAAATCACAGATCTAGTCCTTATCCAGTATCTCTAGAAGAATGTTCCATGAGAAATATTGCAATCTGCATTGGTGGAGGTAGCATCCAACCTGCTGAAATAATGCTTCTTCGAAACATTGATGAGTAGGGAACAGTGTATGTGGTGATAAAGGGTTTCTCTTAAAGATTATGCCTAGCATCTAATCCTTTCCAAAGAATTCATCATCCTATCCAATCCAATCCACTGAGCCCTACAATGGGCATTAATAATGTCATTCCCACCCCTCCCCATTTCTATAATCCTTTATGTTTTACCAAAAAAATAAATAAATAAAAATGTATCAGTCCTTGAGGTATGGCAATCAGATAAGCATCTCCATTTTACAAACAAAACAATCAAGGCTCAGAGAGGTAAATCAACTTGCCCAATGTATGGAATAAGTGGGAAGAAAATGGCAACTAAACTCCAGCCTCCACTCCTCCAATCCAATGCATCCTAGCCCCCTCCCCAGTACCTTCCTTCTTGCTCTCCCAAAGAAAAGTGGAAATAAAATTGTTTTGAAAAGTTGCTAATTACCATAATCACATGGGAAGAGTGTAAGCAGGTTTCACTAAGAGAACCATGGCTCTTGCTTGTTCATTTCCCTTGTCTGTCTCCCCAGAAAATATTCACCAGCTATCACAGCATCAAATGAGTTCCAACCCGTGTCATATTATTTACCAAACCTTTCACATAGCTCCCAACGCTGGGACTTCGAGTGATAATAAACTCTATTCTGACATATCAACGGCTCAAGAAAATTTTCTGCTGCAATTTTCAATACAGAATGAAACCCCCTTGCTATAGTCAGGGCTGGGAGAATCCATTCAGAGAGGAATGATTCCAGGTAGTTTATGAGTTGAAAAATGCAAAAGGCATTGAGAGGACTTATGCACCTGCACAAATGAGGCCTATTTTGTAATGCCCATAATCTACAAAGCTTAATGTGCACCCCTCGTCAGGTCAATAAATAGGGAGGCAGTTAATCAGCCCCTAGTTATTCCCAGCACAGACTCTGAACCTCAGGAAGGATTCATTGTAAATAGTACCCTCTGAAGAGTGGCTGGCATTTTTTATGCAATTATGCTCGGAAGTAGTGCACAATAGTGTTGAGTTTGGAATCAGGAAGCTCCAAGTTCAAATACTTCCTCATATGCTTACTAGGTTTTTGACCATGAGCAAGTCACTGAACTTTGGCCTCAATTTCCTCCTCAAAATGGGGCTCACCTACCTACCTCATATGGTTGTCTTGAAGCTTAAAGGAAATAACGAGTATAGAAGTGATTAGAAAATTTTAAAGCATACACACATATGTGTGTATGTGTATACATGTGTAATATATACATATATATGTTTATATAGGTACATGTGGACTCCAAAAAAGGATATTTCCCCCACAAATTTGTATCAATAACTCTTTTTCAACTTACAGTCCTAAAGAGTGTCCTAGGGCACAGAGAGGTTGATTGAGTGACTTGCACAGAGTCTCACAGCAAGTATGTGTCACAATCATGACTTGAACACAGGTCTTCCTGACTCTAAAGCAAGCTCTCTATTCACTATATCACACAGCTGTATAAAATGCCCAAACTACATTTTTAGTTTTATTGTATTTCTTTAATACACTCTGTGGTACAGTCAAATCAATCTTCTTGCTATTCTTTACACATCATTTTCCATTTCCCACCCCCATGTCTTTATATAAGGCTGTTCTCCATATCTGAAATGTATTCCTTTCATACCTCGTTTAATCCCTAGTTTCCTTTAAAGCTCAGCTCAACACTACTTCTTGCTTGAGACTTTTCCAAATCTCCCTCCTCCTAGTTTCTAGTGCCTTTCTTCCCTAATTACCATGTACTTTCTTTATAGTATATTTACATACACTACATGTATAAATGTGTATGTGTGTTTCTATGTATACATCTGTACCAACAAGATGAAACTTCCTTGAAGACAAAGACAGTTTCATTTTTTTCTATCATCAATTCCTAACACAGAATAGGTACATTCAATAAGATGAATAGTTATTGGAGTATCAGACAAGTATATCAAGTAAAATGCCCTTAAGAACCTATATCTCAGGGGGCGGCTAGGTGGCACAGTGAATGAAGCACCGGCCCTGGAGTCAGGAGGACCTGGGTTCAAATCCAGCCTCAGACACTTGACACACTAGCCATGTGACTTTAGTTAAGTCACTTAACCCCAACTGCCCTCCAAAAAAAAAAAAAAAAAGAAAGAACCTATATCTCTTTGTTCCAGAACAAAAACCAAAGAGCACCTCTTGTCACAGTAGGAATATTCTTTTAAAAGTTCATAAGATCCAGAACTATACCTTAGAAATCATCTAGTTCAATACCATTGTTTTACCAATAAGGAAACAGAGGACCCTCCGGAGAAGTGAGACTCCAGGTCATACAGGCAGTATGTGGTTTTTCTACCTTGGGTGTTTCCAATTAAGCCACATGGTGTTTTCTTTGTGGCCTTTACTTAGGAAGGACCACAGAAAAGGGTTGATTTCTTTTAGTAAACTATGGTTCTACAAAGCCCTTTAGATTCCAAAATAGATCCTGACATCATTCTTGTGTTAAATGACCATTAGTCTGCAGCCATGGTCCTGACTCAATCACTTACTAGTTGGGTGACCTTGAGCAAGTGATTTTTTATCACTGTAACTCAATATCCTGTAAAATGTGGATAATAATACCAGTCCCTCTGACTTTGACTTCTAGAATTTATGTCTCTAGAATTAAAGGAGAAATTAACCAATACACAACTGTTAACTATAATTATTGTTAATTGTAGAGAAACAAATTATGCCTTTCTGTATCTTGTAGGAAAGACTAAGTTGTACTTAGGTTTAAAGACAATAATTCAATTCAATAAACATTTATTAAGTTCCTACTTTGTGCTAGACACTGTGCTAAGGTCCAGAGATACAAAAAGAGGTACACATACAAAGCAAGTTACATTCAGAATGAAGACGAAATAATTAACAAGGAAAGCACTGGAAGTAAGAGGGGTTGGAAACTATGAAAGATTTAGCTATTCTGAACAATACAATACGATCCAAGACAATTCTGAAGGACTTATGATGAAAAAATGCTATCCACCTCCAGAAATATAACTGATAAATATAGATCGAAGCATTTTTTTCATTTTCTTGCTTTTTTGCAACTTGGCTAATGCGGAAATATGTTTTTTGTATCATTTCACATGTATATAAGTTATATCACAATACTTGCCTTCTTAGTGGGCTGGAAGAGGCAGGAAGGTGAGAGAGAATTTAGAATTCAAAGTGTTTTTTTAACATATTTTTAAAGAAGAGTTCAAAAAGGTTTCCTGTAGCAGGTGGGATTTTAGTTGGGATCTAAAGAAGCCAGAAAGTCCAATTGTTGGAGTGGAGGAGGGAGAGCATTCCTTGCAAAGGTGGGGGACTAAGGGCATTGCAAATGGTAAATACAATAAGGCTTAATAGATATATTGGTTAGTTTAGTGGAAATCCTTTTTTCCTCTTTTTTATTCTTTGCTATAAGAAGGGATGGCTCTCTGGGTAATGAAGAGGGGACAAATTTAGAAATTAAGGTGATGTAAAAGCAAAAGATATCTATAAGAAGCTAAAGTTTTAAAAATAAGATTTTTTTTTAAACTCAGGTATGTGGGCTGGCAGCAGATGGCAAAGAGGAAAAGAAAGATTTTCTTCAGTAATTCTATACAATAGAGAAATGAGTGTTGTGGTGAAAAATAAACAGACATTTCAGTCATCAGCAAGAAGAGATATTTAGGATGCTGGGAGATTGGGGAGAACAGGATTACCCTCAGAGAAACACTGAAATTAGATTTTTAAAAATACCTTTTTCATATGAAAAAGGTAATTCTAGGACCCAACATCACAAAGAATGTTATTTTTTCGCCCCTGACCCTGAACCCAAATGGGAGGCCATAGCATATACCATAATAACTTTCATAATAGAGGAGTCAGAAGGTTTAGGAACCAGCTCCCTTGAAGTAAGTTCTCTGAGGTTTATTGATCTGATTTCAATATTGGTATCCTTGTTTCTTGGCCCAGTACATCAACACCTTCCTCCGTAATCTGCCTTTTGCTCTTGTGGATGTCATTTTGTTATTCTGAGGGGAGAGAAGGCAGATCCAGAGAGACTGAGGAGAAAAAAAGAAGAATTGATTGATAAAAGCAGCAGAAAAGCCTGGAAACCAGCAGGGGCATCTTCTCCTCATTTGTTGCCTTAGACAAGTCACTTTGTGTACAGGAGAGGGGGGCTCAATTTCTACCTTTGTATAATGAATGACGTTGTATTAGATCTCTAAGACTAAATTATAAAATTTGAAAGGGACCTTTAATCCAACCCACATTGGACAAAGAATCCTTCTATACCATACCAGACAAGTGGTCATCCATCCTGTGCTTTAAGATCTCCCATGAGGGGAAACCCATCATCTTCCCAAACAACTCCTATTTTTGGACAGCTCTAATTATTAAAAAGCTTTTACTGACATCAAAACTAATATGTCGCCTTTCCCCCAAGGTGGTGCCAAAGGTAAAGAAGGAAGCCATTGTCCCCTCCAAGACAGAAGCCAAGTCCAAGGTCTTGAAGGCCAAGAAGGTGGTGCTAAAGGGTGTCCATAGACACAAAAAGAAGATCCAAAGACCAACAAGCCTTGCCAATCAAGCAGGCCGTAAAGAAGCTATATGACTTCGATGTGGCCAAGGTCAACACACTGATCTGGCCTGATGGAGAGAAGAAGGCTTATATCCAACTTGCTCCAGACTAAGATGCTTTAGTTGTTGCCAACAAAATTGGAATCACCTAACTTACTGTGTCCAACTATATCCCATTCTATCTACAATAAAAAGTTTTCCATAATAAAAAAATATGTCTCTTTTCAACTTTCATTCATTGTTTCTGGCCCCTTTGGGGCTGAACAAAACAGTAATAGTCTTTCATATATTAGTGCCTAAAGTCTTCACTTCTTATTGATTTGCAACATTTACATTCCCTTCAAATGCTACTCATATGGCACAAGCTCAATGCCCTTTGAGCATCCTGATTCCTTTAGATACTTCCCTAAATTCTCTCCCCACCAATGTGGGCACCTAAAATGGAGCAATATACTCCAGACATAGTCTGACCAGGGAAAAATAAATCAGGATGACCAATCCCCTTCTCTTGGCCACTGTTCCTTTCTTTGTACAGCTTAAATTTGCATTTGTGTAGATGTATTTTTTAATTTTAGCTGACATCTCAGACTGGCTCTTCATGTTGAACTTGCAATCCATTAAAACTCCCACATCTTTAGATGAATTGTTGTCTAGCCATGCCTTCTCCATCTTGTACTGATATAGTTGATTTTTTGAACCCTGTGTAAGACTTTACATTTATCTTTATTAAGATTTCATTCCGTTGGGTCATTTCTGGTTCTAACATCCTGCAACCAAAGGTCCCTTCCAGTGACACTAGTCTACACTCTTTGGTCCTTTTCACCTCTTACATTCTCTATTTTGACATTCTCTGTTTATTTTTTTTCATCCTGTGTTCTAAGGTCTCTTCCTTCTCCAAATTTCTGTTTTCTCATTTCCAACATATGTCCTAAGACTCCAACAGTTCTATGTTGCTATGACAGGTAATCAGTGTCTCCAGGGCTGCATTTGAATGGCCTGTTGTAGAAAGGGTTTATGGAACAGAGAGCTCTGTTACATCTGTGAATCTTTGAGTCTAGGGCAAAGAATCAGAGCAGAAATGAAATGGAAGGTGGCATTTCTGAGCTAGGAAGGGCAGGGTTTAGAGGTTGAGAATGTCCTTTTTCAACATCCTTCCATCTCCCTGAACAGCAAGTCAAGTTGAAGCAGAGACAGAAATACAAAAGCACCAGAGTAACCTCATCAAGGGGCAGGTCTCAATGCCATGTATGCTGTGAATATCTACATTCTCTGTTTCCCTCATGGGCACTCCTGTTCCTTGGAAATCCGGTCCTAAAGAGGATAAGTAGAGGGGGCAAGCTTACCAACTTAGTGTGGTGTAATGGAAAGAATAACAGATTAGGAATCAGAAGACAAGTTTAAATCCCTACTCTGCTACTTACCTCTGTGATTTTAGGCAGCTTACATCCCTTCTCTGGGTCTCAGTGTCCTCCTTCCTAAAAGTAGGGGATTGGACTGAATGTCTCTAAGGTTCCTTCCAGTTCTGAGTCATGTGGTCTTAATGGAGTTCCGAACAGCTTTGTGGAGTTGGGATAAGAGAGTCAGGGAGATCTCAATTTGGACAGTTTCGTGCTTTTCAAGGATCAGAAGCAGAATCCAAGGAGACAAGGTGGGGGGCTTTCTAGATTTCAACACATGGGACAGGGAGGTAGGGGGCCACTTTTAATAAGCCTTTATATATTTTAATGCTACTTAGTTATATGCTCCATGGAATGCCCCCCCCTCTCTCTTTCTCCCTCCTTCCCTTTGTCTCTCTCCCCTCCATTCCTTTTCTACTCTTTCTTTATCTCTGCTTCCTATCCTCTCCCCTCCCCCATCAAATCTCCTATTCCTCCCCTTTAAGATAAAGGACTCATCACATTAGAAAATGGAGAAGCAGAGCAGGTAGTACAGCTCCCTAAAGAATTTTTGGGAAGAGAAACAAAGGAAAGAACAAAGGACTGTTTATGTAAACAAGACTGAGCTGCCAGGAACTCCTATGCAGTCTGGTTTGGTTTCTGAGAGCTAACTATTGGCCCTGTCTCTTTGCATGGGAAGATTTACTGCCAAAGGAATCTCTGTTGGGTTGATGAAGACATCGTTCAGACTGTGCCCTAACAGACCCAAAGCATGAAGTTGGATCCAGCATTCTGTGTTGCAGTTTACATGTAGAAATTGACCCGTTTGCAGATTGGCTATTTGGACCCTCCCAAACACAAAGAGAAGCTTAGTTCAGAGCTCTAAAAACCAGCACCACCCTGTCAGATGCCTTATCATAGAATATAATGGACTTTTTACTTTCCAAAGCTCTTCCGGTAGAGAATAAGCTCTGGCAGGGCAAGTGTGCCTTTGAGGAGGGGCCTAAATGACAAATTATCTGTCATCTGAGGAACAGGAAGGTAAAATACATAACATCTCACCAAAAGTTTGACCACAAGGGAATGACTCTGTTGGTATGGAAGTGGTAAGAATTGGGACAACCCATGAAATAGCTAAAATGAAACTGATAATTTTTAAAAAGAAAAATATCTAGTGTAATTTAAAGTATCAAGTTGAAAAATATTTAAATATTAGTTGCCTTTAAAATATATTTTATTTTTTCAAATAATTTTTATTAATCTGCCCCCACCCACTACTACTCACTCTCATTCTCTCTCTCTCTCTCTCTCTCTCTCTCTCTCTCTCTCTCTCTCTCTGTCTTTCTTTGTCTCTCACACACACACCAATTTTTTAAGTGCCTCTATATATATGTATATATACATAAACTGGCAAAATAAGTAACTAGAATAGCTATGCCCATACATGAATGTTTCTTTCTGTCATCTTTCTGTTCATCACCACTCTGGCAGGAAGTGAGTAGTATATTTCATATTCATTCTTTTCGCCTCATGCCTTATCATTGCTTTGAACAAAATTTTAGAATTTTTCAAGTTTTATTTTCTTAAAATATTATTATCATTAAATAAATTCTTTCCCTAGTTCTACACCCTTCACTTTGCATCAGTTCGTACAGGGCTTCCCAGCTTCCTCTAAAAATTTCCATTTCATCATATCTTTTGGCACAAAAAAAAATCCTTATATTCATGTAGTACATTTTGTTTAGCCATTCCTTACTGAGGCTTCTTTATCCATCATTTTAGAATTTGACCATTGTATTTCTTATTAATAATGGCTGGCATTTATTTATTTATTTAGCTTTAAAATTTGAAAATATCTCATTTTATCCTCACAATACCCTTAGGCCATAGTTGTTATTACTGTCCTTATTTTACAGTTATAGACCTGAGGCACAGTGGCATTAAGTATAATTATTATCCCATTTGATCCTCACAATGACTCTGGGAAGTAGGTACTATTATTATTCCCATTTTTCAGAGGAGGAAACAGAGACAAATAGAGGTTAAGTGACTTGCCCAGGGTAACATAGTTAGGAAGTGTCTAAGGCAGAATTTGAAGTCAGGTTTTCCCCATCTCCAATCCCAATACGCTAACCATATTGTCATTATTGTTATTCCTCTCATTATCATTATCATGCCTAACTAATGAATCTCCTTTCATAGGGGTAGTCTTTTACCCCTTCATTCATTCAACAGGCAATTATTAAATGTGTACTGTATGTCCAAGACTGATCTAGGCACTAGGAAGACAAAAATAAAAATGAAATGATCTCTGACCTCAAGGAGTTTATGTTCTATTGAATTCTTCTTGTTATGGGAATATCAATTATTATAGCATTTAAAAATGGTAACTGCCAGCTTAATGGTCATCCTAATGGGCATGATAGCTACTCAAAAGAATTTGAGAGAATCATAGATCTCAAAAAGAGGTTCTTAACATGGAGCCTATGAATTTTTTAATATATACTTTGATGGCTATATTTCAAGATAATACATGTCCTTTGTGATCCTATCTATTTCATTCATTTAAAAACATTCTGAGGAGGGTTTTTCTCCAAATGGGTTTCTCCAGATTGCTGAACTCCTGATGTAGAGAGAAAAAGAACCTCAAAAGTCATCTAGCCCAACTCTCTCATTTTATAGGTGAAGAAACTGAGGTCAAGAAAGTAATTTACCCACCATTCTCCAAGTAATGAGCATCAGAGGCAGAATATGGACCTCTATCCTCTGAACCCTGAACCAGTGTCATTTCCCCTGTATCACGCTAACATTTATATCTTGCTTTATGATTTGTAAAATGCTTTATTTCATTTGGTCCATAAAACCACCTAATATGGTAGGTAGTACAGCTATCATAATTTTACAGAGAAGGAGACTGAGGCTGATGAAATTGAAGTAATTTGTCAGAATCACATGACTAGGTCTCTAAGGTGCCTGCCTTCTTAGATTTTCATTCTTCCCCCTCTCCCTGCCCCAGGAGCACTCCTGATTCTCTGGACTTACTCTCCCATGCCACAATCATCTCTTCCTACTGGGGCTAGTCTTCCTCTGATTAGCTGGTTCATCCCCAAGTTTCCATTTTAAGGAGGACACCCCTCCACCCCAGGCCAACCACATCTTCATTCCTCTCTAGGCTTTCTGGATTTTCTCTCCTATGCCCGTGAGCAGGCAATCCTCCCTCTCGCCTTTTCTAATCCTCTTTTTGAGGGTAAAGACTGTCTTTCTTTATGCTTATATTCATATTCTCAACACTTAGTACCTGACACATAGTAAGTGCTTAATAAATCAATGGTTGTTGACTTGACTTGACCTTATAAGACTAACTAGTGGCACGATGGATAGAGCACTAAGCCTGAAGTCAGGAAGACTTGAGTTCAAATTTGATCTCAAACACTTACTAGCTCTGGGACCTTGGGAAAGTCACTTAACCTATGCTTATCTCAGTTTACTCATCTGGAAAATGGGAAGAATAATAGTACCTATTTCCCAGGATCATTGTGAGGATGAAATGAAACAATAGTTGTAGAGCACTTGGTCCAGTGTCTGGCATATGGTAAGTGCTATATATTATAATCTATTTTTCCAGTTCTTGAGTCTTATGATTTACTGGCAGAGCCAGGTCATGTGACTTCAAATCCAAGTATGTCTTTTAATCCAATTGTTTTTTAATGGACTACTTATATCCTTCTCAGTCACTGGAGGGAAAGGAATGCATCTTCATGTCAGGTGAAGAACTGCTGTCTTCCTTAGAGTGACCTTTGTGGAATTAATCAGAAAATAAGTCTGGGTTCCTGGAATATGAAGCTGGAACAAACCTGATATATGCAACCTCTAAAGAAGCAAGCTTTAAAATGAGGTAGAAAAACTGCATTTGAAAGAGGTCACAAGTAAGTGGCAGAGCCCTAAGGGATAAGTCATGGGTGGTAGAGCCAAGGATTGGCTCCACATTCCCAATTCCTCCCACTCTTCCACCCCATCTTTCTGACTTGACTCCTAGGTCTGAATGGAATGGAGCTTCTTGGCACTGTGATCCCTCTGCCAACATCACCATATCCCTTATAATCCAAAGAGAAATGATAAAGAGAATGACTCTTCCCAGAGCCCTATTATGAAATAATAGAAAGAGCACTGCACTTTTAGAATTAGAGGATATGCACTTAAGTCCTAGTTTCAACATTTATACTGAACCCCTTTTGTAGAAAGTGATACCCCCGAATCCACCTGCTTCCTCCCATCCTGCCCTTCCTTCAAGAACAATGCCACCTTCTCTGGGAAGTTTTCCTTGATTTCTCAAGAGGATATGATGGCTTCTGATCATTCAGAGTTCATTTGCTTATAGAGATGTCAGAAGACAGTCCTTCCCACTCCCACTTTACAGATGGGGAAACCAAGGGTCAAAGAGGTTTGTACAAGTCACATAGGTAATAAGTGACAGAGAACCCATGTTCTCTGCCTCCAGATTCAATATTTTTTTTCCTATTTACCCATTCTACAATTGAATGCCCTCTCCCCAGGATCCCAGGTGGGATTCCTGATTTTTATGAGTTTGCTGGGATCTCCTAGAGTCTTCTGAGATTACTAGGTAAATATATATGATCAACTCTTAACATAAAATCCTGCAGACATTTATTGGTATACATATTGTTTGTTTCCAGTAACATGTAAGCTCCTTGAGGGAAGAGTTTTGTTTGAAACCAGTCCATCCTTTATCCAGCTATCAGTGTGATCTTCTTTCTGAGCATGTCACACCTTCCCCTATACTCCTTCACTCAATAAACTCAAGTGGCTTCCTTTTGGCTCCAGTGCCAAATAGAAAGTCTTTTGTTTGACTCCTACAACCCCTCTCAACTTCATGCCTTTCTATCTTTCCAGGACTTTTATGTTCTAATTCCTTTCCAGTTCTCTAGAATCCAAGGCCATTAGTCTCCATGCTGTTCCTCACACACAACTCTCCATTTCCCAACTCCTTTCATTTTCCCTGGCCATTCCCCTATGTGTGGAATGTTCTCCTTCCTCACTTCTACCACCTGGCTTCCCTGGATTCCTTCAAGACTAAACTCAAATATTATCTTATGCAAGAGAACTGCTAATGCCTTTCCTCTGAGGTTGCTTCCCATTTACACTGTATATATCTTATATATACATAGGCAGTTGGGTGATGTAATGGATAGAGTGCACACCATGGAGTCAGGAGGACTTCAGTTCAAATCTGATTTCAGACACTAGCTGTGTGACCCTGTACAAGTCACTTAACCCTTTTTTCTCAGTTTCTTCATTTGTAAAATGAGCTGGAGAAGAGAATTGCAAACCATTACACTATTTTTGCCAAGAAAATCCCAAAATGGAGTAATGAAGAGTAGGACATGATTAATCAACTAAACAATAACAACACAATGTACATAATTGTTAGCATATTGTCTCTTTCATTAGAATGTGAGCTCCAGGAGAGTAGAGAACATTTTTTTTCCATTTTATTGTCTCATTGGTGCTTAGTATAGCACCTTGAACATAATGCTTCAAAAAGTCTGTTGTAGGGGCTGCCAGGTGGTGCAGTAAGAGCGCTGGCCCCGGAGTCGGGAGACCTGGGATCAGTTCCGGCCTCAGATACTTAACACCCACACAAAATAACTGGCCATGTAACCTTGAGCAAGTTACTTAACCCCAATTGCTTTTTAAAAAAAAAAAGTATGTTGTTTTTATTTTTGCATATCCAAAGACTAGCATAATACCTTGCATACATATTAGAGACACCTAATAAATGCTTATTGAGTCACATAGTTAATAAACACTTTTTTTCTTCCAGGCTTCCAAGGAAATAAGACTTTGGTTAGTGCTGAGATGCCTTCTATCACTCTCATGATACCCTCCTCCAACTCCCAAGAAGTAAGTATAGCAAGACCAGTCCTCAACCCCCAGCAAAGACTGCTGGAGTCATTTGTTAAAGTTTCTGCGTCCCAGAAGTATGTTTGATCTTAGCTTCTAGTAGCTGCCCCTGGCTCTTGGCCAGGGACTCCATCACTTTCATTTCAAGAAGTCTTAAGGATCTTTTCATACAAAGCTCACCCTAGTGACTGTCTAGCTTGACTCTGCCTACTCCCCACTGTCCGGAGCCCTTCAGGAGCCCTCTCTTCTCTGCAGAGGTGTTAACTTAGATGCCCAGGAGCTTCCTGTAGTCAGATGATCTTTAAGATCCTTTACAACTCAAAATCTGGGATCATTACTCAGATCAATCCCTTTCCTCCCTGCCCTAGCTCCCATCTAATAGCTGTTTCCCTCCCAAGTAGCATGTCTGACCTGCAGCAGCCACCCAAATATTTTTATTATAAATTTAATGATAATCTCAACAAGAATGAGCAATCAGAAGAACATAGGAATAAAAGCATCCATAAAAGCATTAACCTCAGAGTATTTACATTTTAATTTTTTGTAAATCTACATTTTGATGAAGAGAGAAAAAGATTGGTAAACTTAAATAAAATAATAACATCTTCTTTGCTCTGGGTACCCTTCTGATCTCTTTTCTGTCTGTGTACTTACTAGATTTTTTTCTTTGATTTTTTTTTCACTATCTGTACCTTTCTTAATGAAGAATTCCATTTGAGTCAATAAATATTTATTAAGCATCTACCCTGTACAAGGTACTCTGTTTGGTACTGAGGAAGATACAGAGTTTAGATAAGATGTAGTCTCTGCTCTCATGGAACACAAAGACACATACACAAATAATTATAATGTACAATAATATATGACAAACAAATTAGAAGCATTCAAAAAGCCTGTAATGCAAGGGAAGAGGAAAAAAAGATTACTGTAGATCAGAGAATACTTGGAAAAATAACCAGTATTTGGGCTTGATTTTAAGAAATATGTATTATCAACAGGTAAAGAGGAACTCCGAGGATGTTCCAAGCATAGAGAATTGTGCAAGCAAAGACACAGAGGTAGGAAAGGGCAGGGTATAAAAAATAATTTCAAAAACTTCAGTTTTGCTGACATATAAACAATGAGGTTGAAAAGGTTGACTGGTCAAAATTGGTACATATTTAGACATAAAGGGTCTAAATTTGCAAAAGCAAATTAGGGGAGCATGGGAAAAATTACCTGTCAACCAAATCTGTGGATAAGGGAAGAATTTTTGACCAAGAAAGAGTAAAGAGTATTATGGAATATAAAATAGATCATTTTGATTACATGAAATTAAAAGGGGTTTGCACAATCAAAACCAATGCAATCAAAATTAGAAGGAAAGCAGGTAACTGTGGAACTTTTTAAAATCAATTTCCTTTGATAAAGTCTTCATTTGTCATATATCTCTGAACCAAATTTATAAAATAGGAGTAATTTCCCAATTTATAAATAGTCAAAGAATATGGATAGTCAGTTATCAGAAGAGATCAAAGTTATAAATAATCATAAAATGCTCTAAATCACTATTCTTTAGAGAAATGCAAATTTAAACAACTCTGAGGTATCACCTCATAACTCTTATATTGGCTAACATGACAGAAAAAGAAAATGATTCATGCTGGAGGGGGTAGAGAAATAGATACACTAATGAGCTATTGTAGAGTTGTGAACTGGTCCAATGATTCTGAAGAATAATTTGGAATTTCTGCCCAAAAGGCTACAAAACTTTGACCCAGTGCATACCCTTTGACCCAGTAATACTATTACTAGATCTGTACCCCAAAGAGATCAGAGAAAAAGAAAAAAAGATTTATACCAAAAAATATTTATAGCCATTCTTTTTTGTGGTGGCAAAGAATTGGAAATTGACAGGATGCCTATCAATTAAGGAATAACTGAACAGGCTATAACATACAATTGTGATAGAATACTCTTATGCCATAAAAATGATGAAGAGGATGGTTTCAGAAAAAAATAAAACTGAGAAGACTTACATGAATTGATGCAAAGTGAAGTAAACAAAACCAGAAGAACATTTTAGAGTTAATAGCAATATTGTAAAGACAATCAACTGTGAAAGATGTAGCTACTCTAATGAATGCAATGAGCCACAATAATTCCAAAGGGCTCATGAGAAAAAAGCCATATTCAAGAGAGAGAATTAATGAACTCTTGCAAGTACTTGACACTTAATTTTTTGCTTTATTTTTCTTACCTTTTTTTTTTGCAATATGCCTAATGTGGAAAATCTGCTTTGCATGGCTTCCCATGTATAATGAGTATCATATTGCTTGCCTTCTTAATGGAAGGAGGAAGCATTGGAGGGAGGGAAAGAATTTGATCAAATGTCAAAATTTTAAAAAATGAATGCGAATTTTTTTAAAGAAATTTTTAAATGGTTAAGTTGTTCCTGATTATGGATGGCCTCGAATGCCAGGCAAAGGAACTAGAATTCTCTCTCTCTCACCTAAATTTCCATCAGTTGCCAAGTCTTGTCAATCCTGCCTCCCCAACATCCCTCACATCTACCCCTTCTCTCCACATATGAACACCACCCTTGTTCAGGCCTCCATTACCTCTCACCTAAAGTATTACAATAACCTTCGAACTGGTCTCTGTGCCTTAAGTCTCTCTGCTCTCTAATATAACCTCAGAAGTGATTTTCCTAAAGTATAGGTCTGATCATGCCATTCCTATGCTCAGCAAACCACTGTGGCTCCTTATCACCTCTAGGATCAAATACAAATTCCTGCATCTGTCATTTAAAACCCTTCACAACTTGTTTCCAACCCATCTTTTCAGGATTTTTATAAGTTACTTGCCTTCATACCTTCTGTGGTTCAGCTAAAGTGACCTTCTTGCAATTTTTCAAAAGTGACATTTCATCTTTCATTGTCCTACCTTTGCCTTTTCCCTATGCTTCGAATACCCTCTCTCCTTGTGTCCACCTTTTAGAATCCCTGTTCTCCTCAAAGTTCAGCTCAAGGGTCACCTTCTACATAAGGTCTTTCCTGATGCCTCCACCTACTACCTAGTGTCTTCCTCGACCCTTAAAAATTGTCTCATGTTTATTTTGTACATGCTTATCAATGGTATGCAAATTAGGTAGGACAAAATAAAATAAAAGTTATCAGCATACAATAAACCTTCTGATTTTTATCTTTAAAAACTTTAAATATGAATTATTTTCTCTTCTTCACACTTGTTTTACATAATACAGCATTAAATTCATGAGATTTGGGCACATATTCTTTTAGTCATCATTAAAAATAACATCACCCCCCACTGGATACTAAGCATATCTCTAATGCTTTTTTCCAAGCATAACGTCAATTATAGTATATAAAATTATAGCAAAAATATTGTTCCCTCAAGTAATTCACACACCACTATATGCTGACATTTTATGCCATAGAATGTAAGTCCTTTGAGAGCAAGGATAGTTTCATTTCTGTCTTTGAATCCCCTTCCCTGGCACATCACAGCCATTTAATAAGTGTTTGCTGATTCATTGATTGATTGTGTCAGCAGCAACAGGGAACCAGTAGGCAATTTATTTAATTTCTCTGAGACTCAGTTTCCAGATCTGAAAATAAAATGGTTGAACCAGATGATCTCTAAAAACCCATAAAACTCTTAAACCTATTATCTGTGGGAGATTTTTGAGTGAGGGATTGACATGCCTAGATATTTGCATAAAGAAGATGAGTCTGGCAGAGTTTTGAAGGATAGATTGGAGGGGTCAGAGAATGAAAGCTGGAAGCCCTATTAAGGAGGTTATTGCAATAGTCCAGGTGGGTGGTAATGAGGGTTTGTACTTGGTTGGTGGTAATAAGAATCCAATTCAACATTTATTACTCACCTACAATGTATAAGGCATTTTGCCTAGAGAGAAGGGGGTTGATTGAATGAGAGAAATAATGCAGACTACCAACAGCAGAACTTGGTAACTAACTGCTTCAGAGGTGAGGGAGAGGGAAGAATCACAGAGAGCATCAAGCTTTGAAATCTATCCCATTCTGTCTCATATTGCAGCTGTATGTGTCATCTCCCCATGGATTATGAGGTGCAGGAGGTCAGACATGGTGTGCAGGGGATCATGCGCCATAGAACTTCAACAAATATCTGTTGAATGATGCATTTTAGAATAGCACCTCAGTACCCTTGTACTTCATGCCCTCTCACACACAGATATGCACACTCACACAGACTGATCAGGGATGGTAGCATTACCCATACTCCAGATGGGGAGAAGAGAACTTATGACAACATCCACAACACATGTTAGGTTTGGAGGGGGTAGAAGGGGAAGGAACCAACCAGGAGAGGAGAGCATCAGCATTAACAGGGAACTTTATGGCCCTTTTGTGGATGGTTTTCTGGGTTAAGCATTGCCCTCCTTGCTTGCTGAGGTCCCTGCACCACAGATGGCATTTTATACCAAGCAGTAAAGCAGCAGTGCCATATGTGTATTTGCTAGGGCTCTCCCCCTTCCAGGTCCACTGGGCCTCCCAATCTGCATACATCATTTCCACCTTCAACCTGGGCAGATGGGAGGCCAGTCCCTCTACCCCTATCCACCCACTCCATTTGCTTTGCCTGTTGAGAAAAAAAGAATCACAAAATCTTAAGATTCAAGATGGGAAAGGATGTCACATGTCATCGAAGCACGAGTTCACAGGTCTTCAAATTGGAAGAGAGCAGAGAAGGCTTCTAGTTCAATCTACTCAAAAAAAACTGAAATTTTAAGGGAAGTGACTTGTCTGAAGTCAAACAAGCACTAATTCACTGAACTGGAATTTGAACCCTGGTCCACTGGCTTCATCTCTAGTATTCCTTCCACCACATCTCATGGCCTTTACCAATCTCCCCTCCAGAGAGGCTGAAGCTCCAAAAGGTTGTCACTTTCTTCACCAACTCATGTTTATTTGATTCCTATTAATGATTCATAGGAGCCCATCACCATCCTATTTATAGGACGGATGGCATCTGTGTCTCCCACTTGCTATGTAGAGCCAGCAAGGGCTCACACCATGAAAGAGGCCCTTCTGGGCTCTCATTGACATCTGGTCTCTGCCTGCTCTGGAGGGAGCCCCGGGGGTACCCTCAAAAGCACAGGCTCACTAAGAAAAATTGCAATGAAGGCTCTTTGGAGTTTATGGGAAAGAAATGTGAGCTGTAATAGAGCAGTAGATTTAAACTCTGAAGGAACATGGGTTTGAATTTCAGTTTCAAAATCCATTCCTTAGACCTCTGTGATTCATTTATAAAATGACAAAATACTCAATCTACTCTATCTCATAGATCTATCATGAAGAAAGTACTTTGTGATCCTTAAAATGATAAATAAAAGTACCCTGTCTGTCTCTGTCTGTCTCTGTTTGTCTCTGTCTCTCTGTCTGTCTCTGCCTCTGTCTTTCCCTCTGTCTCTTCCTATCTCTCTGTCTCTCTCTTCCTTCCTACCTCTTTTTCTCTCTCCTTCCTTTTCTCCTTCCCATTTTCTCTATCTTCCTATTACCCCTCAGATCAAATATAAACTCATTTGTTTGGAATTTAAAGTAGCCCTTCACAACCATGTTCCAACCTACTTCTAAGTATTACTACTATACATCCTTCTTCTCCATGCACTCTAAAGTTCAGTCAAAATGGCCTTATTGTCATTCCTCACATATGAAATGCCATCTTCCATCTCTGTACTTTTGCACAGGCTGTCTCATATGCTCATATTTCCTTCTCACCTTTTAGATTTCTTATCTTCTATCTAAGGTCAATTCTAATGATACCCTAGAGGCTCCACCCCAAAACTGACCAATTACATTTTTGTCTATATTTTGTATATTCTTATATTTGTATATGTTGTTTCCTCTCATAGAATGTAAACTCCCTGAGTCCAGGGACTATTGTATTTGTATCATCAGTACCTAACAAAAAATAGTCACTTAATAAAGGCTTGGTGGCACAGTGGATAGAGTGCCAGACCTGAATTCAGGAAGAGTCATCTTTCTGAGTTCAAATATGGCCTCAGACACTCAGTAGCTACATGATCCTGGGTGAGTCATTTAACCTTTTTTTACCTCAGTTTCTTCATCTATAAAATGAGCTGGAGAAGGAAATGGCAAATCACTCCAGTATCTCTACCAAGAAAACCCCAAATGGGGTCATGAAGAGTTATACACAACTGAAAATAAGAGAACAACAAAAAGCTTAATGATTAATTGACTGATTGAAGCTTCATAGGGAAATGGAGTATGAGGAAAATGTACCAAATAAAAAATCCTTGAAAATTAATTTTTCTTTGTCCCAGGATAAAACACCTGAACATCCTATTTAACAACAATAGTATCCCCCAAAATTCATAAGATTTAGAAAACATCTAGACTAATTCCATTATTTTGCAGATGAGGAAACTATGGACCCTCCAGAAAGTGATATCCCAGATCCCACAGGCAGAGTTGGGATTTGAACTAAGGTTCTTTGACTGTGAGCCCAGTGTACTTTCCCCTACACCATTCTGATTCTTTTATTTTTTTTTTGCTTTTTGGAGGGCAATTGGGGTTAAATAACTTGCCCAAGGTCACATTGGCTATTTTTGTGTTACGTGTCCGAGACCAGATTTGAATTCAGGTCCTCCTGACTCCAGGGCCAGTGCTCTATCCACTGCCACCTAGCCACCCCTGATTCCTTTTTAAATGTATGTGTGTTGGGGCGGCCAGGTAGCACAGCGAGTAAGAGCACCAGCTCCAGTGTCAGGATTGACCTGGAGATTGAATCCTGGGCTCAGACACTTAGCACCCACCCAGAAACACCTGGCCATGTAACCTTGAGCAAGTTACTTTAACTCCTATTGCTTAGGGGCGGCCAGGTGGCTCAGCGAGTAAGAGCACTGGCTCCAGTGTTGGGACGACCTGGAGATCGAATCCCGGGCTCAGGCACTCAGCACCACACCTTGAGCAAGTTACTTAACCCCAATTACTTAAATAAAAAAATAAATAAAAATAAATGTATGTGTGTGAAAAACAGACAAAATGACACAGAAAGACAGAGACATAGCAAGAGAAACAGAGACGTAGTGACACAGAGAGAAGGAGGGAGGGAGGGAGAGGGAATGTAAAAGTTTAAATTTTTAAAATTGCTAAAGGAGAAGTCTATGTGACAAATCATAGATTCTCAGGGTTGGAAAGAAAATAGGGTCATCTAGTCCAATCATTTGCTTAATACATGAACTCCCTTGAATGCATTTGAATAAGTGGGCATGCAATCTCTGCTGGAATACCTTTAGTGATAGGAAATGCAGCATCTCATGATATAGCCCCTCAGTTTCAGAGATATGTCATAAGAACATATATCATAGGGATTTTAGAAGTCATCTTGTCCAGGAGTTCTTTACCTTGATTTAAAAAAAAATATTTTGATAGCCATGTAATGGGTTTTCTTTATAACCACAAAGATTTTATTTCATGCATTTAAACATTATTCTGAGGAGATCAGAGCCTTCACTAGACTTTTAGAGATGCCCATGACATACACACACAAAAGGTTGAGAATATCAGATCTAGTCCAATCCCATCAACTTACAGGGGAGAAAACTGAGTGAGGTCCATAAAGGTTAAGTGACTTGGACATGATATGGACAGTGACATAGCAGAGACGGGGTTGGGAACCATGTCTTCTAATACCAAATCTTGTGCTTTTGCCCACTACACCCTGACACAGAGGCAAAATAGGCTTCCCCACAGTTTCTACACATTTATTTTTATTTTTCTCTTCCAGAGTTATCAAGAAAATATCTAATCCACAAAATGCCAGCCCCATCACATGCTTTTCTCACTATGGAAGCAGGTGAAGATAGAATTTTCTTGTGTGGTTAATAAACAGAATACTTTGTGTTGAGATGGAAACAAAGAGCCCCAGGATAGCAAATATGAGAGAACAATGGTATTACTTAGCCTCTCTGAGCCTCAATTTCCTTATCTGTAAAGTGCGGGAGTTGGATTTAATACTCTTTAAGATTTCTTCCAGCTCTACTTTCTAAGACCTTGTGAGTTAAATGATTATTCCAGGCACACAGACATAAGAACAATACAGACAGTATGCAGCTTTCAAATCAATACATCTTCATTTTTCATGGCTCAGCAAAACTCTAGCAAAGGGGTGAAGGGTAAGGGAAAAGGAGTTGATGTTTTAGCCCTTTGAAATCTTGGCTACTCAAAGAGAAATGAGCACCTAAAAATCCTAGTGTCGTGGAAGCTTTATTCTATGAGAAATTCAGAACTTTTCAGCACAACAGCCTCAGTCACTGCAAGAATCATAAAATCCTTAACACGAGCACTGGAAGAGATCTTAGAACAATATTTTAGAACATAAAATCTGGACTATTAGAGATGAAAGGCACCTTAGAGCAATATGTTGGAACATAGAATGTTGTGAGAGCTGAAAGAGATCTCAGAATATAGAATGTTAGAGCTACAAGAGACTTTAGAACCTAGTAAAAGTTAGAGCTACAAGAGTCCTTAGAACTCAGAATGTCAAGACTGCAAAGGACCTTCCAGATTATACAGCTCCCTCCTTATTTTCCCTAAGACCTAAGGTAAAATGATTGGTCTCAGGTCACCCAATAAGCAAATTTGCAAAACCAAAACTAGGACCTATGAATTCTGACTCTCAGGTCAATATTCTTTCCACAATACCAAAGATTAATATTAGAATGGTCCTAGCTGATCATTCTCCTTTTCCTTGCTTCAGATATTCGTTTTGTCCTGAGTTAAGGAGACATAAAATCACTAGTATCCCAACATCTTAGACTGGGGTAGGGAACCTGTGGTCCCAAGGCCACATGTGGCCCTCTAGGTCCTCAAGTGTGGTCCTTTGATTGAATCCACATTTCACAGAACAAATTCCCTTAATGAAAGGATTTATTCTGTAAAGTTTAGACTCAGTCAAAAGGACACACCCAAGGACCTAGAAGGTCACATGTGGCCTCAAGGCCCCAGGTTGGCCACCCCTGTGACTTAGAACACTTTGACTCCTTCACAAGGATTGTTAATCATTCCAATACAAACCCAAATATCCCTATAGAGAGAACACTTCATAGAGAATTAAATAAAATATCTGACTATTTGGGTGGGTAGTCCAAGTTTTTACTTCTATGCAGGTATACTATCCATGCTCTATGCTAAGAAGCAAAGAGGGTTCCCAAAAAGAGATTTCCTACGCTACCCCCTCAAAAATATTTAGAGTGAATAATTACCAATACTAGTTAGTATTTATATAGCATCTCAAGATCCACAAAGTATATTATGTACATGATTTATTTTGAACCTCATAGAAGCCTTTTAAGGTAGATGCTATTTCTCCTTCATTTTATAAATGAGTAAACAGAAGCAAAGACTGAAGTGACTTACCTAGAATCTCACAGCTAGTAAATTATAAAGAGAGGAGTTGAATGTTGCCCTCCTGACTCAATCCAGCAATTACGATCTTCGGCACTGAAATCTCAAGCTAAAATTAGTCATAACTGTGGTCACATATGGTGACATTAACTCTAACCTAGGTTGGACACACATGATGAGAAATTGTAACAAAGTTTCTTGATAGGTTGAACCCAAAGCTACCCCTCCTTCCTTTGTAAATTGCTCTTTTGCTGTCCTTTCCTCCCACCACCCACTCATCTCTTGTCTCCTAATGATCTTCTGTGCTACTCAAGTCAATTCAACAACATATATCAAAGTCCTACTGCATCAAGCAACATCCTAGGTGCTGGAGATACAAGGCAAAAACAATAGAATCTATGCACTTTAAGGAGTTCACATTGTCTGTGGGGAAACAATATGTGCATAGAAAATTAAATACGAAATAGGAACAAAGTGATGTCTTGGGAAGGGGAAAGAGTATGTGCTAATAATAAGGTGGGAGGGAACCACAGGAGAATAAAGTAGAGAGATAAGAGAGCAATGAGACTGGCATTATCATCATCACAATGACTAGCATTTATATAGTGCTTTACAAATGTTATTTCATTTTATCCTTACAACAGTCCTGTGAGAGGGGTACTCTTATTATCCCCATTTAAGAGATGAGGAAACAGGGGAGCAGCTAGGTGGAGCAGTGAACAGGGCACTGGCTGGCCCGGGAGTCAGGAGGACCTGAGTTCAAATCTGATCTCAGACACTAGCCATGTGACCTTGGGCAAGTCACTTAACCCCAATTGCCCTCCCCAAAGAGAGAGACAGAGACAGAGAGACAAAGAGAGACACACAGAGAGAGAGAGAGATGAGGAAACTGAGAAAGGCAGAGGTTAAATGACTTGCCCAGGGTTACACAGGCTATGTGGCTAAAACTGAATTTGAACTCAGGTCTTTCTGATTCTAGGTCTAACATGTTCACCACTGCACCTCCTAGCTGCTTCTAACCAACTAACTCTAGCTGACATGCATAGGTATGAGGCAGCAGAGAGTAGTAACCAGGGAAGATTTCAGTCAAGACAGCTTATGAATCAGAATGGCAGGGATTCTGAATGAAGTAATGGTCATGACGATGATTGCATATCCCTGAATAAGAAGTAGAGAAGGGGATAGGAGAGAGAACACACAAAGTTAGATACAAAGTTCTGCTTGGTTGTCAAGAGAGGGATTTCTCAGGCCCAGCTGGTGGTTATCAGAATAAGTCATAAAGTCATATTTGAATCTGTGTTCAGTCATTTTTCACTCTTCATGACCCCAGTTGGGGTTTTCTTGGCAAAGACACTGGAATGGTTTGCCATTTCCTTCTCCAAATCATTTTATAGATGAGCAGATTTGAAGTACTCACTCTCCAATCACAAGCCATGTCTGTTCTACCCAAGAGTTCAACACAACATTGAGTAAAATATCTCCCCCGGAGGAGAGGTATCATGAGGGTCTTTGGACCTTGACTGGTGGCCAGTTTGGAAGGAAGAGAGTGATCAAATAAATGGCAGGTCCCTGGTCCTGCCTTCCAGTCAAAAACCCCTGAAGGTTTCTTGTGTTTGACATTTTTCAAACTTGCCCCTTGTATATCTGTTTATAAATAGTAGTGATCAGATCTAAAACTGACTGGTCACTCTTCCCAAGCTTTTGCCTCTGTGCCATATCACCTACTTATTGGGCTCAACAATAAGTAGCTACTAAACAACTATGATGAAAAATGAAGTGCTAGAGCGGAGAGACTGTAGGATCTTAAGTCAGGGAATGGGGAAGATGAAGCATTCAGTGAGCACCTACCTTGTGCCAAATAGCATGTTAAGCACTTTCCAAATACTCTCATTTAATCTTCACAAGAACCCTGAGAGATAGATGCTATTATTATCTCCACTTTTCAGGTGAAGAAACTAAGGCAGAAGGAGGTTTAATCACTTGCCCAGGGTCACACTACTAAGTGTTTAAGTCTGGACTCGAGCTCAGGTTTTTCTGATGCCAGGCCCAGTGTTCTATTCACTGTGCCACCTACCTACCACAAAGATGACTTGGTTTCCAATCCTACTTCTGCCTAGTTAGTGACTGTTTAACCATGAGCAAATCATTTTACCTCTCTGAGTTTTTCCACCTGTAAATTAAGAGGAATGGCTTCTTCAATACTTTCCAGATCGAAACCTATAATCCCATTATCTTTTGTGGCTAGTCAACTACTAGGGACTATGAATAAAACAAAAATGTAAGACATAGTCCCTGTCTCTGAGGAAAGTACAGGTCTAGTTGAGGAGATGAAATGAAGAAACCATCAAAACCATTAAGAAAGAATAGAAGATACTACAATATGATTGTATACTACCTGTTAGTAGATGACTAGTCTCTTTTCTCCCTGGCTATGATTGAGAAAAGACAAGCTTGGGCCTCTATCTACCTCACTTCTCACATACATGAGTAGGTTGGGTCACCAACAAGTATATGACCCCTGAATACTGGCTTCTATTCTTTCCTCTTTGCATTTGTTCTTTCCTGCTTATAGGTCAAGGAGTATTGGACTATGCTATAATCCTGTGAGCTTCCAAAGGTCTTCTCAGAGGTCTGAGAGTCAAAGACAATGCTAGATTTTTTTTGGAGGGTAGCTGAAGTGGTAAAAAGTAAAGGCCCAGTTGAACTATTTCACTCAGCATAGAAAATGGTCAAAATGGGAGCCAAGAGGGAGTAACAGTGATTCAGCTATCATCTCTGCTGCATTTGAAAGTGAAATTGATGGGGTGAGTGTTGGCCACTTTAAGTTTGAGTCCACTCTTTCAAGGGACTGAAGTGGAATGAGGGAAAATATGGATGGGGGGGGTGTGGTGAATGTTTCTATTTCTCTCGTTCCTGCAGCCTATCATTTTTTAAAATGGATAAATAGGCATATCACATATTATCCCCAAATGTGGAAAACCAAGGAAGGCAAGATAAAGTATAGGCTTTCATTTCTATGTATTCATTTTTTTTTGCCTTTTTTGGAGGGCAGTTGGGGTTAAGTAACCTGCCCAAGGTTACACGGCTAGTTTTTTTTTTTTTTTTCATGTGTGTGTTAAGTGTCTGAGGCTGGAACCAAACTCGGGTCCTCGTGACTCTGGGGCCGGTGAATTACTCACTGTGCCACCTAGCCACCCCTAATCTATGTATTCATTTTTAATGGAAAAATTAAAAAGCATTTCACTAAAACAACTACATACTTTCAAATACTCTATTGCATCTGTGATCTTACCATTAAGCTTATTCTAATGATGCAGATAAGAGTTTATTCATGCATGCCAGTCCTTTACAACTATTGCCCTTATATTTGCCACAAATCATTCACCAAGTGTGCTAAAGATACCCCTTGCTTTCCCTTAAACAGAAACCAATGGAGGCGAGGAGGCTAGGTGGCACAGTGAGTAAAGTGCCAGCCCCGGAGTCGGGAGGCCCCAAGTTCTGTTTGAGCCTCAGACACTTAACACCCACACAAAATAACTAGCCGTGTAACCTTGGGCAAGTTACTTAACCCCAATTGCCCTCTAAAAGGCAAAAAAAAGAAGAAACCAATGGAGCACACAGACTGTACAAGATATTGGATTTTGATATATTGGATATTGATGAACAAGATCTATTGATTATCCATCTAACCTCCCATCATAGTCTGAACAATTAGTATTCTTTACTGTCTTCATTTTTCTTGTGTGGATAGTTAGATCAAACTTTTGAATGGTTATGGATTTCATCCATGAGGCCCTGGACTGTTCCAAGACTTGATGCAATTAGCATAATGTTATCTGAAACAGGAGCATCTGGAAGACTTCACTATCTGCAGTCCCTCCTTGACTTTAACCTTCCTACATGACAGTGGCAAACACCTTTGGTTAGCATGCATAGCCCTGTATTACAACTAACTTGATAATTGCCAGATGGCAGCCAAACAAGGCTACCTCTGCTGCTGTAACTTTTAAGGGCTATTATGTAATTTTGAAATATACATGGAATATATTTTGGTAGAGAAAACAATCTTTACTGTCATATAATTGCATGAAAAATGTAGAGGCTACAATATCCCATGGTATTTACTGTTTGTTTATTATTTTTAAAGTATTTGATTCAGGAGCGTGTAAGGAACTGCCCCATTTGTATGTGTGCCGGAAGAAGCAGATAAAGAACATTTGTGCAAGGAACTCTGATAAAATCAACTTTAAAAAACAACCTCCAAGATAAATTGTTGAGGAGGAACTTGGCCTGTTCTGAGGACCAGATAGACCAGATATGAGGACCCTCATATCAATTTAACAAGAAAATTTGCTTAAAAGCAGAATAACTGATGTAATAATGGCTTCAAGGCACTGTGGTCCCTCAACTCATCTGGATGTAACTTTTTCAAAGTTTTAAAGGTTATAACCCAAAAATTGTAAATCAAACAACTGTTCAGAGAATATGGAAAGATTGTAAAAGAGATTGTTGGAGGCAATTGACAGAAAGGTAGAATTGTTGAGTTTTACATCATGTTATAGATGAATTGCCTGCTTATGAGGAAGCACTGATTTATGGCATTAGAAGCCACAGAGAAACTATAGAAAGAAACCAGCTGAAGGGGGAGGGGAAACAGAGGGAAAGAGAAGGAAGCTAAACACTGAAGGAGATAGGGATAGAGGGAACAAAAGCTGATGAGAAAGCTGTTTGCAGAAGATAGAATATAGCACGTTGACAGGAGCTGAGTCAGCTGGAAGAACTGACTGAAGCCTGATAGGCTCTGGGAGATAACCTGAATCTTGCTGCTATGGGAAGAGCTATTCGAACTTATTGTTCTCTAATGACTTTTATAGAGTGAGATAGGGAAGTGAGGGAAGGCAAATCTCTCAGAGGTGACTATGCTGCCTTATACTGTCCTTTCCTATTTGAGAGAAAAATAGAAGGGGTAAAAACAGGCTTTCCATCTGCTTTGCTGTGAGAAGATATCTAGATTTTCTGAGAGCTAATTGGACAAAGTAATTTGCCCTGTTATTTTCAGGTCTATGGATCTGAAGTGTTCTCCGCATTGAGAAAACTACTTGTCACTGAAGAACATAACACTTTCTCCACATTTCATCAATGGTGGCTGTGTGGTAAGAGTATGTCACTGCATCAGCAGCCTGAGAACAAATGGCAGAGAAGCACTTTTGTCTACCCAGCAGGAGAGCTGTGAGGACCAGACATAAAGCAGGTTAACAGAACAGTTTCGTTTTGTTTTGTTTTTACCTACGAGTTGATACGTAGCACAGACTATCCTTTAAAGAGACCAAGGGCATCAAAGCCTGCTGGTCAGACTTGTGGGTCATTCCAGGCACAGAGATGTTGCATTCGTGTTCCTTACTGCTAGATTTCTGTGTGTGCCAACTCTACACCATGGATACTGTATGCATTTGTGGGAGATCATGACCCAGATTTGTGGGTGGAGAATTATATTTTGATGATTCTGTGCCTTCTGTTGAGCACATTTTATGATTATTCTTGCTATTTTCTTATCATTTAGTACATATTTCATGTTTGAGAGTCAGTGGTGTCATAGTGACTAATTTTAGGTCGATAAGAAACATACCAGGTTTGAGCAGGGGACCTCTGGAGCTATATTGGTGAGTAGCAAGTATGTACCAGCCTCCTTCCATACTCTAAGAAAATCTGTGGAGCAGCAATGTGGTTATGGGCAGCTAGTTAGTCCAGTGGTTAGAGTACCAGGTCTGGAATCAGGAAGACTCCCTTCTCTAAGTTCAAATTCAGCCTCAGACACTTACTATCTGTGTGACCCTGAGGAAGGCACTTAACACCATTTGCCTCAGTGTTCTCATCTGAAAAATGAGCTAGAGAAGGAAATGGCAAGTCATTCCAGTATCTTTGTCATGAAAACCCCAAATGGGGTCACAAAGAGTAAGACATGACTGAAATGAGAAATAATAAAATTTTGACTATAGATGTGGCTACTCTTTCTCATTGTGGAAAACCTGCAGACCTCCTGTTGTGAGTTTAAATTGTGTTGTGCTAGACAACCCAGAGTCAAAGGAAAGGCATATAAGCACCACAATGAATGACATGACCAGGTAATACTCCATGCAAAGGTGGGTTCATGGTCACATCTTGGCCACAAGACCAAGAGACTACCTTAAATGTCCCCCGACAAAGTTTCTCCCATAAAAAAAAATAAACACATATACATCTTAATTAAATTACCTAAGTGTATTGGGGCCAAATCCCTCCGCCCCAATAGACACAGAACATACTCCCTGCCTGATTCTTAACAAAACACATTTTACAAATCATTCCCAGGTTGCTTCCAGCGCTGTAGTGACCCATTGCTGATAGGAGTTGGTATTTGTTTTGAAATGTTAAACCCTGAGTGATCACTTGTTTACCCTGCATACCTCCATTCCCACCCCTTCACAGTGCCAGAAAGGGTGCTGCAGTAATTGAAAGGAGAAAAGCCTCCTAGGATTCTCTTAACTCCAGCTCTCTAGGGTAGCATCATGTGACTCTAGTAAAGGGTAGAAAAAGATGGGCTCTTCAGCAGCTTAATGGCTACTTTTCTCAAATAGAAGCTAATGCAGAGGACTTCCACTAAGCATCTTATGTTTGTCCTTTCCTTATTTTAGACCCATAATTATCCCTAGTAGGATATGTCCAGTATTAAAGATAACTTTATGAGTTCAAGATGCTTAGAGGTCATTGTAGAGGTAGGAAATGAATGGAAGTCAGGGTAGGGAAAGAGAAAGATAGAGAAGGAATCCCTGGCATTACTTCAGAATTCTTGGAAAGAATGATCACCTATAATTTTCTTATTATTTCTTTTCAGACTGTCCCAAGGCTGGCCATTTTATCAACCTAATTATAAAAACAGTACCAGGTCTAAGTGAAATGTAAAATTACTAATTAACAATGTTACAAAGCATTTTATGTTCTGATAAGCCTCCCAGCAAATTGTAACAATAGTTATGAGTTCTGTTACTGGATCTTGTTTAATTCATTCTGTTAATGCATGCTTATGAGTGATCTATGTTTAGCATTCCTTTTCTGTGTAGGAATAAATTACCTTTCCCATACCTGATTCACATTGTACCTGAGTATCTTTTTTTTATTCCCTCCTCCCCTTTTGGGGGAAACTCTGGATTTATGAATAATAAACTAAATTGTAGGTAAATCATCTCTGGGAACAGCTGGGTGGGAAAAATAATCCAGTAAGTATGAAGAAAGGGAGACTAATCTGCACCCTCCCTTCTTTGTGGGTTTTTTTTTTTTTGTTGTTGGTTTGGTTTTTTTGTTTGTTTGTCTTTTATTTTGGAGGGGTGAGGGCAGGGTAATTGGGGGTAAGTGACTTGCCCACGGTCACAAAGCTAGTAAGTATTAAGTGTCTGAGGGCGGATTTGAACTCAGATCCCTCTGACTCCAGGGCCAGTGCTCTATTCACTGTACCACCTAGCTGTGCACCCCACCCCACTCTTCTTAAAAGACAGATTCCCTCAGTCCTGAACTAGTCCAGCCACATGTCTGCACAAAGAACAGGCAGTGAGTACAATATAGTGACAGCAATAGTGTTCAAGGTTAGATTAGCTAAGAGATTCACTATAAGACAAAATTTAAAGAAATACAAATGCCTAAGTATATGTATTTTCTTTCACTTGATTAAATTATCAAATACTACTTGATATAATCTTCCTCTAGGGCTCTTCCAAGGATAAGTAGAACTTCCTCTGAACTTTCTCTAAGGGAAATTAAGTCTTTTCTGTTCATCATAGTCAGTAAAGATGTTTCACAGCTTGTGAGAAGCAACCATCTGAAATTTTGCCACTTCTTTAACTTCAGGTATGTCTAAAGTCTATAATTACCTATTTGCTGTAATCATTATAGTCCAAACTTTAATTTGTCCTATATCTAACTACTCCTGGTGGACATCTAACCACAGTCCCTGAACCTATCCTGTTGAGAGAATTTTACCCTCTGCATCCTGTAATATCATGACCTACTAAAACACAATGAAATACAAGGTCAGGTGCACTATAGCATGGATTCCTTACCGGAGTTTTTCTAGAAGCCACGTGAAACTCAATGCCTTTCTCCTTTGAGACAATCATGAAAGTTAATTTGCATTGAAGGCTTAAGACTATACTTTATGAAAGCCCTACCACTTCTGAAGCTTTTGTGATTGAACTTCCTAGCCCAAACTGTTTCTTGTTGAACATTTTAAAACATTTTCAAATCTGTTCACCATCTGTAAAATGAGAGGTTTTACAGGTCTCTTGTAAGAGGTCTCTTTCTAGTTTTCACATCCTACTTTCTCACATTCTATGTGCTCAGGTGCCTTATGGCTCTAACATTCTACAATGGAACAAAATGGGATAGTTTCCAAACAAAATTATAGGCTGACTTTCCCACACCAAGCTTCTAACAGCAGCCCCTGAAAAGTTCCTGGCAACAGTCATATTCTACAATGGGAAACATTTTGCATGAGGTGAGTGGTTTTTTTTTTCTTTTTCACTACTTGAGTGGTATTCAATCACTTTTCTATGCTGAGGTCTCTTTTTCTTTGAAGAGGATCTTGGTGGTGACTGCTCTTACAGCTTCTCTCCCTACACTTATTCCTCCTTCTGTTATTGATCTCTAGCTACCACTGTTAGATTTGTCTTCATTATACCTAATCTAGAAACGATGGAGGTATCAATGCAATTATTTACTGGATTGATTGGCCCCATCACCCCACTTCCACCACCACTACCAGCTGCACTTTATGTGGACCCCACTTTCTATTTGAAATCCTTGCTAGACAAAATATAGAAAATATAACATTAGTTAAACACATTGAAGTCAAGGTACTATGGTATAAAAAGAAATATCTAGAGAGTTGGAATTACAATCATTTTCCTTAGGTTCAGTTCTGCTGCTGCAAGTATTCTGTATATAACAAGTTATTTTGTTAAATAATCATTCATGAATTTTAAAGGACTTTTAAGCTTAATGATTCTTGTCGTATTGCATTATAGTCATTTCTCCTGTTGTCTGCCCAACAACAAAGAGGTATTACTCTGTTGAACAAAAGTCCAAGATAATTACTAAATGCTCAATTGGAACTGTGATCTTATTCAAAAGTTCTCCTCAGTGATGCATGTAGGCAACCCATCCATAACTACCCATTCTTTGTGACTCTTGTACCTGTTCTCCCAAAAGTTTGACCATTCATACATAAAGACTCCAAAATTCCTTAAATGGCATAACAACAGAAATAACCCTGTTCAGTGACCATCTGATAATTTACATCAGTAAAAGGTTAAAAATGGGATAGGTATACCTCTATGATGGAAGAGATCCAGTGAGGAGTCCAGGCTGAAGTAGGATTCCTGTGGATGGTGAAATCTTCCAGAAGCTTCTGTTTGAGAAGGATATCATATTCCTTGTGTCAAGCCCCAGATCATCACAGAACTCCATGGAAAGTATTTCTAATGACTCAGAGGATCTTGACCTGTCCATCCAGATCAGGAAGACCAAGTAGATGAAGGGGATCCAAGAAAATTCTAAGATAATTAAAAACAAAAAATCTACCAATACAAGAAATATGTCTGTGATACCTATAATAGGGATTATTAAAAGTCAGTCCAGGTGAGCCCCCTAAAGGATAAGAACAAATGAATTCTAATAGCAATAAAGAAAAACCCTGTTATTTCATTGGCCTAGTGAATTCCCTTACCAATTCAGATGAGAACTTTCCTGTAATCGTATAGAGTTACCTAAAATAGAAGATGGACCTATAAAACTCCTAAGTAAGGCCCAGATCAGATTAAAATGTAATTAGGAAGTGTTTAACAAAATAAGAAAAAATATAATACAGTAAAGATAATGTCAATTTGTGGTTTTCTAGGTCAGTGTGCAGCTGGAATTTGACACCATTGAACTAGAATTAATTGACTTGCCCAAAGTTAGTCAGTACATGTCAGAAGGAAGATTTCAAATCTGGTGTTCCTGACTTCAAAATCCACTGTCTCTATCCACTATGCTATCTATACTGCCCCTTATAATTCAATCAATCCATTATAGTTATACCAAGTGAACTCTGTATCTCTAAACATAGCTATGTCTGAGGCCCCGGGTAGATCCCCCTGGAGGAGACATAGTGCTATGGAATGTATCAGATTAGACATAAATTAGATTTAGAAACAGAAATAAATTCCTAGCCCTAGCTCCATACTATCTTAAGTCCCAGATATGTTTCTGAGTTCTCAAAATCTTCATGTACCCAACCATAAGCCTACTGAGACTTCTTTATCATTTGGATTCCATAAAGAATTTGACATCATTTTTCTGGAAATTATAGCCACTTTCTCTGAGTACTATACTTAGTATCTCAGTTGTACAAAAAAGTGACCAAGTGAGGATGAGAAGTTTTCAAACAGAAGGAGAAATGGGTTAAAAAAAAATGGACCTAGTTCCCAGCATGAGCTACTAAATAAAAGTAGAAAATTCACTAGCACCTCTTCTTTGAGGACATGTAAGGAATGTGGGAAATCCTATCTTATCATCCTGGAGAATCATCTTTAGAATGTACATCACTGTTATCTCAGTTCAAATTCCAAACGATCTCTCAGGATTTCTCACTAGAACAAGAAGTCTCTGTGGCTTTAACAATGCTTATAGTTGTGACAGCTGGACAGAGCAGGGTATTAGATGATGAGCTTCCAAAGGCCAGGGACTCAATTAAGGGCGATCTTTATTTATGGCTAAAATATGTGTCGTTGCCACATGACTTTTATAGGCAATGGGGTATAGAAATCTATCTTGCCCTACAGGAAAATAGAAGGGAAGGGGATGAGAGAAGGGGGGTAGGGTGATAGAAAGGAAGGCTAATTGGGGGAAAGGGTAATCAGAATGCATGCTATCTTGGGGTGAGGAGGAGGGGAGAGATGAGGAGAAAATTTGGAATTCAAAATCTTGTGGAAGTGAATGTTGAAAACTAAAAATAAATTAATTTTTAAAAAGAAAAAGAAAATGTGTGTAGTCTTCTTCACACCTCACATAGTATTTTCCTTTTTGCTTCCAAACATTCAAGAAATATTTTACATCATAGTTATTAGTGTCTTATCCCCTACTAGATTGTAAGGTCCTTGAAGGCAGAGACTTTCTCATATCTAAATTATGCATCTTCTCCAGTGCACAGTAAGTACCTAATCAAAATTTGTTGAATGAGTGATGGTTTCTGTCCTGTCACAGCTGTTAGATATTAAGTATTAGCTTCAGACATATAGAAGGTTCTTCTGATGGCAGTACTTTTGCATTTACTGTGATGAGAGTAGGCCTGAATGGGGAACCAGGAAACCCGGCATCAAGTCCTGGTTCTCCCATTAGCTCTTCCTGTAACAAAGTCATGTCACTTCTTTGGTTATCATTTTCCTCCATTGTAAAAAAAAAAAAAAAAAAGAGGGATTGGAAAAGATGATCTCTTGGGTCCTTTATAGCTCTGAGAATCCATTAATCTATCACACACTTTGCATTAATACTCAGAGCCTCACAGTCAAACACTTAACTGACATCAGACAAGGTACCGCAGGTAGAATAAAAAAACTGGGTTCAAGTTTCAGTTCTGTCATTTACTTGCTATGTGACTTTAAGTCAAATGACACAAGCCTGCTCCTCTTGGAGCCTGAGTTTCCTAGTCTATAAAACGATAATAATAATATTACTAGCACTACTTTGGGAATCACATAATTGAAGAAACAATTAAGAGGTCATTGAGTTTAGTCCATACCTTGTACATCTAAGGAGTTATTTCACAAGTCTATTGTGATGTTTCCTCAGCTAGTTTGTAAGTTCTTTAAGAATAGAGGTGATATGTTATATTTAGTAGGGTCATAGGACCTTTAAACTGGAAGCAACAGTATCATCTAGTCCAGGGGGTGACCTCCAGGCCACATGTAGCCCTCTAGGTCCTCAAGTGTGGCCCTTTGACTCAGTCAAAGGGCCACACTTGAGGACCTAGAGAGCCGCATGTGACCTCAAGGCTGCAGGTTCCCCACCCCTGATCTCATCTAACTCCTTCATTTTACAGATGAGTAAATTGAGGCCCAGGTCTCAAAGGCCTGACAGCTCTTTCACTCCAAATCTAACTTTCTCTCTTCCAAAATCCAACTTCCACCCTTTGGATTATATAATAGTTTACAGTATACCCTAATTATTTGTTGTGTAAATCTCTTTTATATAATAAGACTGTAAAACCGCTAAAGGCAGTAACTCTATCCTACGCTGTCTCCCCCATGATGCCTAGAACAGGACTTGGTATTAGAAAAATTGAATGAAAGGTAAGCTTTCCTACTGGATCACTTTATTGAACTAGAAAACAAATTCAAACCCCAGTACATCTGGCTTTAATAATCCTCGTTACAGATGTAGCTTTCCTTTCTTGAGTCATCCCTCCTGTGGGGCATCCAGTTGCAATAAATGCATGTTATTCCACGGGAATTAGAGGGAAGATCACCACATAGGATGACTTCTCTCCCACACCCAATTGCTGCCATAGCCCCATTCAAATAGTGTATCCAAACACTTAAGAACACTAAAGAAAGCCTGCTCCCTCCACTTGCCAAGGCTAAGACTCCCCTTCTGCCTTTATTTACAGTCCTTTGGTGGCCTGTTTCTCCCTAATAATAGGAAACAGATGTGATTTCAGAAGCTATTTCAGACAGGCTGTGTATTAAGTGCCTTTCTTCTTAACTATGGTCATGAAATCTCAGACGTAGAAAAGAATTACGAAGGTCCTAGTGAGGTGGAAATATGACCAGATCTAAGGACCCCACTTAATTCACCCCAGTCTTTTGCCCCTACATTGACAGAGATGTATAGCATGTTCCTGCCAACAGGCTTGAATTAAACCAAGTATTATAGGAAAGCATTTTTCATGGTTAGTATGTTAAAGAATACAAACGACAGTTGCACCAATTTTTGTATTTATTTTTTTTCTTACTAAGAAATAAGACCACGGAATGGAAACTTTCAGCCCAGGACGAAAGCCTGTGAGATCAGCCTTGGCACACACAGTCGTTGATGTCTGCCCATCCCACCCCCCAAAATAGGAAAGGCTTCAGAGATTACCATTTTCTCTTTCCACCTCAGTGGTCAAAATCGTTGTCAAGCAGAAGTAACCCATTTCTTCTTATTAATAAAAAGATTTTCTCCTAGAAGGAAGTGCTAATGAACAATTCTTCCCAAATAAATGAAGATGGAATGAATTCAATTCTGTGACCGCATGCTGTTCCTCGGATAGGGAATTCTTCACTCTGTCCAGAAATTATCTCCTGCAATTGAAGGGGGCTAATTTTCCAGCAGGACAGGCGAAAGAGCTCTGCCTACATACTCACCCCCAAATTTACCCCAATCCTAATCAACTCTTTACATTTTCATCACCTGCAATTCTTGTGGCTGGACCTCTTCCCAGCTGGCCTTTGCCAGGCTGAGTCCAAGATAGCAAGAGAAAAAAAAATGAGTATGATAGAAAAAAGATTGACTTTAAATGAGATCTGGACTCATATCCCTATCCAATATTTATTGATTTCAGCATTGACCAAATCACTTGTTTTCTGAGCCTCAGTTTTCTCAGCTATTAAAATGGGTATAATTATATTCATATTGCTTACCTCACTGGACTGTGATGAGAAAAGCATTTTTATAAACACTGAAGTTCTACAAAAATTTGAGCTATTCTGAACCCTGGGGTACAAATCAGGAGACTGAGGTCTAGTCCTGGACCTATCAGTAAATATCTGAATGGTCTTGGACAAATCCTCTCCTCTTTCTTGGCCACAGTTTCCCCATATATAAAATGAATCAATTAGATTACATTATTTTGAAAGTGCTTTCCATATTAAAAATTATATGATTTAAGAATCAGGTGGGCTTTTTTCCCTAGTGCTAGATCAAATCAAGTCAAGTAAACAAGGATTTATTAAGCATTTACTATGTTCAAGGTCCTATGCTAAGCACCGAGGGTGCAAATTCAAGCAGAAATAAAAATTCCTGCCCTTAAGGAGTTTATATTTTCTTAAGTATAAATGAGTTTATTCTTAGTTTTAAACATTTACTTCCATAAGATTTTGAGTTCCAAATTTTCTCCCCACCTCTCCCTTTCCCCCACCCCAAGATGGCAAGTAATTTGATAAAGACCCTACATATACATTCATATCAAACCTATTTTCACATTAGTCACATTGTAAAGAAGATTTAGAACCAATGAGAGAAACCACATGAAAGAAGAAACAAAAAAAGCAAGAGGGAGCAAATAATATGCTTCAATCTTCATTAAGACTCCATAGTTCTTTTTCTGGATGTGGACAGCATTTTCCATCTATGAGTCTTTTGAAGTTGTCTTAGATCCTTGCATTGCTAAGAAGAAGTAAATCTATCAAAGTTAGTCATTACAAAATGTAGCTATTACTATGTACAATATTCTACTGGTTCTGGTCACTTCACTCACCTTCAGGTTTTTCTGAAGTCCATCTGCTCATCATTTCTTGTAGCACAATAGTATTCCATGATATTCATATACCACAACTTGTTCAACCATTCCCCAATTGATAGATATCCCCTCAATTTCCAATTTTTTTACCACCACAAAAAAGATGCTATAAATATTTTTTGTACATGTGGGTCTTTTTCCCATTTGCATCATCTCTTTGGGATACAGACCTCGAAATGGTATTTCTAGGACAAAGGGTATGTAGATTTTTATAGCCCTTTGGGCATAGTTTCAAATTTCTCTCCAGGATGGTTGGATCAGTTCACAAAGGAGTTTATATTCTAATGAAGGAAGAAAACGCACAAATGAAAAAGGAAAAGTAGAGAGGGAGAGGGAGAAACATGGTGGAGAAAGTCTGCAGGTCAAAAGTGTAGCCTGGAGAGGCATGAAGCCATGACTGGTCTGAGCCTGGTCCTTAAAATGGAAATTCTGAGAGGAACAAGACAATCATTTTTTTTTTCCTGCAGGAGGAGAGGCTACTTGCATTGTATGGAGTACAGAGGTGAAGTGACCTTCCAGGTTGTAGAATGTTTTATTGTATGAGAGGAAGTCCAAGAAAAGAGTGAGGAATGCAGTCTGGAGAGGAATAGAGTAGCTTTCCTCCTGGCTTCTTTGTCCCTCTTACCGTTAGTCTTATATGTAGGCAGAGCTTGGCATGGCTAATATTATGTGACTTGAGGGACATTAAGAAGACATCCTGAACAAATATACTCCCTCCTCTGCTTGGTTTTCATTCTTCTACTATAGTATCTAGGGAAGAATAAAAGTGTTAGGTCTGTTGTTATGAGTCAAGGAAGCAAGAATAACCATAATATTCCAGAAATAGAAACTGATTTAGAGTCAGAAGAGCTGAGGTCAAGTTTCAGTTCTGCTAATTACTAATTTTTTACTTTGGGTAAGTCACTTCCCCAATCTGGGCCTCTGTTTCCTAATATGTAAAATAAGATCATTTAGTTCAATGTTTTTTAAAGTCAAAATTCAGTAATTCTCTAAGGGTACTGAAAAGGGGGCAAAGGGACTGGAAAGGAGAGATGACATGTACCAGTAATGATCACCACTAAGATAGTAATTATTCTATTATTGCAGAAAGTTGTAGGTAGCAGCAGGTTAAAGGGAATGAGTGATGTATCAGGTGCTTGTTGAAGAGTACACAAAATAAGGAAGTGTCAAGGTAACCAAAGACATGAGAACAGATATTCAACTTCACCAAATATTTAATTACTCATTAAGTTCAAGACACTAAGCTAGGTGCTTGGAATTTGATGGAAAAAAATAAAATAAGCTTGAGACAGTCCCAGAGCTAAAGAAATTTACATTCTACTAGGGTGGTCACAGGCATAGAATATATACAATTATAGAATAATTCAAAATGGGAAAGGTTTCGTGGAAGAAATGAGCAACCTTGAAGAGAGATTAAGAGAGATAGAGCAATAGAGAAGGAAGAGTAACAGGGAGAGAAGGAAAGGGAGGAGAACCAAGAGGAAGAGAGAGAAGGAATAGGAGGAAAAAGAGAGAATGCATTTCTGGCATGAAGACTGGTTATTATGAATGTGCAAGTATGGACGATGGAATATACTATTCAGAGAGGAGCTAGTACTCCAGTCTGAAGGACAATTTTGAGTGTTAGCTGAGAAAGCCAGTAACTCAGCGACAATTAATCAAAAACATGACTCATTTCTCTAGGATTTTATACTTTACAAAACACATTCTTCACAGTGACCCTTTAAGGCATGAAATGTAATTTTGTTCTGTTTTGTTTTTAACCCCTTTTACAGATAAGGAAAATGAAGTTCAGAAAGATTAAAACTCACACAATAAATAATTGGAATCAGAAATTGAACCCGGGTTTTGTGACTGCAGACCATGCTATCATGAATTTAGAGCTATAAGGGAACATAGAAACTATGTACTATGTCCCTTTATTTTATAGATGAAAAGGAAACAAAGCCTAGAGAGGGGACGTGATTTGTCCAAGGTCACATAGGTGTAGGTATCAGAGACATGATTTGAACCTCCAGGATCTGACTCCAATCTGGGGACTGTTTCCTTCATACTACACAGTTATAAATCTACACAGTCGTCAAGGGAAATGACCTTGGACTCTTGGACTATTTTGATTCTCTGATTAGCAGTAGTCCTCTTGCCAAGATCCAACCTCTGACTTCTGATGGTGGCTCACTACTCCGGCTCCAAGTTCTGCCTGTTTCTTTAGTTTGGTCTTGCTTCCTTTTGTCCTAACTTTAGTTTCACCATTAGGGCAAGTTTCTGTCCCTCTTGGACTCAGTTTTTTCATCTGTAGAAAGGGAAAATAGTACTTTTGTTCCCTGCTCCACAGGATTATCGTAAGGAAATTACTTTGTGAGCTTTTAAAATGATATATAAATGTGCTATTATTATTATCAGTCACTGACATGGAGAAAAGATCTGTATCTCACTTCTTCAGCTAAAATTCTGATTTACCCTCTTTGCTATGATTAAAATGGATAATCACACCACCAGGAGAGGTCAGGCAGGGGCACCTGCAAAATCATTATCTGACAAAATTCTGAAAACAAAATGTGCCAAGAACTCATTAAATGTATTTTTCAGATTCTTTCTTCAAGGACAAGGAAATGGCCATGTTCCATAGCAAGAATCCAGTGAGATTTCTCTCACCCCTACCCCAGTCACCACTCCATACCCAGACTCAGTCAAGAACATCATAGCCCATGGTGGGCCATGCAGCTAGCTGCCATGGCCAGTCATGATCAGCTAAAAGGTAAGCATGGTGTAGAAGGCAGAAAGGGCACAAAAACCTGGGTTCAAATCCTAGTTTTGCCACATAGGATGATAGATCTAGAAATAGAAAGGACTATAAAGATCATTTGGTTCATCCCCCTCCCAACATTACAAACAAGTAAACTGAGGTCCAGAGTGGTTGTCCAAGACTATATAAGTAATAAGGAATTTAAAGGTCTTTCTCTAAACCCAGTGCTCTTTCCATGATACCATGCTTCATGACCTTATCCAAATCACATTATTTCTCTAGGCTTCAGTTTCTTCATCTATAAAGAGAGGGGGTTGGACTAAATGACTTTGGAGGTCCTTTCCACCTCTAAGGGGTATTTGTTGAACATCTAAAATGTATCTAGCTCTTCAATAGACACCGTGGGAGTGCCTGAAATAAGGCAGACTAGCTGAGGAGATCCCAGAACCTCAGAGTTGAGACATCTCAGAAGCCATCCCACCAAACCAAACCTACATAGCAATCTTCTCTTCCATATACCTGACAGATGGTCATACAGACTCTGCTGAAAGACCTGTGGGGATGGTGAGCTCATTCTATGTGGAGACAGAGTTGGTCATTACATGCAACTTAAACCTACTTCTCTGGAAATTTCTACCCACTGTTCCTAGTTCTGCTCACTGGGTCCAGGCACAACAAATCTTATTCTTCCATAGGCCAGTCTTTCAAATATTTGAAGATGGGCTGTTATATAGAATAGTGTAACATACAAGAGCATCCTTTATTGAGGTATTGCACCTCAACTTTGGCATTTCCCAGCCCCCCACTCTCACCCTCACCTGTTAGATAACCTTATCCCTAACTGTCCTGGTTTATTGGACTGTAACTTAGTACTTCCCAACCTATTTGTCCTTTCTCTGATTGTGATTATGCATCCTTTCTTCATGTGATAAAAAAAAAAAAAAAACTGACTGGGGCGGCCAGGTAGCACAGCAAGTAAGAGCACCGGCTCCAGTGTTGAGAAGACCTGGAGATCGAATCCCGGGCTCAGACACTTAGCACCCACCCAGAAACACCTGGCCGTGTAACCTTGAGCAAGTTACTTAACCCCAATTGCTTAGGGGCGGCCAGGTGGCTCAGCGAGTAAGAGTACCGGCTCCAGTGTTGGGATGACCTGGAGGTCGAATCCCGGGCTCAGACACTCAGCACCACACCCAGAAATAACTGTCCGTGTAACCTTGAGCAAGTTACTTAACCCCAATTGCTTAAAAATATATAAAAAAAAAAAACTGACCACCAAACACAGCCTCCCCCTCCTTGGCTGCAACTGCCAATCAACCTGTAGCAGTAAAATGAGGCTCCATGATTGTTCCACATGGTTATCCCCATGCTTACCATGGAAACATTAGTTAAGCCCCTGAAATAATACCTGAAAGCCCACAGGCAATCAACCATGAGTGATTTTATTTTAGACTGGACCTATGATTTCACTCTCAGCAAGAGGTCTTTTCTATTAGTGTAGATATGCAACTTCTCTGTCATTTATGGTGATAGAGGATTGCCTGGGGCCCTTGAGAGATTAAGTCCATCTAATGTGTCAAACATATTGAGGTGGGTTTTTAATCCAAAAGATTAAAAAAAGATTTGGTCTCCAAAAGACCAAAAGAGTGTGATAAACTTGGAGTCACAGGATTCGGGTGTGAATTCTCCCTCTGTCCCTTACTACTTGTCTGACCTTAGACACACAGGTAGTCAAATGACTAGAAATCAGGATTTGAACCCAGGTATACTGGGCCCAAGCCTGCCACTCTTTCCATTACCAAGCTCCCTGTCATCCCCACCACCACCACACATGAACAAAGGATTTCAGCTTCAGTTGCCTGTTTTCTCTCTTACAAGTGCAACTTTCCAATTTCTAGTTACTTTAATACAGAACCTAATGTCCTGTGGAAACTGATGTGAGCTAGGCATGCATGGTTTATTATCGATTTCCTTACAAAGGCTTATTTTGGGACTACAAACAGCATGAACATAAAAGTTAAGGCAAAATACTATCTAAACTGTTTGACACAAAGGGAGCCTATTTCCATCCGCCGGTGGGTGAATGGAAGGCTATTGCTATGATATCTGGTTAATCCTTTCAGGCGGAGCGAAAGGTTTTCTTTGGCTCTGGATCTCAATGCCTGTATAAACTGCCGTTGCCAAGGAACTCAGGCTAGAAGGATGGTCCTTGTCTCCTGGGTCATGGTGGGTACATGAATAGTGTTTGGAAGAGAGCACGATCACCCAAATGTGTTAAGCGAATGACTTGCTGTGTGATTGTAAAGGCCAGAAATTTTAGCTTGGGGATGCTCAACCTCTCCCTATTTCTGTTCTCTCCTCAATTCCTCTGCCTCTGTAATATTCCCTCCAGCCATGCAAATGCACCTTTCCATAAGCTGGTGTTTTCCTTCTGCCTTCACCCTATCAGAGCCTGCTCTCAGCTAAAGTTCTCCCTGTCATTTATACCCTAATGTGCATGTAATTGTATTTCCCTTCCCAGTGAGATTTGCATTTATGCCTAGCTCTCTTGTTATAAGGGCAGCTAGGTAGTGCAGTGATTAGAGCAACAGGCCTGGAGTCAGGAATACTCATCTTCCTGGGTTCAAATCTGACCTCAGACACTCACTAGCTGTATGATCCTGGGAGAGTCACTCAACCCTGTTTGCCTCAGTTTCCTCACCTGTAAAATGAGCTGGAGAAGGAAATGGCAAACCACTCTGGTATCTTTGCCAAGAAAACCCCAAATGCGGTCACAAAGGGTCAGACACGACTAACAACTAAACAACTCATGAGGCATAATAACATATAAATACACATATATTCATATACGTATATAAATCATGTGTGTGTGGGTGTGTGTGTGTGTAAGGATGTATATGCAGGGGGTTGCAAAAGTTTTCATGCAAGTTTAAGCCATTGCAGTTTAAGACTTAACTAATACTTTTCAGATACCATACATACATGTCTGTGTGTATAAACACATATGCATTTACATATATACACATATGTATACATATACACTGTGTGTATATACTTGTGTACACATATGTACACATACATGCACACATGATGTATATGTATATTTTGAAGGACAGTTCCTGGTTCCTCTTGAAATTACAGTAGGGGACAATCAGAAAAAGAATCTTTTTGTATGAACACACACATAAGTAATAACAATGATGATGTCAATGATGACAAGAGCAAGGACGGTGATGATAGCCCATATTTGTACGGTACTTTATCTCACTCAAGAGACAACTTGGTTAGGTGGATAGAAGGCTGACCTTGAAGCCAGGAAATTGTGAGTTCAAGTTTTCCCACTGACATATACCAGCTGTGTGACCCTAGACCAGGGGTAGGGAAACTGCAGCCTTGATACCACATGTGGTCTTCTAGATCCTTAAGTGTCACCTTTTGACCAAATCCAAATTTTATAGAAATTTTACAGAAAAATTTAGATTCAGTCAAAAGGCCACACTTAAGGATCTAGAAGGCCACAGTCTCCCCCACCCCTGCCCTAGACAATTCCCTTAACCTCTCAATGCTCTCTAAAAAATATTCAAAGAGTATCGGTTGGAGAGAAGATACTGACCCGAATTGATTGGGAGAGTTTCCTCTACCAGGACCATATACCAATAAAATGACAAGTCCATTCCCTACCCCTTTATTTACGATGGATGACAGATGATAGATAAGTAGATAGACAGACATACAGACCTTACAAATAAATACATGGCCCATAGATTTTTGTTGGGGATCTGGGATTCATTTGTTTTCATACTAGTCTAACCTCTCAATAGGAATTTCAAAGTCAATAAAAAACTAGAAACTGATTTTGTTCCACCTTCCTGGGTATTATTTTAAGATGTGATAATCAATCATTATATACCTCTGTCAGCTAATTCTACATTCATTCATTCAGTGTTTACTGAACATTTAACTACATGCACAACAATATGCTAGGTGATCTATCTTATCTGTTTATCCATCTATCCATCAATATGTGAACTGTTGTGTTTAGTCCTGGGTGTCACCTTTTAAAAGGGCCATTGATAAGTTAGAAGGTGACCAGAATGATAAGGGGAAATTGAAACCAAGTTATATGAAGGTCTATTAAAAGAACTAGAAATGTTTATCCCACAGAAGTGAAACTATAGGAAAACACTTGTGTGCTATCCTAAGATATCTGAAAGGATCTGTGTCCCAGGAAATGTGCTAAGCAATTTAAAAATATTATCTCATTTGAAACTCACAACAATCTGGGGAGGTAAGGGCAGTTAATATCCCTGTTTTTAACAAGAGAGGAAACTGAAGCAGAGAGATGTTAAGTGACTTGCCCAGGGTCACACAGCTAGTAGACGTCTGAGGCTGTTTTTGAACTCAGGTCCTCCTGACTCTGCAGTTCCAGTGCTCTATCCACTATACCATCTAGGTGCCTCAAAGAAAGTGTTAAGACTTGTTCCACAGAATTCCAAAAGGCAGAATGAGACTTCAGCTGCTATAGCGGCAATCTATAGCTGCTATAGCTGCTATACCAGCGTCCCCAGGGTATCTGCCAACACAGGTTCTTGGATCTGCTTTGTTAAAGGAAAGCAACTCAAAATGGGTTAACAAGCTTACTTTAATCAGTCAAACATATGTATTGTTTACCTAGTTCAGGGGAAAAAGGTCAGCACCCCGAACTTCAGAATATACAGACAGAATTATCAAGACAGAGAAACAGATCAAGTAGACAGTTTCCAAACTGTCTAACCATTACATCCATACCAAATCAACATCTGGGTTTCAACATCTGGGTTTTTCAAAGCCAGGGGACTCTGAACAATGGCTTCCCAGAGTTTCATCTGATCAAATCACAGAACACTTCTCAAAGTGAGCCCCAAAACAAAGCCTCAAATCAGGGTTTATATAGCCTTCTCCTGGCTCAGAGAATGTAACAACCTTCTGGATCCACCGGCCAATCAAAAAGTATCTACTGAAAAACAAGCTTCCCACCTCAGGCTCCAGGTGCACTTTAGCCTAGTGGCAGGGATAAAAATTTACATTTCCATTACAGCTGCCTGTGGAATCTTGGTATTTGTCTTCAAAAACCTTGAGTGGCTCCCCTTTATCAAAAGAAGTATAATTTCTTAATTCTGGCTTTCAAAGTCTTCCACAATCTTTTTTATTGTTTGTTTTGGTTTGGGTTTTTTTAGGCAATTGGGGTCAAGTGACTTGCCTAGGGTCGTACAGCTAGTAAGAATCTGGGACCAGATTTAAGCAAGTCCTCCTGACTCCAGGGCTAGTGCTCTATCTATCCACTGTGCCACCTAGTTACCCCTCCCACACAATCTTTTTCTACCCTGCTTGTCCAACCTAATTATATATTACTCTTCTTCATATACGCCCCAATCCAGCCAAATTGTTCTATCATCGTTTTATGATTTTATCTTGCTCTCTCCTTTCTCTGGGACTACTCGTGTTGCTGCTGACCCAACCATGCTGGAAATTCACTCCTCTTGTCCCATCTCCATTTACTGGATCCCTTCCATTTCTTCAAGGCCCAAGTCATATATCACTTACTCCACAAAGAACTCTAAAATGTAAGACATTTCTCCCCTATACAACATTGCACTTCTCCTTTGAATTTCTCTCACTGTCTCTTGCATCATCATAATCCGTGTAGTAGTTCTTCCCATTCTATTGTAAACTTCTTGAGAGCAAGGTTAAAGTTGCATCTGTCTTTGCATGTCCACCATTTAACATAGTGCCTACATATATTGGGCTTGGAATAAATGCTCATTGTATTGCTGGACTTACCAGTGGGTTAAAGTCTCAGGAAGGTAAATATAAGCTCAACATAAAGAACAGCTTCTTCACAATTAGAGCTCTTTAACATTGTAGTGGCCTACCTCATTAGTAGTCAGTCAACACCCTGTGACTGGAGATTTTCAAGCAGCATGTGGATGACTCCCTGTGAAGGGAATCATGGATTCCTACACAGGCAACAAAATTGGACTAGATGTCTGCTATAGCCCCTTCTAACTCAGAGATTCTATAGTCCTATGATCCCAACTGTATCTATAAAAATATCCCATCATGAATAAAGTTGTTACAATAAAAAAGCATGTCACCCCAGGTCTGTGGAGATATTTAGCAAGAAAATCTATATGACCCTAGTGAAATTGCATCCAGAATGTTGCATTTAGTTTGGGGCACCTCATTATGTGACAAATTGGAAGAAGTTCAGAAAAGAGCAATAAAAATGATTAGGGGGGATGGAGAAATTTATTCCAGTGGAAAGATTAAAAGGACTGGATGTGTATGGCCTAGCTAAGTGGTGACTGAGGAATAGGGCAGGAGAATTGTCTGCAAACATGTGAACAGTGAGGGTATTGAAAAGCAAGAAGGTTTAGTGGCCAGAAGAGAGAAGATAAGAAACAAAAGTAAAAGTAGAGGCTGTGGAATAATACCATATATGGTACAATCCAACATGAAATGAGCAGCTACCATATGTGGAGTCCTATAACGGGTTATGGGAGGACAAAGTTTAGTGAATACCCAGTTCCTTACCTCAAAAAGCTTATGGTCAATTCTAAAGGCCAGCAAACTATAGCCCTGCCACCTGGGTTTTTATAGCCTACAAGCTAAGAATGGGTTTTTTTGCACTTTTAAATAAAGTTTCATTGTACTTAATAATATAAAAACCAGTTTTAGTTGGGTGGTACAAAACCAAATGGCAAGCCAGACCTGGACTTTGGGGCTGTAATTTGTCACCCCCCTGGTCCAGTCAGTTGATAGACACCAATACTGATGACATTAGTGACATAAAAAGAATATTAAATGATATTAAAGAGGCTCAAAATACCCTCCCACATAAGAGAGGGGGGAAGTGAATGCTAGCTTGTGGAGGAGAAAGAGAATAGAGTGAGTGGACATCATGGTAGACTTCCAGGAGAAGGTGAGATAGGTTGGACTTTAAAAGATGGGTGAGTATTTAATAGGCAAAGAAAGGGAAGGACATACCAGACATAGATTTGAGTATAGACACAGAGGGAAACCATAGGACTTCTGGGGATAGGGTCATAGTAGACCTATTTGACTGGAGCACAGAGAATATGCAAGGAAAAATTGTGAAATAAGGTTGGAAATGAAAAGTGGGAGCATATTTGGGAGAATCTCAAATGCTGAGTAGATGAGTCTGAACTCCCTTCAGACCCAAAACTCCAAAAATAGAATAGAAACTGTCTTTTGTATGGTTTTAAGTTCAAATGAGCAAATATTAAAAGGAGATGGGAGACTGTGCTGTGACAACTGCCAGCTCCATGTTAGAAATCTTATCCAACACCCCAGTCAGTGAAATGGGTAGAAGTAAGAGGTCTGGACTGAGAACAAGGCCCATGTGCAATTCACAGGATTAGGTGGTATTAGATCTGCAAAGGACCTTCAAAAATCTTCAAATCTAACATCTCCCCATTTTGCAGATGAGGACACTAGTGGTAAGTGATTTATTCAGGATGATATAGCAAGTTAGTGGAAGACCCCAGGTTTTTTAACCTCTCATCTAGTTTAATAGTAATAATAAAGAGATATCATTTATATAAATTTTTAGGTTTTACAAATCATTTTATAAATATTAGTTCATTTGATCTCTACAACAACCCTGAGAGATAAGCACTATTATTGGCCCCATTTTTACAGATAAAAAAACTTGGGCAAATAGAAGTTTAAGTGCTTTGCAGTTAGATTTAAACTCAGGTCTTCCCGCCTCTAAATCTAGCACACTAACCCAATTCACTACCTAGATGCCTCATGCATCCATGTGTTTATGTATATTTGTGACTTGCTTTACAGAATAGATGTGTTTCTAATAAAGTTAGCTACATAGAGAGGCAATAATATTTGACATAGGGAGTCAAGATGGCATAGTAGAAACAGGACTTCCATGCTGCTCCTGCTTCCACCTCCCCCAATTCATGTAAAAGGTGACTCTGAACAAACTTTGGAGCTACAGAATCCACAAAATGACACAGAGAAGCTAACTTCCCACTGAGGACAGCCCAGCAGTCCAGCAGGAAGGGGCCAGCATAGAACTCTGGGAGGCAAGCCCAGCCCCTGCACTAGCCCGAGGTTGTAGCTTCAGGGTGGCCTGACCAGCTGCTGGCTGGAGGGACTTCAGATCGCCAGCAGCTGTGGTAGTTTCCAAAATTATGCAGATAGATGCTAAAGACAAAGTGAGAGGTCAGTGCAGTGTGGACTTTGGGATCCGGTAGTTTGGGAGTGAAATCTGGCCTTTATCCCCTGGAGAGAGAAGCCACTGAGGCACCACAGCCATGCAGCCACCACCACGTGGCCGCTTTAGTACCTGGCTTACAGATTGTAGGAGGACCAAGACAGCAGTTTGAGGGGTAATCGCTCTTCCTTTAACCTGCTTGGATCTGGATTGCAGTCTAGGGTAGAGGTTCTGGGGTGTGTGGCCAGCTTGCCAGAGTGTGTGGAGGCTTCAGAGAGGGCACCCAACTAATAGTTTTGGCAGCTGAGAAAAACCCAGGGTTTTGGGACAAAGCTACCCTGTTTGGTAGCAGAGTCCTCCTGTGGCAGAAAGCTCAAAAGTCAAGTAATTGAGTAGCAACATGAGCAGGCAAAAGAAGCAAACCAAGCAGAGCAATTGAACTTTACACTCCTATTTTGTGGACAAAAAGGATCAAAGCATGGAACAGGAGGAAGACAGTAAAATCAGACCTCCTGCACCAAAAGTTTCCAAGAAAAATACCAGCTGGTTACAGGCCATGGAGGACCTTAAGAAGGATTTTGATAACCAAATAAGAGAAGTGGAGGAAAAACTGGGAAGAGAAATGAGAACTATGCAAGAAAATTATGAAATGAGAGCCAACAACCTGACTGAAGAAAATAACATCTTAAGAATAGACTAACTCAAAAGGCAAAAGAGGCTCAAAAAGGCAATGAGGAGAAAAAAAATGCCTTAAAAAGCCAAATGTGCCAGATGGAAAATGAATCTCAAAAGCTCACTGAAGAGAAACATTTCTTCAGAATTAGATTGGAGCAAATGGAAGCTAGTTACTTTATGAGAAATCAAGATGCTGTTAAACAGATCCAAACAAATGAAAGAATAGAAGGCAATGTGAAATATCTCATGGGAAAAACCACTGACCTGGAAAATAGATCCAGGAGAGATAATTTAAAAATTATTGGACTACCTGAAAGGCATGACTAAAAAAGAATCTAGAAATCATCCTTCAAGAAATTGTCAAGGAAAATTGCCCTGATGTTTTAGAACCTGAGGGCAAAATAGAGATTGAAAGAATTCACCAATCTCCTCTTTTAAAGATCCGAAAAAGAAAACTCCTAGGAATATTATAGCCAGGTTCCAGAATTCCCAGATAAAGGAGAAAATATTACAAGCAGCCAGGAAGAAATAATTTGAATATTGTGGAAACACAATCAGGATAACTCAGGATCTCGCAGCTTCTACACTGAGGGATCGAAGGGCTTGGAATATGATATTCCAGAGGTCAAAGGAGCAGGGATTAAAACCAAGAATCACCTACCCAGCAAAACTGAGTATAATATTTCAGGGGAAAATATTCAATGGAATAGAGGACTTTCAAGCATTCTTGATGAAAAAACCAGAGTTGAATAGAAAATTTGACATTCAGATATAAGAAGCAAGAGAAGCATGAGAGAGTAAACAGGGAAAAGAAATCATAAGGAACTTATCAAAGTTGAACTATTTATATTCCTATATGGAAAATGATAATTGTAACTTATGAAACTTTTCTCAGCATGAGAATAGTTGACGGGAATAGAAATGTGTGTGTGTGTGTGTGTGTGTATAAAATGTGTGTGTGCATGTGTGTGTGCGTGTATGTATGTATATAAATATGTGTGTATACATACATATATATGTCTAGGATGGTATATGGGCATATGAATACATATATGAATGTGTGTATATATATGTACAGGTATACATAGATAGAGGGCACAGGACCAATTTAATAGGAAGGGATGATACTTAAAAGGTGAAATTAAGAGGTGACAGAGGGAAATAATGAAAGGAGATGGGGAGAGACAGAATGGGGTAAACTATCTCATATAGAAGAGGCAAGGGAAAATGGTTACAATGGAGGGGAAGAACAGGAAGGCAAAAGGGAATGGGTCAATCTTATTCTCTTTGAATTTGGCTTAGGGAGGGAATGACATACACACTAAATAGGGTATCTCACCCTGCAGGAGAGTAAGGAGGAAGGGGATGCGAGGGGGAAGATGGAAGGGAGGGCAGGGGGAGGGGGAGGAAAGTTGGGAGCACTCACTTTTGAAAAGGGATGGGATCAAAGCGTATAATAGAACAAGTGGGAGGTGGGATAGGAGGGATGGACATATAGTCAGTCTTTTACAATATATCCACTATGGAAATGTTTTGCATAGCTACACACGTACAACCTATATTGAATTGCTTATCTTGCCAGTAAGGGAGGGTGTCAAGGGAGGAAGGGAATGAATCTGGAATTCAAAGTTTTAAAATCAAATGCATATATATATATATTATTACTAATATTATTTTACATGTAACTGGGAAATAAGATATACAGGCACTGGAGCATAGAGATCCACCATGCCTTACTGGAAAAGTCAAAGGGGGTATGGGAGAAGATATGGGAGAGAGCAGATTGGAGGAGGGGATATCCTGTGGGACTGCTATTTTGGGGCGGTGGGTAGGGGAAAAATGGGGAGAAAATTTGTAACTCAAAATCTGGCGGAAATAAATGATGTCAACTAGTTTATAAAGCATTTGGTAAAGTAAAAAAAGAAAAAAAAAACAATAGTATTTGACATAAGGATTCAGAGGACCTAGTTTCAAGTGCCTGCTCTTGCTGCATGCTGCTAATATTACCTTGGACAAGTCATTACCCCTTTCTGGGTCTCAGTTTCCTCTTTTGTAAAATGTAGAAACTGAACTAGTTAGCATAATGGTATGTGGGAAGAGTTCTAGGTTTTGGAATTAACAGAAACCTTGTTGTTAATCTTGTTTACAATACTCCCTAGCTGTATGACCACCACCAAGGCGATTAACCCCTCTGTGAGTTTTTCATTTGTAAAATGAAAAAAAATGTAATTGTAGTACCCACCTCACAGGATTATTGTTAGGATCAAATAGGCTCTGCAAAGCACTTGATAAATCTTAGAGCAATAAATAGCATGTACTATGGAAATTGTGCCAGATCTGGAGTCACCACCTCTGCTATGTAGTACCTGTGTGACTCTAAGCAATTCACTTAACCTCTCTGTGGCTCATTTTCCAACCTAAAATGAAGGAGTTTGATGATGGCCTTTGAGTCCCTTCTAATTCTAGCTATTTGGTCCTATGGTCCTGTGTCCCTATGATCCCCTCCATGTCTGTATCTGTGATCTGATATATATTATCTCTAAGACCCCTTACTTGGCCCCTTACATTTCTAAATGTACATATATATATACATATATTATATGTGTGTATGTGCATATACATATATATATATTTATTTAGTTTCAAACATCCTTTACAACCTCTATAAGGTTATTCATTTCTGTATACTGGATCAGATTTTTCCATCAATTTCCACTTAAACTTGGGCATAGAAGACATTTTAGTACTACAAAAGCTTTGATTGCAACAATGAGTTCTCCTTCCCTGACACAGACTGTTGCCTTTCCATACTTTAATAGATGGCTTCAAAAATTACCGTCAGCAGAATATTCACTACTTGGCAACCAATCCCATGACCAGTGTTTTTGCCTTTGCGAAGTTGGGATCTTGTATAAACAGCCCACTTCCAGGCCTTTAACAATATTGTTGGGAACTTTTCTAGCTTGGTAGAATCCAGTAGAGATTATTTACTGCTAGCAAAGCTTTCAAGAGCCCAGGGTCATTCCCATACTCTTATGAGGAATAAAGAAGCACCTTAGCAAAGGATCTTTTATTCAAAGCGGGCATGTATGTTTTCACACTTCTGCCTTTTGCACTCGAGGTTCCCATCTACCACATACAAATTATAGACTCCCTTTCATCCAAGATAATTAGGGACCTATGGAATGGGTGAACAGGAGATCCTAGCCAAGTCTTTGTGGCCATGACAAGGAAGAAGAATTGGAAATGAAATATCTGCCCTTTGTCAGGGTCCTCCTTGCAACTATCGACTTCAACCTCCTTGTCATCATAAGCCTCCACAAATATTTATGGAGGGCATAATATGCACATTGCTCCATACTAATCAATATGCCCCATAACCCAACCTTTAAATGACCTACTAATAGGCAGCCAGATTGACTTGATTTGCAATTAACCACCATTCCCTTTAGAGGCCTTTCTAATTTAATGATTAGTAGGCCATCTTTCAAATGTGAAGACAATGCAACTGACCTACCATCAACAGGGCACTGGATGTGAATTGCATCTCCAGTAGTCAGGGTGGGCTACACTGAGACACCTACACTTTCTACATGATCTGCTCTGTGCCCAAAGGCACACCACATCTTCTGAAAAGATCTGTGGCTAGAGTTCACAGTGTAGATATTGGTCAGGAAACAGGATCTTTTTGATCTCTGAATGAAAGTCCAGAATTTGTCTTCTGGCTTGTGGTAGGGTTTCACAAAATGACCTCAAGTTGGCAGAGGAGGAAAAGGTTATAGATAACCCTTGAGCTGGATAAACTGCCCCCGAATAATAAAGCTGATGTCCTTCAGAATACCTCAGCTCAACTTCTCTATAGGGTTTAAAGTCTGAGTGCTTTGACCCCTATATAATAATAGCAATAATAACTCACATTTCTATAGTACTACCTAAAATAAAGAAGACTTGAGTTCAAATTCATCCTCAGACACCTATAAACTGTATGACCCTAGGAAAGTCATTCAACCTCTATCTGTTTCAGATTCCTCAGCTATAAAATAGGGATAATAATAATACTGAATTCCAGGATTGTTGTGAAGGTCAAATGAGATAATATTTATAGAAGCACTTAGCACTATGCTTATCACAACAAATGTATATGACTTAACAAATATTTGTTTCCTTTCTCTTCCTTTCTTTTTTCCTTTATTACTTTCCATCTTTCCATATTTACTTCTTTTCTTTATTACTTTCCATCTTTCTATATTTCCCTTCTTTCTTCCTTTTCTATCTTTCCTTCCTTCCTACTTTCTCCACACCTCCTGTGAGGTTAGTCATACAATCAATATTATTTCCCATTTTACAAATGAGGAAAAGATGTCAATCCATTTATAAAGCACGCAACCATAGATTACAGATTGTTATAACCTAAAACTTTAAGGAGGAAGGGACCTTAGAGCATGGTGAGTTCTTTCTAAAAGGGATCATAGTTTAAATCTTCCTTTGAACAGTGAGGAAACTGACGTCAAAGTTCAGAACTTTGAAATGACTTGCCCATGGTCAAATGCCTAGTAATTGACTAAACCAGATCTTCCACTCAGTTCTTCTGACTGTCCTGCCCCCACTTCCCCAGCCCTTACCACCTTACCATGCTGATTCTCCTTTAGCACTGATACTGGCCAAGGGTACAGGGCACAGACATCAAAAAGTGGTTTGGGAGGACAATCGCACAACCTCACATGCCCATAAAGTAAGTACAACATTGAGGCAGCCTGGTGCAGTGAAAGGAATCTTCAGCTGGCAATCTCTTCTGAATTCCTGCCCCACCTTAGCAACTCACTCACTATGAGATCTTGAGCAAACTACTCCCCATCTCTGAACTTCATACAATATGGCTAATGCCTGTTTTGACATTCTCCCATTCTAAATGCATCATTTAGCAAAGGAGACCTGCTTCTGAAAAGTTACATGCAAATCAGATTTTTTGTAAATAGAAACTTATGTGAAGTGCCCTAGGAGAGGATGCTATTTAAAGTACCCTGTGGTAAATGCTTAGCAAGGTGATGAGTCGTTTTTATTCTTTAATGAAAGTAAATTTCCCTCACCCCCACCATGATCCCATATCTCCAATTTATTAGATGTTTGTTCATATTTCTAGATGTCACTTTTTCTTAAAGTGGTGTCCACTTAGAATGATAATCAGATGCCCTATGAGCCAACCCACATCTGTAAAGAGATTATTTGTTGATTTTTAACCCAATATGTCTAGCATCTCTGACACCTGTCACTGCACAAGCACAGAATCTTCAAGGTCATGGTTTGAAACTTCCATGGCTGAAAGGGCAGAGGTGTCATTTATCTGGAAGATAAATCCCCCCTTGGGCCATCTGAGGACTATTGAAAAAGGACACTAACCAAATAAATCATCATCTACCCTGTAGATATTGCCTTAATATCATTAACATTCATATCTTCGTCAGAGATTAGAGCAAGGCTGTGGTGAGGAAAACAAGCCATTCCCCCGTGAGAAATGGGTGGCGTTCTGTTGAAGGAATCCTTTCATCACTTGTGATGATGTCTGAAGGACAGATTTTTTTTCCCTGATACTAATATCTCTCCCTCCAGCTGGTGGAGGAATGAGTCCACCATGAAATCAGGCAACAATATTGATTGAGTAACTGTCTTAGGCGATGTGTGGGGCATACCAAAGACCACACTAAGTGTTAGAGCAGGAAGCATCTCTCCACATCCCTGGCTTAACTGACATGCCTGGATCAAGAGGGGCATGTCAGACCCTGATGATGACTAGATTGTCATGGCACAGCATTGTATAGCATGGCATGGCTGGAGTGGAAAGTCCACCAGACCACTGTGTCTGGGGAGACAGACTGAGACATACAAATAGTCAGCTACTTGCCTTTTTCCATCGCTATCCCCTCCGAGCAGAAATCTCTCCATCCACAATTAGCTTCCTGATTTTATCTTCTTCCTTTATTATCTGACACTGCATTCCAGAGGCTCTGCCTTGGGGTTTATATGCCCTGATTCAGACACAAACCCTCTTCTTCTCCCAGACCCAGACTTTCCCTAGTCACCAGCAGATACCAGTTCCTCCCACTCTCCACAGGGTATAGCACATGAGAAGTTATTTAGTTAATTTTTCTCTTTTTACAAATAATAAGACTGAGGCCTGAGAGGTGAAGCAAAATAAATGCAGATCCACAATTGGATTTCAAGTCTCCTGACTTCCAGTGTAGTCCTCCTTCCATCACCCCAATCTAAGAAGCAGTGAAACTTACTATGTTTGTTTTTCAATCTGGTCTTCAGTGAGGACCTTAACTGATCTCTCTAATATCCCGAGGAAAGCTTAAAGATTACCCCAAGGCAAGGCATTAAAATGTTCAGATTTGTAACCAATGTAAAGCTTAGAGCTAAAAGGGACTTTAGAGATCATCAGAAAAGAGGTTGACAGAGGGAAAGTGACTCACCCAGGGTCACATATAGTAAGTGACAGAGCCAAGATGTGATCCCAGGTCATTCTGTCCCAAGACCAGGACTATACTACTATGAAAGCCCACCCAAAGAGATCCTCTTGACGACTCCATATCTAACACAAATGCCATTCACTAACACTCAATCAAACAATTAGACAAAAAGCAGATGCTGAAAAGCTAATGAAACCCTCCGAGGCTTTTATTACTGCTTATCACGTTTTACATGGAATGCCATTTTCTCTGCTTGTTAAAGGCATGTAGGAAAATGTAGAGACAGAAGCACTTGGCAAAGCCACAACATATCCAAGAAAACAGGCCTGATGTTTGCTCAGAACATCCTTATGAGGACATGTTGCCATCACAACAGTCGCTAGGGCATCAAGAAGCACAAAATCTAAGCTCTGCCCTTGAAGATGCAATTCAGTTCCTTAGCTCAACTATTTATTAAGTACCTACTGTGTATAAGACCCTGGTCAGCATCAGGAATTATAAGATGAAAACAGAAACATTCTAGTTTCATTGATAAGCATATATATATATATATTCATTGATAGCAATAAGGCATGTAGCCAACTCATAAATTTTAGCCTGGAGGGCAACATAGTATAGTGGAAAGAACACTAGACTTAGAATCCAGAGAGACCTGAGTTCAAATCTTGCTTCTGACACTTATTAGCTGTGTGACCTTGGGCAAGTCACTTAATATCTCTGAGCTTCTATTTTCCCATCTGAAAAGTAAGGATAATAAAGCATATACTTCACAAGGCTATGGTGAGATCATTTATGTAAAGTACTGAATGAGTAAACAATACTATAGCATGAGAGAAAGAAGTCAATCTCTTTATAAAGCACACAACCATAGATTACAGATTGTTATAACCTAAAACTTTAAGGAGGGAAGGGACCTTAGAGCATGGTGAGGTATTTCTAAAAGGGATCTTAGTTTAAGTCTTCCTTTGAACAGTGAGGAAACTGAGGTCAAGTAATTTGTCCAGGATCACGTAGTGAACGATAAAGCTGGAACAAGTTCTCCTAAATCCCAATTGAGTGTTCTGTCCATTAAATTACATTCTCTCCTTCTTGAAAGGTCTTCTACCATTGAAAATCAGTTTCCAGATACTGTCTTATTTGCCATCAGACAAGCAAAGTGAGTTTGTGTATTGTTGTGTATATCATGGACCTCCAACCTTAAGCAATAAAAATAATAATGATCCTTCATATTTGTATAACACTTTTGAGTCTATAAAATGTTTTCATATCTTCTACTTCATTAAATACTCTTTCTTGTGAAGCCTCACACTTTTTTCTTTAATTTCTTTTTTTCCCATTTTTTTCTTCCTTTCTTCCCATCTGGCCCTAGAGATGGTAGCATTCTGGGAAGATGGAAGAGTAGGTCAGAAGTTGCCAGGCTCTTCAGATTTCCTCCACAAACAGAAAATAACCAAGAAATGAACATAGAGCAGTAAAAATAAAATGCTGAAACAGTTGTCTTCCTAATACAACTTAAGAGGACTTCAAGAAATATAGCACCTCCAGGGGTTGAGATCTGGTCTGAGTGAAGGGTAGAAAACTCCAGGATGACTCCACTGAATCAACACACAGCAGGCCCTGAGTGCAGCTCTTTGGGAAGCCAACTAGGCCTCTAGAAATTTCACTTCAACTTTCACCTCTCTCAAGCCTCAAGAAATTTCACCTCATGAACTTTCACCTCACAGCCTGAGGAATTTTCACCTTACTTTTTCCTCAGGAAGATGAAAAAACCTCTCCTCCCCATCCCCCTGTTTCTGGAAGTCAGTCCTAGGCGTACTGACCAGAAGTGACCCTGGACTTGACTGTGGGCAAGCACACGCAGAGTGAACATGGTACTGCAGTGAGCAAACACATTTTCAGAGAGGCCTCACCTTGGATGAGAGAGGATACCATTATCCATATTTTACAGATGAAGAAATGAAGGATGTAAACTAACTTGTCCAAGAAAAGACTTAGTCTATCCCATTCCCTTCAGACTAACTCCAGAACTCTTTTTTTTAAAAATCACAATTAGATAAATGATAAAGAAGTGAGAGAATGAGTGTCTTATATTTCTACCTGATTCTCATATGAACCAAGGTCTGATGTTTATCCATAGAAGCCCTGGACCACAGGGACCACAGTTTATCTATGTGGCTGGTTTTACCTGTACCTATTTTATGGACTCCACAGAGGTCTGAAACTTAGAGCTATGTCTTAGCTCTAGAGTTTCATCTGATCCAGCCTCTTGTCTTTGGGCAGGTAGAGTACCACTGTTTCCATCACTCATATAGTGGAAGGTTTGGGAAGCAGGGTATAGAGGAGTGTATATAAGACCCCCAAGGTCAGGTTCAGATTGCCAAAGGACTGGCAGAGAGGTCTCCAATATTCCTTTCTGATTCTAAGCTGAGATTCTCCCTTGTCTTGCTATATCCCCTGGATAAAACACCTTTGGAAGACAAACACTTGAAGATTGCCTGACTCCTTTACCCACAGTTTTGTGTCCCCATTTATTTCAGTCCTCATCCTGAGGAGGCTCCAAGGAGTGGGGCACCTAGAAATCTAGCACTTGATATTTCTATAATCTTGATCCATTTCCCCCAATTGTAAAACGAAGAGACCTAACCATATGATCTCTAAATTCCCTCCCAACTCAAAAATCCTATGACCCATTTTACTGATGAAATTACTGATCTCCACAGTGGCACACACCGAGTTGCCCAAGGTAATATGATCAGTAAGTGGCAAAGACAGGGCTAGAGCCCAGAGCTCTTATTTCAGTCCTCTTCATTACAATACAATAGTTCTCTCTTTAACAGTACTTCAGGAGTCAATTTGAAATAAACCACCACCTTTCATCCCTCTATAGCAACCCCCATGTTGTCTAAACAACAACTTCTAACCTCAAATATTAACAGCTATACCTCACTCATTCTGTCTCACAATGGGTTAAAGAGAGCTGTTGTCCAGTCTATTTGTGGCTGCCATGGCTAGCACAGAGTTCTTCTGTCAGCATGTACAAAAATTCTTTTGGAAGTTTGACAGGATTAAGGGGATTAATACATTATAGCATTATTACAGCATTCATGGGGGATTTTCCAAAGACTTTACACTGTGATCTATTTGTCCTGTTACATAAAACTAGCATTAATAGGCTGATGGCAAGAAGGATCTGTGGAATCAATAACCTTATTTTTGGTAAACACATTTATCCACTGCACTTGGTCATTAAGGCCTGCCGACCCTCCTACGGTGTACGTCAACAAAATTGCCTCACGAGCATCCATTTGCCAATTAAGCTGAGGGTCTGTCTGACTTCTGCAGCCTACAGATGGCAGGAGGTAGGAGAATTAATGCTGGAGCATCAGCCCTTCCTCCTTCCTTCTTTCCTTCCTCTACCCACACCCCTACATCTTACTAATAGAGCACACATGAGAGTGTGCACACACATACATGCCTGTGTATGGGGGTACACATATTTACACCTTTCAGATTTTCTGGTCTTCCATTGTTTGAAGATGGGAACACACACTATTCTCTCAAGCAGGATGTGGTGGTAGATTACAATAATAATTAAAATTATAATAGCAATAGCGTTTATATAATACCTACTATATACTTGGCACTGTACAAAAAAATATCTCATTTGAACTTCACAACAACCCTGTGAGGTAGGTGCTCTCATTATTCTTATTCTACACATAAGGAAACTGAGGCAAACAGAGGATAAGTGACTTACCCAGGGTCACACCAGGTAAGTGTCTGAGGTTGGATTTGAACTCATGTCTTCCTGACTCTAGACCCAGTGTTCTATTTACTACACCAACTAGCTGCCCCCATCCCCAGTGGGTAAGGACCCCATTTCATTTGGGAGTTCTACAGACAAACAAGCAGGGCAGGACTTGGGGAAGAAATGAATGATGAGCGTAGCACTGTTGGGCTGTACTAACAGTTATTCCATTCTTCTGCCTCCTTTATAGTCTCACTCTTCAAAACTCAGATCAGGCTCCATGCATATCCATAAGCACATTACATCAGGCAGCTAGGATTCTGTAGATACTACTTATAAACCAGGTACAACAATTATAGAACCATCATCCTCACAGCTGTAGCCCACATTTATGCAGCATTTTATTGTTTACAAAGTGCTTTCCTCACAACAACCTTATGAAGTAGATAATGCAATATTCCCATTTGGCAGGTGAGAAACAGAGGCTCACAGAGGTGAAGTGAACTGTGGTCACATGGCTGGTAAGGGCAGAAATGAGACTTTAACTCCAAGTCTTCTGACTCATTGTTGGGGCTCAAAATTACCTTCAAGGTTATTTAATTATTGGACCAAAAGCTCATGGGTCTAGAACTGGAAGGGATCTCAAAAACATTCTGATATTACCACCGTCCATCTTACAGATGAAGAAACAGGGCCAAGAAGGTGCTTGCCTAAGCAGATGAAGGCAGAAAGTGGCTAGGGCAGAATTTGAATCCAGGTTCTCTAATTCTAGAACCAAGGTTCTTTCCATTGAACCTAGATACTTCTATGTTCTACCTAGGAAGAAAAAAAAATACCAGAGAGGGTATGAAATATACACAGGGACACAGTAATTATTGGAACCAGGTCCTCTGACTCCCACTTCTCTTCCCTTTTGAATTACAAAATGTTGATTCTTCTATTGTTCAGTCTTGAAGATGATTTCTTATCAGTTCCTTCATTTATTCTGAATTTTTTCCAGCCCCCAGTCTCCAAAAGAGTCAACATTCTCCCTCATTCTATTTCTCTTCTTCTACTTAATCTCTTTCCTATTAAGTGACCTCCATATCACTAGAGCTATTCATGTAGAAGTTAGATGATTCTTCATCTGTAAAATGAAGAGGTTTGACTAGATAAGGAGCCAGACCCTCAGTTTCCTCAACTGTAAAATGAGGATGGTAATATGTAGGTAATAGATTTAAAGTTGTAAGAAATATTAATAGACATTCAACTCAACTCTTGAATTTTACAAATGAGAAAACCAAGGTCATCTAGGGAGGAACCCACCCAAGCTTGCACAGGCACAGTAGTGTCAGAGCCAGAATTCAAATCCACATTCTCTTGATTAGATGAGAGTTAAGATTAAGTCATCTTTAAGTCCCTTGTAACTCTAATTTTGCAAGAAAAAGCATATATATGTATATATACATATATGTACATATACATATATGTATATATACATATATATATATATATATACATATATGTATATATACGTATATATACATGCATTGATGCCCAACAAGATGAATTTTTTTAAAGTTCCAGAAAAGAGTGATTCTTACAGGAAAGATCTATTTTTTTAAGATAAAAATTATGTTAGAACTTAGTGGTACACTAAAACATCCAGGTACCCTCCAGGCAATACCCACTATTCCCATCCTGTCCCAGAATTACATTCTCCAGGCTTTGATCACAATAACACTGGACTTTGGGAGAGGCAGGAGGAAAGAGCCAAATTTCACAGTGGGGTTTCCTCTGGGGAATCCATCATGTTGCCTCACCTGCACACACATGTGAGTGTGCGTGCATGTGTGTGCGTGAATGCACATACACACATACACACACACCTAGTGGTGGGGGGAGAAGAAAGTGAATGTCCTTTCAGCACAATAGGCATCCATTTTTTATGCCCCTTACCTTGCTATATGAAGTGGAACAAGACATGTCTCCTCAAATCAAGACCTTAGTTTCCTCATCTCAAAAAGAGACCAGGTTGGAATAAATGACCTTTAAAGTTCCTTCCACCATTCTGTGGTCTAACTTTCTGAGTTTTAAGAGCCTTCTAGTTTTGTGGTTCTATGATTCTAAGCCTTGAGCATCTTATTAATTGATTAAAAGAGATGCAAATGACTAGAGGGACTCAACCAGGGACATTTTCTCAAAGATATGAAACTCCTGCCAAAATCTCTCATAACAAGAATCAATTTCTCCTAAAATTGCTCCCTACAAAAAAGAAGTCAAGCTCCCACAATCATGCAGTGAACCCTCAAACCTGATTCCTGACAAATGCAAGGGAGCATCAGAGGGTGGGGGTGGGGGAGTATTGGGCAGAGGGAATGGATCTGGAAATAAAACATGTCTTGAAAGCAGCAGTGGTGGCTGTTATTGTTAGACTAGAGATCTCCTGTCAGCCCTTCCTAGAGTCTATGGTAGCTTGACGGGATTAAGGGGATTAATACATTAATGCATTATTACAGCTTTTATAGGAGATTTCCAAAGCCTTTAACACCATGATCCATTTGTCCTGTTATATAAAGCGTACAGTAATTGCCTTAATTGGCCCTTTGTGCCTCCTTAGAGCAGGCCTTGGGTCTGCCTATCATCCATTGTTCTGAGATTGTGACCACCCCCAATTAAAGCCAGGTGATCTCTGGGGTTCAGGGCTGAAACCAATCTTCAAACTTGCTCTGCTGAGTGTGTGCATGGGGAGGGGAGGGGTGGGCCTGGTGGGCTAGGCAAAGATGATTCATCAGGCCAAATTTCCAGTGACACCTAAGCACCAGACTATCCGTCATTAGAGGAATGGCCTAGCTAGATCCAGTGAGGTTCATCACCAGTTGGACCGCACAGTGATGAATTGCATATCTACAGAAACTCATGGAACTATCTACAAAGGTATAGAAGGTTTGCAATTTACATTTTAAGATGGAGTTCCCGCACTGATGAAATAATAGATACTTGGAGCAGTCAGAGAGAAGAGCAGCTGTACCTAGTGTGAATAAGTGAGATGGGCTTGGGTCTTACCTCCAAGCTGATTTGTGTGTGGGCAGAAATGGTCAGAGTGAGAGATTAAAAAGACCCAGGCATTAATGGAGATATTGTGTTCTAAAGAATTAAGCATGGAGGGAAAAATAAAAGAAGGAGGCATGGAGCCAGTGGCAAAGGAGACCTTCCCATTATCTGGTTGAGAGAGTCAGGCTGGAAATCACTAAGCAGTTCTGAAAGAGAGTCTGTTGGAACTCACTATTTTTGTTAATCAAGTACAGGAGTGTAGTAATTTATGTTCAACAACCACCTCACCAGGGGAAAAAAAAGTATGCATAATACCCTTGTAAGTTTAATTTGCATTATTCTATGTCACTTTCTTGAAATAGACAATCAACAAAACAATAAATTGAATTGACATGTTTGCTAATCTCCAAGATATAAATGCTCATACTGAAAATTTAGCAATCATCTCTCCTGAGTGGGGACAAGCCAGCTCCTGCACACTCTGGTTAAGTGTCAAGATCTGAATTTCCTGGAGGAAAGATGGTCTGTGCCACTACAAGCAAGAACACTTAGGGTGGCAATCTGATTATATATCTCCCTCCTACATAGCTCACAACTTTTTCCTGTAGATTGAATGGTCAGGAAAACCTGAATGGGCATCTAATTCAACCTATACATGAAAGGATTCCCCACTATAATATAACTAACAAGTAGTTATTCACTGTGCCTGAAGACCTCTAAGGAGGGAGAAAAAATGCATTATTTCTCTAGGCATCTCATTCCAGTTTTGGACAGTTCTAAGTGTGAAGAAGTAGGCATCTCATTCCAGTTTTGGACAGTTCTAAGTGTGAAGAAGTTTGAGGTTATTATTTGCTTGTTTGTTTTCCTGAGATAGAGTCTAAATTGCTTCATTGCAACTTCCATTCATAGTGCCTTCTGGGCCCAACCAGAACAAGTCTAGTCTTTTCCTCAACACAATAGCCCTTCAAATATCTGAAGACAACCATGATTTTCCCTTGAGTTCTCTCTTTGCCAGGCCCAGTTCCTTCTGCTAATCTTATGACAGACTCAAATCTCTTCACTATCCTGGCTGCCCTCTTCTGGGTATTCTCCAGCTTATTAAAAGTCCTTCTTAAACTGGTATGGCTAGTTCCAAATGTTCCAAATAAAGTATCACCAGGGCAGAGTAGTGTGGGACTATTGCCTCCCTATTTCTCAAAGTTACGTCTCTTTAATGTAGCTGTAACCTGAGACTCAAAGCCTATTCATATGGGACTCTCTCCTCATTGGTGGAGATCAATACCCCATGTCTGCATGATGAGTAGAGTTTGCCAGAGGGGGAGAGAGAAGAGACAACTCTTCTCTTCGGTCTCTTCAGGTTTCTTCTGGCTTCTAGCTTTAAAGAGAAAATTTGCGGTTCCAACTTCTCTTCATGGCCATAAAGGAGAATTACTCTAGGAAAAAGCCAACATGTAGAACTAAAATCATGTCGTTATTCTCAGTTTGCTACACTAGAGACTTTGAGGAATTTCCTTTTGGCAAGATCTGGGACTTTTTCAGTTAAGTTGAGTTATCTCACTCGTAAAGGGAAAGGTCATTCAATCTCTCTTTTGTCTGATATATATTCTCATATATACACTTTTTCTGATTTCTCTTTTCTATCAACTTTGATAAATGAGTTTATTTACTTTTTACTGTATTTGTGAAACTGTTGCTTAGTGGAAAGGGAGTTAAGCCTCTGAAATAAAACTCAGGATCCTCCTTTCTCCATTAATGAATAATAATCAGAAGTTTAGCTTGAACTTTAAATTTACTTTCCCTATATTAGAAATATTTAAAGGACTAGAGATATATAATTCTAACCCTATACTACCACCCTCTCTGAAAAGAGCAGAATGATTGACATCTGGCTCCAACCTCCTGCTTCCTCTACTGCAGGAATTAAAGTTTCCCTTGAAGAAGGTAGGGAGGAGATTCTAGAAATGTCTGTTCAAATTTCCCTACAAGCCACACAGGGCATCCCACATTACATTATACAGATCAAGATAGGTTTTATGGCTATCACAGTACATTAATCTCTCATATTGAACTTGTAGTACACAAAAATCCCCAGATATGTTTCATAATAAATTTCATCTATCCATATCTCTCCCATATTATACTGGCAAAGTTAATTTTTTGCACCAATGTGCAAGATTTTACATTTATCCCCATTAATTTCATCTTATTAGACTGACTCAGTGCTCTAGCCAGTAATTCTGACTCTGTCAGTCACGGTTAGCTATTCATCCCAGATTTGGGTCATCTGAAAATTTGTTGAGCACACAATTTATATCTTAATCTAAGACACTGATAAAAAAAAAAAGTTTTACATAGCACAGGGTCAAGTCCAGATCCAAGAGGTACTCTATTGGAGACTTTCTGACACATTAACATTAAATGATTGGGGCGGCTAGGTGGTGCAGTGAGTAAAGCGCTGGCCCAGAGTCAGGAGAACCTGGGTTCAGATCCGGCCTCAGATACTTAACACACACACACACACACACACACACACACACACACACACACACACCTAGCCATGTAACCTTGGGCAAGTTACTTAACCACAATTGCCCTCCAAAAGGCAAAAAAAAAAACATTAAATGATTAACAACTATTATAATTGTATTATTTTCTAATTTGTATCTTCACTAGATTAGTATGAGATACTTTATGAAAACCTTTGCAAAAATCTAGGCAATCTATATTCACAGCATTTCCTTCATCTACTAGTAGGACAATCCTGTCATAAAAAGAAATGAGGCTAGTCACATGTAACCTGTTCTTGATAAAGCCATGATAGCTCTTTGTAATTACTGCTCTCTTTTCTAAATGTTCACCAACTATCTCCTTAAGGAACCATTATAGAATTTTCTCAGGATTTGAAATAATATCCTCTGACCTATAAATTGAAGTCTCTGTTTTCTCTTTCAAGTTTTGAAAATTGGGACACAATTTGCCATCTCCCTTTGGATTGCTATCAACTTCTCTTTGGGCCTCAGTTTCTTCTGATTAAAAATGAAAAAGTCGGGGCGGCCAGGTGGCACAGCGAGTAAGAGCACCAGCCCCAGAGTCGGGATGACCTGGGATCGAATCTGGGCTCAGATACTTAGCACCACACCCAGAAATAACTGGCCGTGTAACCTTGAGCAAGTTACTTAGCCCCAATTGCTTAAAAAGAATGAGAAAGTCAAACTAGATGATCTCCAAGGTCCATTTCAGCTCCAAAAGACTGTGTTTCTATGATTTTCCTTTAAGGGATACTCAGACTGGAGTGATGGAAAGTGACCCCATGAAAAGGAGCAGAGTTCCCTAAGTAATGTGGACTCAACAAACTAACAGTAAATATAAGATTGTCTCCCTACAATAGCTTTCACCTGCTCCTCCTGCTGGGGCTAGATCTCACCATCCTTTCCCTCATGTCTGGAGAGTTCAGCACCACCACTAGCGGACAGTTCACAGAGGAAGCTCTTGACTGAGTCCCTCTACTGGGAGACATGATGTGGTTAGATCAGAGAACAGATTTCAGAAACCTCTAAAAAAGTGGTCTCCAAATTTCTTTTCTTTTCTTTTTGCAGGGGATTCTTTTTTTATTTATTTTTCAAATGCTTTATTAACTTCTGATTAACATCATTCATTTCCACCAGATTTTGAGTTACAAATGTTCTCCCTGTTTTTCCCCCACCCACCGCCCCAAAATAGCAGTCCCACAGGATATCCCCTCCTCTAATCTGCCCTCTCTCATATTTTCTCCCATACCCCTTTCGACTTTTCCAGTAGGTCATGGTGGATCTCCATTCCCCAGTGCCTGTATATCTTATTTCCCAATTACATGTAAAATAGTATTAATAAGAGTATATATTTAACATTAGATTTTAAAACTTTGAACTCCAGATTCATTCCCTTCCTCCCTTGCCATCCACGCCCGCTGGGAAGATAAGCAGCTCAGTATAGGTTGTACATGTGTAGCTAATGCAAAACAATAACATATTAGATATATTGTAAAAGACTAACCACACTTCCCTCCCTCCTATCCCACCTCCCACTTGTTCCATTCTCCACCTTGATCCCGTCCCTTTTCAAAAGTGGGTGCTTCCAACCTCCCTCCCCCCCCA
>NW_027187368.1:4635041-4837173 GCF_028583685.1 Petaurus breviceps papuanus | reverse complement strand
CCCCAGCCTGCCCGCCCTTCCATCATCCCCCCCCCTCATCCCCTTCCCCTCTAATCTCCTGTAGGCTAAGATAACCCTATTTAGTGTGTATTTCATTCCCTCCACAAGCCAAATTCAATGAAAATAAGCTTCACCCATTCCCTTTTGCCTTCCTATTCTTCCCCTCCATTGTAACCATTTTCCCTTGCCTCTTCTATATGAGATAGTTTACATTTACATTCTGTCTCTCCCCAACTCCTCTCATTATATTCCTCTCTCACCTCTTAATTTCACCTTTTAAGTATCATCCCTTCCTATTAAATTGGTCCTGTGCCCTCTATCTATGTATACATATAAACATATATACACACATTCATATGCCCATATACCCTCATATATAGACATATATATATATATATATATATATTTCTATTCCCTTCAACTATTTTCATACTGAGAAAAGTTTCATCAGTTACAATTATCATTTTTCCATGTAGGAATGTAAATAATTCAACTTTGATAAGTCCCTTTTCCTTATGATTTCTTTTCCCTGTTTCCCTTCTCATGCTTCTCTTGCTTCTTGTATCTGAATGTGAAATTTTCTATTCAACTCTGGTTTTTTCATCAAGAGTGCTGGAAAGTCCTCTATTCCACTGAATGAAAATATTTTCCCCTGAAACATGATACTCAGTTTTGCTAGGTAGGTGATTCTTGGTTTTAATCCCAGCTCCTTTGACCTCCGGAATATCATATTCCAAGACCTTCGATCCCTCAGTGTAGAAGCTGCCAGATCCTGGGTTATCCTGATTGTGTTTCCACAATATTCAAATTATTTCTTCCTGGCTGCTTGTAATATTCTCTCCTTCATCTGGAAATTTCAGAACCTGGCTATAATATTCCTAGGAGTTTTCTTTTTGGGATCTTTTCCAGGAGGTGATCAGTGGGTTCTTTCAACCTCTATTTTGTCCTCTGGTTCTAAAACATCAGGGTAGTTTTCCTTGAGGACTTCCTGGAGGATGATTTCTAGGTTCTTACTTTGATTATGGCTTTCAGGTAGCCCAATAATTTTTAAATTATCTCTCCTGGATCTATTTTCCAGGTCAGTGGTTTTTCCCATGAGATATTTCACATTGCCTTCTATTCTTTCATTTGTTTGGATCTGTTTAACAGCATCTTGATTTCTCATAAAGTCATTAGCTTCCATTTGCTCCAATCTAATTCTGAAGCAATGGTTCTTCTTAGTGAGCTTTTGAGATTCTTTTACCATCTGGCAAATTTGGCTTTTTAAGGAATTCTCCTCATTGCCTTTTTGAGCCTCTTTTGCCAATTGAGTTAGTCTATTTTTTAAGGTGTGTTTTTCCTCTGTCAAGCTGTTGACTCTCACTTCATAATTTTCTTCTATCGTTCTCATTTCTCTTCCCAATTTTTCCTCCACTTCTCTTATCTGCTTCTTATGGTCCTCTATGACCTGTAAGCAGCTCGTATTTTCCTTTGAAGAAGGAGTTCTGATTTCCTTTGGTGCAGGAGGTCTGACTTCATTGTCTTCCTCCTGTTCTATGCTTTGATCCTTTTTGTCCCCAAAATAGGAGTCTAATGTTGGAATCTTCTGTTTGCTTTGTTTCCTTTGCCTGGTCATGTCTCCCCTCAGTCACTTGACCCCTGGGCTTTTTGCCACAGTAGGACTCTGCCACCAGACAGGGAAGCTTTTGTCCCAAACACTGGGGTTTTCTCAGCTCTCGGAGATATTAGTGGGGTGCCCTCTTGGAAGCCTCCACACACTCCGGCAAATTGGTCACACACCCCAGGACCTCCACCCCAGATCACAATCCAGATCCAAGCAGGTTAAAACAAGATCAATTACCCATCAGACTGGTCGCCTGGTCCCTCTACACTCTGCAGGCCAGAAGCTGAAGCTGCTACATGGAGCTGGCTGGCTGTGCCAGTATCTCAGAGGCATTCTCTCCCCATGCACTCCCATTTACTGGATCCCAAAGTCCAGACTGCACTGACCTCTCACTTTGTCCTTCACATCTATGTGTTGATAATTCTGGAAACGGTCACAGCTGCTGTCACATTTGACGTCCCTCCTGCTGCGGCTGGTCAGACCCACCCTGGAGCTAAAACCTCCGGCTCACTCTGGCCTGGGCTCGGCTCCCAGAGCTCTGCGCTGCCAGATTCCTGCCAGTCTGCTGGGCTGTCCTCTGCAGGAAGTTAGCTTCTCTGTGTCATTTTGTGGGTTCTTCCTCCAACTTTCTTTAATCATGATCCTCATCAAAAAAAAAGTATGCACCTCTATATGTACATATTTACAAATTACATTACTATTCATAATTTATATTACTACTATACTAATAACTATGTATATTATGAAATAAAAATATTGAAAAGGATGACAAATAATATTTCATCCCATTGTTATCCTCAACTTAATAGGAAAACACTAGGATTCATTGATTGGGGGAGTGATATAATTAGAATTACACTTTTGGAAACACTTTGGGAACTGTATAATAGATGGATTACAGCAGGGAGAGATGACTCAAGAAGATCATTTAGGATGCTAGTTTAAAAGTTCATGTGAGGGATGATGAGGCCCTGAACTAGGGTGTCATCCGTGTGAGCAAAGAGAAAGGGACAGACATGAGAAAGATGAAATTTAAGTAGAAATGACTAGATTTGGCAACTCCTAGATATGAAAGTTCAGGAAAAGTAAGGATTCGAGGATGACATCAACATTGCCAACTTGGATGACTAGAAGGATGGCAGTGCCCTTGTCAGAAACAAGGAAGTTAGGAAGATGAATGTGTTTGGGGGGATAGATAATGTACTAAGATTTATGATGCATAGTGCAACCATTTATGGATGCTCTTCCTATACTACTCACTCTGGCCCACCTTACATGAAAAAGGTAGGGGGAGAGATTAAGCTCTTACCACCTTTCCCTGTCCAAGAGTTGGGCCCACCTCCAAGAAATACCTGCTGCAGATACGAGGTTGTGTGGGGACTGAGGGTGAGTATGCTGAGGCAGGGGGTAGAGCGAAAAGGATTTTCCTAAAGACACCTGCACAGCCAATTCTATGGGTACTTTAAGCGTCAAATAGCTTATAATTGGGTTATAACTGCTTTGAGAAGTGACCATTCAGTGTGGTTAGATTAAAAACTTGCATAATGGAGGGGAAAGAGTAGGAAATGTTGGGGGATAAGGTGGATATGTTTGTTTTGCAGTCAAACTCCATGATTGACTATCACAAGGAGGATGGGATGCAACCCGCCCACTCATCTATTGATTACACCCACCTAGAAATCAGTCCACAACCCCCCTGGAGTACTGTGAAGACCCCCACTTTTGGAGACCATTGTTCTGAAATATATTCACAAAGGAAGGCCAGGTAACAATACCACCAACAACAATAACAACAGATAAAGGACTCAGTAGAAACTACAACACATCAATGCAGGCTGCAAAAATTTAACTCCTGCTGAATACCTACCAAGACATGACCTAGTAGAATTATATATCAGAAACTCACTCTATTTCATAAACAAACAGATGGCAAATCCCCGTACTAAAAATACAAACCTCAAAGTGTCCTTGAGAATTAAACAAATAAATTTAGTGACACAAGACTATTATTATAGGTAGAACTGTTATCCACAATTGATCCATAAAAAATTAAGAACAATATTTTAAGGGATACAGCTATACCAAATATTCATAATCTGCAAGCTATCTGTAATGAAAAACTTTCATAATCGAGATCTATTTTGATATAGAGAAAATAAAAATCTTGTGGGAATAGGATGAGGTGCATATCATAGTGTTTCAATGATGCTTTCAGTGAGCGTACCAAAGATAAGTTTACATCCCAGCTCTGATTCAGTTCTAAAAAGTAGTTATATTAATGTATAATAATGCATAGAACATTAACTACAGAGGAATAATAGCAAGATAGAAACTTGTCCCAGGGCTACTTCTATCTGAACTCCACTGAAAATAAATTAGATGTATGAGATTACTATGATTAATAAAAATAACACCAATCTTTTCAATACTACTGTTCTGGTGGATTTGGAGAGTTGTGATTAATAAAATACTATAGTCTCCAAAGAATTTGCCTTAAGTGCTACCAAAAAGGTGCATGGAGGACATGAATAGACTGCAGCATCTTACAAATGAGAAATTATTCAGAAAACATATAAAGGATGTAATCAAAAGGCTGTATGGACAGAATGGATCATTCATTAGTGAGGGTGAGAGTTATCTGATGAACAACTTGTATGCTTATACTCCACACATAGTAAAAGCTTAATAAATACATTTACATTAACTCATTCATTCCATTGTTATTTATACAGTGTCAAGAGAAAGAGGTGAGGCCCCTAGCATGCAGAGGTGACCCACTACAGTGGATATGAATCATGCAGGATGGAAATGTAGGATTGGATTGTTACCTTCACTGCAGGGAGTGACCATATCTAAGCTCAGAGATCCACTGCAGTATTAGAATAATGTTGCAGAGTGCCACACCACTAGTTTTCTCCCACTTATTTCTTTTAGAAAGCCTTTCAGGGCACAGAAGTGTTTATGAAGAGTTCTGATTGGTATAAGTAAAAAAAATTCCTAAAAATAAGATCTCTCCCAAAGTGTAATTAGCTCCCTTTAGAGGTTTTTGTTGTTCATCCTTATTTTTCCAAAAGGACCAATGACATCTCTTATGAGTGATACCTTGACTTGCACATGAACTGGATTTAAGAGAGGTAGAGTTGCTCAAATGTGTCAGTCTCACTCTCTCTTCCTAAGTTATCTAAGTCCAGTGGTAAGACAAAAGTCTAGATGACTGGTGATGGCACAGGATGCAGTGGATGACTTTGATGCCAGACCAAGATCTTAGAGCTCCACAGCACCTGCTTCAGCTACCTTCATGACAATTGGAATAAATTGTTCTCATCTGCCCATTCTGCAAGGGAAAGTCTTCACATGCTTGGGGTAGACATCGGCCTAACTCACCAATGCCCATTGCCAGAAGTCTTCAATGCTAACTTTCCAGGAATGCTTTAGAAGAGATTCCTAATCAGAAGTGGATTCACATTCAATGACCTCTGAGATCCATTACAATTATAAGTTTCAGTGATTCTGCAAATTAGTCTGGACTTTCCACAATTGCCCAAAGTAAATATGTAAATAAACCCTAAAAATTACTTTGGGTTTGGAATCAAGAGACCTGGGTCTGAATCCTGACTGTCATTAGTTAAGTGATCTTAGGTGAGCCATTTCATGTCGCCATCACCACTGTCCTCTGTGAAATGAGAATGATAATACTTATTCTACCTACCTTACAGGGATTGTGAGTAAAGCATTTTATAAACAAAAAAAAAGCTTAAATAAATATAAGTTGCTATTCGCAGAAAGCAACTGAGGCAACAAGAAAGCAATTTAGCCAAGGTCATTCTAGAAAAGTCAAAGATGCAAACCATTTGTTTCCCACTTATTTCATCTAATCTAAAACTTCATGGGTTTTTAAATAATACTTCTTTAATAGATTTTTTTTTCTTTTCGAGTCCACCTCTGGTAAGTAAACTTGATCCATGGAAGAAATGTTGGGAAGTCACCAGAAAATTAATTTTTTAAAAAGGATAGGACAATGAAAAGGAAAGAGCCTGGGGCTTGTAATCAGGAGGTTTGGAGACCTAGCTCTAATACTTAATAACCTTGACTTAATAAGTGATAGAACTTTGGTTGACCTTGGGTAAGTCACTTTTCCCTCCCCATATGTCTCAATTCTCTCATCTGTAAAATGGGGTCAATGACTCCTGGCCTCCCTACCTTACAAGACTGTTCTGTGAAATAGCTGAGATCATAGCTAGGAATCACTCTGGAAGCATGTAGCTCCACATAAAATAAACATGTATTGTTCAGTAGAGAAGAGATCTGGGGTCTATCATTTTGAAAGCCCTATGTGACATTGGGATGAATGTCATTGACAGACTCCACTGGGGCAAGAGGGCAGAAATAGCAGAGGAAATAAGAGTGCTTCAGATAATTCAAGACTGTGAATTAATTATTTCTCCTGCCCTGCCAAAATCTTCTCTTCCATGAGCTAAATACCCCCAACCTTCACCTAATCTTTGTGTGAATATATTTTTATTCCTCTCATTTTCTTCTTTATTCCTAGACGACTTGCTTTAGCTTGTCAACGTCCATCTGAAATGAGGTGTCCAGATTTGAAGTGGGCAAGGCTAAAAGGGCTGCCTCATGGGGCAGCTAGGTGGTGCCGTGAATAGAGCACCAGCCCTGGAGTCAGGAGGACCTGAGTTCAAATGCGACCTCAGACACTTAACAAAAAACTAGCCATATGACCTTGGGCAAATCATTTAACCCCAATTGCCCTGCCTTCCCCCTCCGAAAAAAAAGGGAGGGGCTGCCTTGAGCTACGGAACAAGTGGAGGTGAAATTATTTGAATGGGCTTCAAATCCATGGTCTTCACTTGATTAATACCTAGTTCTAACCAGTTGAACTTCATAATAACAAAGAGTTCTGCTTAACAGAAAAGATAACCAGACTCTCCTTATTCCCAGCACTGCTCAAAAAATGTCATAGAATGTAAAAACTGGAAAGAACCTTAAACATCTCTAGGTGACCCAGTAAATAAAGCACCAAGCATTTAACTAGCTTTGTGACCTTAGATGAGTCACTTAACTTCTGTTTACATCAGTTCCCTCATCTACAAAATGGGAATAATAATATCACCTACCTCCCCAGCATTGTTAGGAGGATAAAAAGAGTTAATATTTGTAAAGCACTTAGCAAACCTTAAACCACTGTATAAATGCTTTTGTTACCTCTCACACATTCTCAGTCATGTCTGACTCTTTGCGAGTTTCTTGGCAAAGATACTGAAGTGATTTGCAATTTCCTTCTCCAGCAAATAAATGCTAGCTATTATTATTAGTCTCACCTGCATATTTTGTAAATTGAAAAACAGATTGAAAAAGAAGTAACTTTCCAAAGTCATAGAGTGAGTTAGTGGCAGAGTCAGGACTGAAAAAAACTGGTTCTTTGGTGATTTTTGATATCACAACAAATAAGCATAAACAGAGATGGGGGCAGTGTCTCCAAACTCAGCACAATGGAATTTGACTTTTAGTTGCAAGAGGCAACTGTCACACTGTTGTCCAGATTCAGAGAGATGGGAGCATGCGTGCATGTGTGTGTGTGTGTGTGTGTGTGTATGTGTGTAATATACATTAGTCACAGAATAAACTGGCCTGGAAACCAGCCATTGGAACCAAACGGCTTTTGCCTCTCATATTTTTGCACATGCATCTGGTAAAGGCAGATAGAGAACCCAGTTGTAATGAGTTTGCCCCTTGTCTGTGACATTAGTGCTTTGTAGAAAAAAAAAAAGAGGCCCACAAACTTCGTCTGCTTTTAGGAAGTAGGCTATGAAGAGGATTGGGAGCCGTCACTTTCGATTTCAACTGAACTCCCTGACAAAGAACCAGGGAGACACGCTAGAGATGAGTGTGTTTCTGTTCATAGGCAGACTAGTGTTTTATCCACGTTTGAATTTTTTCTTTCCAATAATAAACTGCCAGGTCTAAAATTGAGGAGAAACTCCCAGGAGAAATAGTGGTGGTGGCCTCATCTGGATTTGCAACAATTTTATGCTAAGACAACTGAAAGAACAAAAGTACAGGCACTTGCTATTCTTTGTTCAGGTAGTTTACCTGTACCTCCTATAACAACGACAACAATAACAGCAACAACTGATGTTTATATAGCACCTATTATGGGCCAGACACCGTGTCAAACACCTTACATATATTACCTCGTTTGATTCACACAACAACCCTGGGAGATGGACGCTATTATCCCCCTTTTACAGTTGAAGAAGCAGACGTGCAGAGGTTAAGTGACTTGTCCTGGGTCAAAACAGCTACTAAGTGTCTGAGGCCACTCAGGCCCAGCTTCTTGACTTCAGGCCCAACACTCTATCCATAGTATTACCTAGCTGCCCTCTGATTTTTATTACCTTCAAAAGTATTACCAGGAAGCTGTACTCAAAGAACTCAAAGTGCTTGGTACTTTATAGAACCATAGAACATAATAAGTCAGGGCTAGAACAAGTCTTAAACCATAAAAAGGTTAGGACAAAGAACACAGTTTTTAAATATAGAACATACAGCAGAGATGGAAGCAGCTATAAAGCTGATCTAGTTCAACTCAGTTATTTTATAGAGGAAGAAACTGAGTCTAAGAAAGGGGAATGCATTTTCCCTTCCACTAAAATATCCAAGGTCAGCCTCACATATAGACAAGAGAATGTCTGCTTCCACTGTTTTCAGGCCACCAAAATGCCAGTATCTTTCATTACTGAATTGGGTAAGTAAGAGCTCCTTGAAGACAGGAACTGTATTGCTAGATTTTATGCATATCTACAGTGCCTACAACAAAGCAAGCGATTAATAAATGCATTTTTCCTTTAAGTTTAGATACAAGGGAAAGATCTCTAGACTAGTAGTCAGGAAATTCTTGTTCTAGTCTTAACTAGCTGCATGAACTTAGACAAGTCACTTCCCTTCTCTAGACTTAACTTTCCTCATTTGTAAAATTTGTAAACTAAATGAATGATCTCTAAGGACTCTTCAAATGCTAACATTTTAAGATTCAGTATATACTCCTATGATTCAAAGCAGAGGATCCCTGCCCTGAAAGAATTTATAATCATGTTGAGGAAAGAAGATTAAACAATACAAAGCAATTACAGAATAACAAGTGGTAAATAATCAATTATTGGAATAAATGGCATAGATCATGTCTACTATAAGATTTTGCAAAAGGAAGCAGACCATGCAGGCTGAGGAAAATGAAAACTAAAGGAATATATGATTCTTTTTACAGGTAGATCACCTATTCCACCTTACCTGGCAGCAGAAGTCAAGAAATAAAATGCTTAGCCCTTTATAGACTACTAAAATGTATAAAGTTAGATCTGATCTTGAGGTAGATTGGGGAAACAAGACTTTCTAAAGGAATTGGATATGAGCTGGGTCTGGAAGGAGGAGAGTAAGAATATTGATAAAGAGGTCAAAACATTCTTAGCAGGATTAATAGGGTGACCAAAAATGTGAAGGTGGAAATGAATGTGATCGATGCTATATATATATTGTAGATATAAGCAGAAGCTTCTTTATTCAGCATCCCAATTCCCTAATAATGTAGAGAAGTACCATTAGTATCACTCCCACTAAGCATTTTCATTGAGTGCCATTTTGTGCATGAACCTAAGCTTGAATACAGAGATGATGAAGAAGATGATGAGGATTTTGATGGTTTGGTAATTGATTAAAATAATAATGATAATTATAAGCAACAAGATCTATGATCTGTTCATTGTGGTCATACTATTTCATTGATATAGGGAATCCACTATGAGGAAATGCTCTCAAACAATACAGATCAGCAATTAATCTGTAATTTACATTATTTAAAAGTTGCCTGGGGTAATACTGGGGTAAGTGACTAACCCAGGAGCTAATAGCCAGTGTGTCAAAGGCAGAGCTTCACCTCCATCTTACTCACTCCAAGGCCAGTTCTGTTATTCTACCTGCTATCTGTGAATTAGAATAATCATACATAGTAATGCACATTTTTATAGTACTTTAAGATTTACAAAATGCTTTCCGCAAATCATTCACTGAAGCATATAGTGTAAGTATCATAATGGCCATTGTATGGATGGGTAAATTGGGGCCCAGAGAGGTTTAAAAACTTGCTCAAGGTCACACAACTAGAAACAGGTTAGAATCAGGTCCCAAATCCAGATCTTCTAACCCAAAACTAGGACTCCCTTCAATATAATTAGCAAAGTACATCCTTCAGGATGAGATACCCAAGCTGAAGAGAGCAGTTAGTTGCTTGTATTCGAAAGAATTGAGTGATTTCTTCTCACAAATCCACTTCCTTTATTACTGAGCCATGGTTGTGTCTGCTCTCTCTGCAAAATAACACAAGTTGCTGCCAAATGTTTCCCCTTCCTCATGATACTCAAATCCCCAACTTTCTCGGGGCTAATTAAGATTGAAAATTCATATAACTTTGTACTTTTCCATCCTTAATATTCAGGATAATCTACTCTGAGGAAGTGTTCCTGGGGAAATTACTGTAATGACCCAGAGAGACAGAGGTGGGGAGAGGGAAAGAAGAGAGACAGAGACAGAGACAGAGAGAGACAGAGACAGAGAAAAAGAGAGAGACAGAGAGAAAGGAAGAGAGAGACAGAGAGACAGAGACAGAGAGAGACAGAGAGAGAGACAGACAGACAGAGAGAGAGAGAGAGAGAGAGAGAGAGGAAGAGAAAGACACTGAGATAGAGAAAAATCATTGCCTCGTAGAAAGAAAAACCTGAAAGGAAACGTATAAATTATGCCATCATTTTACAGGTGACTAACAAAGACCCTTAGAAATTAAATGAGTTGTCTAAGGTCTTAGTTAGTAACTAGAACCCAGGTATCTTGAATTCCCTCCATTGTTTGAGATATAGCAACAGAGAAGAATATGGAGAAACAAAGAACAGAGAAAGAGGAAGAAGGTAGATTATGACAAATTAAAAGGAATGGTTCCTAATCAAGTCACTGAAATGAATATTCTAGGTCAACTCAAGAGATAGTTAGATGCTAAGCAGAGGTCCAAGAAGACAAGGACTGAGAACGTAAAAGATACATTTTTACTGAGAATGTTGGTGATGGATAATTATTAATTCAAATGATCATAGGATCTGGAGCTGGATAGTACCTTAGAGGTCATCTTGCCCAACCCCCTCATTTTACAGGTGAGGAAACAGGTCCAGAGACATTATGACTTATTCAAGGTCACAAAGATAAGTAGTAGAGTTGAAATTTGAACCCAGGTCATCAGGTTCTAAATTTATCATATGCCAAATGAACTGCAGCAAATTGAAGAAATGGGCTGATTACTGTCACTACTGCTATCTTCCCAGGGTTGAACTCCCTCCAATTCCCAATGGCATTGGGACTTACATGACATTGGAATGAGTAAAGTTTCATTAAATCCCACCCCTGGTCAAGCTACAGAAAAGAAGATGAATGCTTCTGAATAAACCCTGCCCCTTTCTCTTCAGAAGCCTCCACATTTATGTGTGCATGTATATGCTACCTGTGTCTGTATCTGTGTCTATGATGTCTGCTCCCATGTCCTTAATGCACCTACACCTCACTCTCCATTTTACTCATCTGCATCTCCTGTAATATGCACATAAACACACAACCACACACACACACACACACACATACACACTCACTCACTCTCACACGCTGTACCAGCTGTCAGTGCCTGCAGTCCGCCCTCATGAGGTCTCTATCCCTTCCTAGCATGTTCTTGCATTGGGAGTTTTATTTTTTTCCTTAAGTCATGAAAACTGTTAAAACTGAGACTTAAGCCCTTTCCAGCTGTGTAATCTTCTCTGTCATTTCTGCAGGCTTTTAGCAGTCCCCGCTGGTACCTTTCAGTCTTTTTTCTAATTCCAAATGCATTAAAGAGGGAAAAAAGTGGTATTTGGAGTAAAATAATGTTACCTGTGATTTTCTGCTTTTGTTATGCTTATAGGATGTCCAGCACATTTTCCCTTTGACACACTCTTCTCTCTTCCTGCAAATTGGTCTGCTTGATATCCCCTCCCCTGCCTAATCATAGAATTTTAGAGATGGAAGCTATCTTATCAATTAATGAAGAAGCATTTATTTAGCACCTACTGTGGACCAGTCACTTTAGAATATAAAATGCTAGTACATACTACACAGAGCTATAAGAAACCTTAGAACATAGAAAGTTAAAAATTAGAAGAAGCTTAGAATGTTAGAACATAGAGCTACAATTGGAAAGCTGGAAAGTGATTTAGAAGTCTTTATGTCTAGCCCCCTCATTTTGCTGATGAAGAAAGTGACTCAGAGATAAAAGGTTTATGGCAGAATAAGGCCCCTGGTTTTTATCCAGTGTTCTTCTTTCTTTACTGGCAATCCTCCCTTCTGGCCTAACTTTTCTTCCTACTTCTTGGGGTCTCATAACTGTCTCATAACTGCCCAGCATAAAAGTCAATAGGGACAATCCTGCCCTGTTTGGAGAAATCCTATTCTCTCATCAGGAAGTTTCTCCATAACTTTATTGTTACTGGGAGCCACAGAATTTAGAACACATTAAGGTCTGACAAATTCTGCCAAGCATCCACTGTGCCCTTGTTCTTCTGAAGAGTACTGTATGAGGTACAAAGGAAGAATACAGTCTATGCCATTGAAAGCCATATGGTCTACTTGAGAGAGCCAAGACTAATGCATCTAAAACAATTAGAGAAGAATGCAAAGCAATTCTTGATCAAGAATCTTGTGGTACAGTTTAGACCAGTTGTGTCAAACATGTGGCCTGAGGTCTATGTGCAGTCTACAACAATCCTAAATGCAGCCAGAACCAGATTAAAATGTAATTAGGAAATACTTAACAAAATAAATAAAACTACAATAAAACATGTATAATATCACCTTTCAAAACAAGTAGTATGCATCCAGCAGGCATTCTTTAGTATGGATTAGTGGTCTCTGTTTCTACTTGAGTTTGGCATCACATGCTTTAAGAGGCTTAAGAGATCTTGCAGAGTAGAGGAGAAAAGAAAGGCTTCATGGAAGATGTAGGGCTTGAGATGGGCCTTCAGAGATAGGTTAGAATTTGTCTTGTAGAAAGAATTGGGGAAAGAGGGCATTTGAGGCATGGCAGAAGCATAATCAAGAGCAGAAATAAGAAAGATCAGTTCAGGAGACAGGGAGAAGGAGGTCAGTCAGAATGGAGCATACAGTCTGTGTTAACAGGGAGAGAATCTGACTATTTCAGAGACCCTCAGAACTGCAAGAATATACAGTGAATTCATCTCTGGTCATATAGTCCAAACCATACCAGAACAGGTGTGGTGTTGTTGTTATGGTTCAGTCCTTTAATCATGTCCTATTCTTCTGACCTCTCTCAGCATCTCGATACTGACCACAGGGTTTTCCATCTCCTTCTCCAGTGGATTAAGACAAACAGAGATTAAGTGACTTGCCCAGAGTCACACAGCTAGTAAGTGCCTGGGTCCAGATTTGAACTCAGGTCTTGTTGACTCCATGTCCAGCACTCTATCCATAGAGCCATCTAGCTACCTCTTCAGTATCTTTAATACTGAATAGTAAATTCCCCTTGAAGAACTCCATGGATAAGTGGATCACTACCTCCCAGGGAAACTCATTCCACTTTTAGATAATTCTAGGTGTTAAGAATATTTTTCCTTAAGATGAGATGAAATATTCACCTTTGTAACTGTTACCTATTGCTTCTAGTTCTGACTTTTGGGGACAAATGAAACAAATCTAACCTCCCTCTTGCACATGATAGTCCTTCTAATACTTAAAGGTAGCTACCATGTTCTCCCTAAATCTTTTCTTTTCCAAGCTAAACATATCCCCACTTCCTTCAACCTCCAACTGTTAGAGGGCTTCAAATTTTGACATAGTCCAACAGGAGAAAGAAAAGCCATTGCAGGTTCCAGGGCACTGGAGAGACTTCATGGTAGAATGAAAAGAGTGCAAGGTTGGGAACAGGAGATTTTGCTTTGAATCTGGTTTCCAACCCTAACTATCCATGTCCTTGAGAAAGTCAATTCCCCTGACTAAGTTTTAACTCCCTCATCTATAAAATGGGAATAATCACATTTACTCCTTTCCTCACTGGCTTGTCAGGAGGAAAATGATTTGTAAAACGTTAAAAGCTAGATAAATGTGAGCTGCCACTGTTATGACAAAAGTGATGTTTTAGGAAGATAATCTGTTCCTATGTGAAATATGACTTGGAAGTTGAAGGAAGGTCAGGAGGTGAAAAGAGAAAGACTTTTTTAAATTTTACTTTGTGATTTTCTCAATTAATAAGCACATATGTTCTCTCCCTCCTTCTCTCTACATTTTAGAACAACCAAATAAAGGAAACCCTCACAATAAATACATATTGTCAAGAAAAGCAAATTCCTTCTTTGACTGTGTTTGAAAATATTGTCCCATTCTGAATTCTGAGTCCTTTCCCTCTTTCAGGAGGTGGGTCACGTACTTTATCTTCAGTCTAGATTTGTGGTTTATCTTTGCATTGTTAAAATTTCTAGAGGCTTTCAAAATTATTTTTCTTTTTGCTTTTTGGAGGGAGAAGCCTGGGAAATTGGGGTTAAGTGACTTGCCCAAGGTCAGAGGGCCAGTAAGTGTTAAGTGTCTGAATCCAGATTTGAACTCAGGTCCTCCTGATTCCAGGGTTGGTGCTCTATTCACTGCACCACCTAGCTGCCCCTCAAAGTTATTTTTCTTGTTAATGTGCTTATTATATAAATTGTTCTCCTAGTTCACTTCATTCTGAATAAGTTCATATAGATCTTCCTAGTTTCTTCCCAAATTTTTAATTTAATTTTATGCCATCATTGTGGCACAATATTTAAGAACATCCACATACCATACTTAGTTTATCCATTCTCTGAGCATGGTGACCACCTTAGTTTCCAGGGTTGTTAATGTTTTTGTTAATGAGAAAAGAGCTACTATACATCTTGTTGTATACATGGGTGTTTTTCCTCTTAAGAAAATCTTAGAGATACCAGGAACAAACTGTGCCAGCTCCCTGGCACATATCTACCTGATCCTTGCCATAATTATCTTCTCTTGGCAGATAATATGACCATAAGACCACAGGTTTAGAGCTGGAAGCGAGTTTAGAAGTCATCTAGTCTACCCCCTAGAGGTGAACCCAATGTGTAATGGGGGGAGAGACTTACAGAACCATGGTGCTCTAGACTCTATGCATGGGCAATTAATTTGCACTTAGAGCATAGCTTGGTTTTCTAACACTTATCTAAGAACTAGTGACAGAAGGATATCTACCTCTTGAAGCTATTTCTCTTGGAGAAAAAACAGTGATAAATTTGAAATTATTCCAATTTTTCTGTTACAATTGTAATGGAAAAAACACTATACCAAGAGTCAAGAGATCAGGGTTCCAATCTGGGTCTGATTACTATATGACTTTAGGCAAGTCACATAACTTCTCCGGGCTTCCTTTGCTTCATTTACCAAATGAGGATAGTAATGTCCTCCCCACCTCAGGACTATTGTGAGGGTTGAACAAACTTGTGATCCTATTAAGTAATATCATCTCAAGTGTCTTTAAGGATGAAATGAGCAGAATAGCAGATTTTAAATGGAAAGTATCTGTCAAGTTTTCTCATCAAAGACACCAAATAGAACCAGCACATTTATATTCTAACATCAAATCTCCATAGTGAAAACAAAAGAGGGAAACAAGTGAGAGACCATGCATTTATTAAGCACCTGCCAGATACTCTGCAAAACACTTTTTTTTACAAATATTATCAAAACAACCCTGGAAGGAAGGTCCCATTACTATCCCTATTTTATAGTTGAGGAAACTGAGGCAGACAGAGGTTAAGTGATTTGCCCAGCATCATACAACTAGAAAGCGTTTGAAGCCAGATTTGAACAAAAGTTGGAAGAACATCTGGACAAGAAAATTTTATCTTGAATTAAATGTAATTTTGAAGACACTGAAGAGTTGATCCTACAGGTATATGAAGGAGGTAAGATAATGAATAATTAGGAAAAATAAATCACAGATGCTATTACTACCCAACAAGGGAAATACAATGGAGGTCAATAACTACTGACCCATCTGCCTACTTTCTTATTACTCCAAAATCTATGAGAATAATCTGCACACTGTCAAGGGTATATTTGAGGATGTTATAATGAAAGTTTGAGAAGGGCATAGGCAGATTTTCACAAATTATATCCCATAATAGACTGCATCTTCATAGTCACAAAAATTGACTAAGAGATTCGGAGAATGCAAGAGCCCACTGTGCTAATTGTCTGTTGACAATAAAAAGCATTTGATTCAGTAGAGAAAAGTGTCACTTTAAGACTCCCTTTCAAAAAGGTGTCTTCCATGTATAGGTAGGTTGACATAGAACAAGACTCCTTAATGTCCTAAATAACAAAACTAAGCTTGTTATGCTCTTCTGATTCCCCCAAAATATTTGCTACTTTCATGGAGGATGTATAGCATACAGTCAGTCAACAAGCACTTATTAAATATCTATTATGTGCCAGACGCTAAGTACTGGAGATACAGAGAAAGGCAAAAAGATTTGCCCCTGCTCACAAAGTGGTCACAGGCAAATGGGGGAGAAAACATGCAAACAACTATATACAAACAAGGATATAGACAAGACAGGATGAATTGGAAATAATCTCGGAGCATGAGGGAGGGAGAGAGATTCTTTACAGTTAATGCTTTCTTCATAAGTTCTTGTTTCTGTATAATATTGTGCTGAGCTTATAAAGCCCCAGAATACTACAGAGCCTCCTAAATGGTGTCCATAATTACCCAAAAGAATTTGGACAAAAAAATCATGGATAAAAAGCAAAGCAGTTGGAGAATGCCTAATTTTTAGACTCTGTTGTGCATCTGATTGAACATCCCATAGAGCAAGTCTGTCACTACGTGTAACTTTAGACAGTATTTAGAACTGGTACCAAAATTAAATATGGCAAGTAGAAAGGGCTAAGTTGCATTTGGGAAACTGCCATACTTTCAGTGACTCCAAACTTCTCCTTGGAACAAAATACTATCTTTGAATGTCAATAGTTTTGTGATGAGTCTGTTTGGTTCTAAATGATGGAATACCACAATATTTGAGGGCTCAAAATTGTAGGTCATGCAGAGGACAATGGTAAGTTTTATGGTAGAATTGAGTAATATGATGCATCATCAACAATGCATAAACAAAACAGAATAAATGATATCCTCCATTAATGACCAGAAAAAAGAATGGGCTCATTGGTATGTAGAGTAGGGGACGATAGATAGATAGACGGATGGATGGATGGATGGATGGATGGATGGATGGATGGATGGATGGATAGATAGATAGATAGATAGATAGATAGATAGATAGATAGATAAACTGTCTGTTATATTTTTATCCACATAATGCCAAGACATCAGGAGGAAGACCCCTAGAAAGTAGGTTTGACCTCCTGCAGAGGATTTATGTGATAACATGGACAAAAGTCACATAGGGTAAAAAATATGTGGATGGGGTGTAATCTACATTTTTTCTTTTTTTTTTTTTTGGAGGGGGGAAGGTAGGGCAATTGGGGTTAAGTGACTTGCCTAAGGTCACACGGCTAGTAAGTGTTAAGTGTCTGACGCCAGATTTGAACTCAGGTCCTTCTGACTCCAGGGCTGGTGCTCTATTCGCTGTACCACCTAGCTGCCCCTAATCTACATTTTTAAAGTGAGTACCCACACTGATCCACTGAAGTTTTGAAATACTAAAGATATTCCTTCCTTCCATTAAAAAATATTTAAGTGTTTAGCAGGTATATAACATTATGTAGGGCACTGGAGGAGATACAAGGTTTAGAAAAGAAAGATCTCACCTAGTAGGGAGGATAACACACCCATAGAAGTTGCTGTATTACACAATGATACATGAAAAGACTCTCATTCAGTTGCAAAACTATGTGCTATATGAAAGTCTTCAAAACAAGATACAAGCTATTTATTAAATGCTTACTATGAACCAGGCACTGTGGATAGGGCACCAGGCCTGGAATCAGGTAGATTCATCTTTCTAAGTTCAAATCTGGTCTCATATACAGACTAGTTGTGTGACCCTGGGCAAGTCACTTAATCCTGTTTGCCTCAGTTTCCTCACCTGTAAAATTACCTGGAGAAGGAAAATGCAAACCATTCCAGTATCTTTGCCAAGCAAACCCTGAATGAGGTCATGAAGAGTCAGACATATTTCAAAACAACTGAACAGCAACAAGGAATTCAATGAGCTAAAGGAAAGTGGAAGAACATTCCACCAGTGGCGAAAAGGATGAACAGAAGCCCAGATGACAAAGAATACCGTGTATGTTCACAGGACTGAGAACAGTCTAGTTTGATGAAATCATGGGGTAGCTGGAAGGGAGCAATGGGAGATAGATAAGGCTTGGAATGCTAGGGTGGCACCAAATTCTGAAGGACCTTACATGTCAGTCATAGAAGTACAAACTCTACTGGATAGTCAGTATATTGGGAATTACTGAGGTTTTGTGACAATCAATAAAAATAATATAATTCCTAGTACCATTCACTGGCCTTAGTTTCTAGAGGCAAGAGCAAGGTATTAGACTGAGGCAGACCTGAGCTTTTATGTCCCATTTTTTGCCAGTAACTATCTGTGTGAACTGCGTGAAGTCACTTCCCTCACTCATCCTTATTCCCCTCCTTTGTAAAATTGAGTGAGCTAAATTATCCTCAATGTCCCTTCCAGAACTAACATACCGATTCCATGATCTTAATTCATACTGACTCCAACCTCTCTGATGGCCTTGCTCATGCCTGTAGAATTTTCCTAGAGCCCTCAAACTCTGCCAGAGCAGAATATACAGCCCAGTAATTACACTACAATTAGCTTTTATAGCTTCCACAGCTCAAGCTGAAGAGACAGCGTCCCAAGGACCTGGGTACGAGAGTTATAAACCTTGTGTCTGAGGGTTATTAACCTTGGGGCAATGGCCCACATGCATTTTGCTGTTTATATACTAGCCTATTAAGTAATATTTACATTTGGTATCTAGAGTAGCAATAACCATAATCCTCTTTTTTATAAATCACCATTCATAAAAGGATCCTGCTGCCCTAACCAGGGGAGGCGTGCATGTATCTTACATGGGGTAAACAATGAAGCAGAGACAAAATACCAACATCTGCTCTAGGTTCATCATTCATTGAGGCTTGTGGTAAAATCAGGGCATGGAGAGAAGGCTCGGTCTTCTCCAAAGATTGAGGGGAGACACTCTACAGCATTATGGAACAATGAGAATAAAAATGGGATGCAAGATCTGGGTTCAAGTCTCAGCTCCAGTATTTACTAGATGGGAGACCTCAGGAACATCACTGCGTTTCAGTGAGCCTCAGTTAGCCTCATCTGCAAGACTAGGCTAATAATACATACTCTACCTACCTCACAGGGTGGCTGTAAGAAAAGTGCTTTGTAAAGCACTTTAAAGTACAATACAAACAGGAGCTATTATCAGAAAGTGTTTTCATCTCTGTGGGAATCACTGCTTCGTAACACAGTCTAGACACCTCAGGGTAGGTGGTCTCATTTTTCCACGAACACACCCAGATTTATTGCTGAGAGTGAAACTTTGTTCATATTGCTCTCCCTATCACCACCCCAGAATCCTGAAATGCCATCTCCTTCTGTCTACCAGTCTACCAATCTTAGCTCAAGTCTCACCTTCTCCAGGATGAATTCCCTGAGTAACACCCCTGCCCCTCCCTACATAAATCATTCTCTCTCTTCTCTGAAATATGAATATTCGAGTAAAAAAAAAATCAAAACACTTTTGCACTAGCTACTTTATTGATTTGTTTTCTAATTGTTTCACAGATGTCATATCACCAACTAAACTTTTATTTTCTTAATGAAATCTCTTTTCCTTCAATATCTCCCATGAAACTTAGAAAAGAAAAAAAAATAAATTAAAAATTTTTTAAAAAGAAACTTAGAAAAGAGCCGAGCCACACAAATAAGGAAAAAAAAATTTTCAACTTGAATTGAGATACCCAAGGCAGTTGAACTCTGATCCCCACCAATTCCTGATATATCTACCCAACACTGTGGGGCTGTTAGCTCATTCATTAATTTAACAAACATTTATTTGAAAGATAAAGGCAAAAACGAATATGAAGTATAAATACCAAAGGAACCTCAAAATGCATCCAGTCTAATGCATCCCTAAAGTGGAATGACCTCTTCAATAGGCCTGACAAATGGTCATTTAGCCTGGTCATAAGGAGCTCATCACCTCCAATGACAAACTATTCCTCTTTTAGACAGTTCTAAATTCTAGGATTTTGTATTTTTCCTAAAACTAGCCTAAATATTGCTCTCTGCAATTTCTACCTATTGTTCCTAGTTCTGCTTCCTGAGGTTGAAATACTTAGAGATAGCTTTCATATTTCTATAATGCATCTCCTTCCCCCCAGGATCCTTTATGCTGAGGATCCCCAGTGCTTTCAGTCAGGCCTTATATGGCATGGTCACCACTCCCCTTCACCATACAGCCCATACTCCTTTACATGTGTGCCAACTTGCCAATATACAATATGGCATCAGAACTAAATACAACCCTCCCAATGTGATCTAATCAGAGCAGGAATGCCATTTCTCTCATTTAAGATACAATTGCAGAACACTGTTCTAGTTGCTGAGAATGCAAAGATTAAATAGACATTGGATTTGTTCTTCAAATTTTGGATTCAGTCAAAAGGCTGCACTTAAGGACCTAGAAGGCCACATGTGGGCCTTTAAGCCCACAGATTCCCTACCCCTACCCTAGAGAGTCACCTCTTGCCTGGCCTAGTGCGATAATCTCTTACTGGCTCCCATTATTCCCAGTCTCTCTACCCTCCATTCATTCCTCCACACAATTGCAAAATTGATATTACCAAAAGGTAAGTCTGCTCAAGCAGCTTTGATGACTCCCTGTTACATTTGGAATAAAATACATGCTCCTCTGACCTTAAAAAGGCCTTTTCACTCTGACTAACCTAACTTTCCATACTGCTCTCACATTTCTAGCCCTCATATATACCCCATTCTATTAAAAATATCTTACTGGCTGTTCTTTGTATGTGGCATTCCATCTCTCACCTTTGCACAGTCTACCCACCATGTGCACAATGTTCTCCTGTTTCCTCCCATCCTCTTGGAATTCCCATGTCCTTTCCAAGCTCACCTCAAGTACCACTTCCTAACAGAGGGCTTTTCTGATTCTTTCAATCATTAGTGTCTCCTCCCACAAATTACTTCAGTTTGTTTTTGCTTTCTATTTACTTTGAAGTAAGCATGTTATTTCTCCTCTGTATATTTGAGCTCTTTAAGGTCAAAAACTATTTTATCTTTGCATTCCCAGAAGTAGCAAAGTTTCTGGTACTCAGTAGGTATTCAATAAATCCTTGTTTAAGTGAAAACATGAAAAAATAAGTATGATAGAGAAGAGTGCCATGAGGTCCAATAGAAAGATATACTCATATGCAAATAATGCAATCCATGAAACATTCTGAGGGGATGGATAAGACATAAATTTCACAAGGGGTTGAGAAAACTCTTCTTTAGTTTATGGCTAAAGGGGGGGGAATGGTTTTTAACATTTCTCACATTCTCTCAGTATGTTGTCAATAGCTAGCATGGACACCTCTCATACATAGTTCAGTGGTATTAGATTAACATTGACTCTGACTATGGGTCAATGTCAATGTGGTTTCCTATACTTTGAATGAAACTGCAGCATCAGCAACTATTTCTCAGCAGTCTGGAGCCCCAATGTCACACTGTTCCAACTCAGTTCTATTCTTGCAGTTGCCTCAGAATATCCCAGGATTCCTATCTCCATATACCACTCCATCTTTTTCATTTCTTTTCCAAGTCTGCATCTCTTGACACAAGCCTTACCTCGAGACATTAAGTCAAATGGGGTTCTGACATCCTGGAGCTTCTTAAAATAAATAGCATTCTCCTGACCTTACTAATATGGGCACTTGAAGCCACAATGAAGAGTTGCCATTAAGAGTCAAGATAATTCAGACTCATATTACATACTTCTCTCCATTTAAAAAAGTTCCAGAAAGGGGTGGCTAGGTGGTGCAGTGAATAGAGCACTGGCCCTGGAGGCAGAAGGATCTGAGTTCAAATCCGGCCTCAGACACTTGACACACTTACTAGCCATGTGACTTTGAGCAAAGTCACTTAGTCCCAATTGCCCTCCAAAATGTAAAATAAATTTTTTAAAAAGTCCCAGAAAAATCACACAGGATGTACATTTGTGGACACACATCATAAATATTCACTTACTTTCCCTGGGCTTCAGTTTTCTCATCTATAAAATGAAGGGGGTTAGAGTATCTGGACTTTCAAAGTCCCTTCTAGCTCTGTTTGTTATCTCATGATGATCTTTGATAATCCCAAAGCGTATGTAATAAATGCTTATTTAGTTAAATTGAATAAACATCCATGCATTTGATTGTATTATCCTTGAGTTGAGGCCTTTTTTCTAGTCCTCATTCTTCTTGCGAACCCACAGGCAACTATTTCAAATGTATAGGTCACATGAAACATATAAAATCACATTTTAAGGCTAAATATGAATTATACATTGCACTCTACTAATGTACATCTAGTTATGTATGTAACTTCTTCTTCCGCTACCCCTAGGTGTAACAGCAATGCTACTTGCAGTTGCTGTAGGGGTGTGAAACCAATAACACCAGCACATGGAAAGGTTGCTAGCACAGGTCTTTGGATTTGCTTTTCTTTTATTTTTTAGGGTCATGCATTGGCATTTATTATTTAAATTGAAGAGCAGGTTATGAGGGGGGTGGGGAGCAAGGGAGGAGAAAGGGAGACAAGAGCCTCTCATCTGTGTCTGCTCTAGACGGGGTTGATCCTGATTTCTGAGCCTTGGTCCAGGGCACACAAGGAAGCACACGCTAAGATGAGGTTCCAAGGGGGGCCAGAGTTACACACCCAGCCAGAGGTGGGGGCTGGGATTCTCCTTGGATCGCAGCACCACTTCCTTTTGGGAACTGAAGCCTAGTGATAAGTTCCATCCCACAGATTTCTTATAAAACATTCTTCTAGTTAAAATCTTGGTGCTATAGAATTCTTTCATCGCCTCTCTAACTTCTTGTACTTTGCTTCTAGTTTCTTTGAATATGCATCCAGCTTGTAGGCTGCCTGCTCAGGAGCTGCTACCTGCTACTCAATTAAAGTGACCTGATCCAGGTAAGACTGAAGGGCTGCATGTTTCTGGTTTAAGTCCTTTAGGGTTCTTCTTATATTTACTGCAATATCTTTCATTTCTAGATACTTCAATCTAGTCAATTTGTTCATATTCCAGAAGCTTATAATCTTCACTGGTGGCTGCCTGCTAGCCCATCCAAATGGTATGTGGCCATTTTGGAGAACACGTCCTGGCACAGCCTTGTAATGTCCACCTTGGCGGGCTCAGTGGCCTCCTAGGCCATCTCCACCACAGCATTGTCTAGGTCGGGGAAGGGAGGAAAGAGAAAGAATGGAGGGAAGGATGGGGATGAGGGAGGAGGGAGGAGGGAGGGGAAGAGGCGAAGGGGACAAGGATGGGGAGAAAAAGGGAAAGCTGATTAGCTTTCTAAAGGAAAACTCAAAAGGGGTCAATAATCTTACTTTAAACAAATATATATACTTTACTTAGTTCAGGAGAAAAAGTCAGCACCCTGAACTTGAGAGAAAATGCAAACAAATTAAAAACAGAAATTACAAGCAGAAATAATAGCATAAAGACCAACAAACAGGGCTTCTAAACTGTCTGAACAAAAGATACATACATCACAGATCAACAGATAGATCCAACTGTCTGACCATTACATACATACATAGTTACCGGAGAGAGAAGCACCATCTGTGTTTCCAAAGCTGGTGGGCTCCTTAATGTCTACCCAGAGTCTCATCTGGCCAAATCACACAAACACTCTTCAAATGAGTGAGCCCCAAAGCAAAATGCTAACTTCATGACCCACTGCCCAATAACAAAGTAACAAAAGGTGTGGGCCTTCCTGAAAAACAAGCCTGGCCTAATCAAGCTTCTCCTGTTGGGCTCCATGGGAGGCCTATTAATGGGGGCAGAAGACTTTCAATTCCCATTAACATTACACTAGGACAGCATATATTAACCTCGTTATTGACTATGCAATCTTAGCTTTTGTAGTGATTCACCCTCCATTTAGCACACATAAACTCAGACCCACTGGCTTGCTATCTCAATCCTAAACCCATGCTATTTCTAGCCAGGATTCTTAATTTTCTGTGTGTGAAAAACTTCTTTGGTAATCTGGTGGATACCTTTTGACTATCTAGTAGAAATCTCTAGATATCTTCTGAGAGAAATATTTTTAAATGTGTAAGATAAAATACATAGGATTACAAAGGAAATCAATAATATTGAAATACAATTATACGTAATATATAACTTAAGTTGTTAATAAACTTTAGATATAAATATTAAATTTTATAAGATAATGCATATACATATTTAAAATTGATGGGCCCTAGGCTAAGAATCCCTAACTCCTTATGAGTTAGGATCTATAAGTGGCTGGCCTCTGTTCCTTTAGGACCATCACATCTGAAATATCAGTCAAAAGAAGGGCTACCACTAAATTAAGCCTTCCTCCTTCATGTGAAATAATATTTCTCCTCAGATTAGGACAGTCAAACAGGCTTCCTTGCCCCTCAAGAAGGTAGCAATTAGAGATTTTTCATCATATAAATCATGAGCTGTTTACTCTCCATTTGTGATATTGTCTGGCATCAGCCATTCATCAGTACCTAGTTGACAAATACTTCTCAAACCCCATTTCTCTTATTTTCCATTACTCCTCTCCCCTTGACCACCAGATAGTCTAACTAACTTCATTACAGGCAGCAGGTGGTTACAATGTATAATGCTCACCGGGTCCCCACCCCTGCTGTAGACTGTCAGGTCCCACTAACTTTCAACTGTTTGACATGGGCTAGTTCTCCATTGGTCCTATTGTTTTTTATTTCCTCTGGATACCAATATTTTGTGTTGGGATTCCACATCCAGGCAAGAGTGCCTGACTGTGAATTGTTATATTACTATTCATTCTCCAGTATTTTCTAAACTTAGGCCACAGCTAGATATTAAGACTCCTTCAAGATCTCTCAGCTAAGAGATAGATGGTTTGTATCTATATCTTTTGCATCACCTGAGACTCTGAAGAATTTCTTCCATCTCTTTTCCAAATGACTCCCTCCCCTGTTTCTTCCTTTTCCATGGTCTCACTTCAGCTTTATTTCTGAATCACACAGACACCTAAAAGTTGCTAAAATCCTGAAGGCTTCATCTAAATAGCAACAGTTTATCTGCTTCAACATTGTAGGTGTTTGACATCACACTAGAGGACTCCCATTTGGGTCAAAATCAATCCAAAACACATGATTTTAGGAAGGCTCATATAGAAACAGTGGAAAATGGAGTTGAAAGAAGGACTGGAGGAATGAAAACATGCTATAAGGAGGCTAGAGTTATGATTCAAAAAAGTAGAAGACTAGGTGTGGTGGAACATACTTATAACATCTGCCACTGGTGGGGGGCGGGCTGAGACTGGTAGATCACTTGAGTTTGGGAGTTCTGAGCTTTGGTAGGGCTAAAGCAAATCAAGTGCCCCCACTAATTCTGACCCTAAGTCTGGCCCTAATATGGTGAACCCATAGGAGTGGAAGACTACAAGGCTTCCACTAAAGAGAGAAGAACCCATCCAAGTGAGAAAAACAGAACTTTCATGATGATTGGTATTGGAGTCAGGTTTTAAATGAACTCTGCTCTTTTAAATCTGGGTCAGATAGAGAGACCAAGGGAGGAAGGAAGAAAAGAAGGGGAGAGAAAGCAAAAAGGTGGGGGGGAAAGAAGGAAGGAAGGAAGGAAGGAAGGAAGGAAGGAAGGAAGGAAGGAAGGAAGGAAGGAAGGAAGGAAGGAAGGAAGGAAGGAAGGAAGGAAGAGAGCAAGGGAGGAAGAAAGGGAAGAAGAGAGGGAGGGAGGGAGGGGCAATATCATGGAATAATCGCTAATCTTGGAGCCTAAAGGCCTCTCTCCTAAAGATTACAGCTTCATGAACTTCTGGTAAATCACTCTACCTCTGAACCATAGTTTTATCATCTGCAAAAAGGGAAGATTACACTATTTGCTTCACAGGGTGGTAGCACTTTGTAAACTTTAAAAGACAATCATAGTAAGAATGGTGATCAGTGCCTTGAGTTTTCCCAGATATCGAAAAACATTGTTAACAGGGCAGAGATGATAGCATGGGCAAGATAAATGAGAATAACTTCAAGATGGAGCCTGAAAAATGAAGCATTAAAATGAAGCCTCTAATTGCTGATTTGTAAACAGATATTTATTAATGTATGAAGATACTTTCTTAGCTTCTTCATCATGTTTCATTTGGGTTGCTAAGTGGCTTACTGAGGTCCCTGAGAGAGAAGCCCTCTCTCTCCACTACTCCCCCCACCCCTAGATCCAATCTTCCCCCTTTTGTTTGTGTCTTCCTGGTTTTCAATTTCCTAATGATGTTTTAACGAGATGCCAGTTACTCATGCAAATTGGGAAGAGGCGACATTGAGGGATTGCTACCTGGTGGTGAAGTTATTAAAATCAAGGCGATTTTAATAACTTTCTCGCGCATGCATCCGCCTCCAAGTCTGAAGTGGTTTTTTTTCCACTTTTTTTTTTCTGTTATTCCTCATTAGAGGAAAAGGTGGTTACCAAAGTGGCTTAAGGTGGAAACACAGGAAAAAAAGCTTGCTTCCTACCGTGTTTGACTTTCTCAAGTGACTGATTGGGAGCTCCCTGAGGGCAAGGGCTATTTTTTTCTCCTATCTCTCATAGCATCCAACACAATGTATCAAGCAGAAAATGTTAGAGCATGAAAGGGACTTAGATCTTAGATTGTTATAACTCAGAGGGAGCCTACAATGTCTGAGCTAGAAAGGACATTGAAGGTTATCTAGTTCAAATCCTTCATTTTGTAAATGAGGGAAATGAGTCACAAAGATGTAAGTGACATGCCCAAGGTCACACTGAGTCAATGATAGACCTGAGAATGAAACCCAAGTTCCCTGACTCCTAGTCTAAAAGTTTCTCCACTACAATAAGTTCAATAAATACTAATTGAATTGAGTTTTAAAAGAACTAAAAGAAATGATTAATTTTCCATTTGGGGCCAATAGATTTAAAGATCACAACAAGCAAATAAAGTATCCATTTCACAGAGGTCCATTGCTTAATGGTTTGGGTGATGGTAGCATAAATTGCTCCAAGATTGGTTCCTGTCCCTGAAGTATCATGTAAAATTTGTAAATTTTGGGTAAGGCTCATGATACTAAGCTCTAGATTTCACTCAAACAAGTCTATGGTCCCTTTGCTTTGAATTACAAGGATGCATCAAGAAAATCAATTTTTATATGAAAATTACCTTCCTAAACACTGCAGCTTTGTTCTCAACCAGGTGTTTACTGTGACGCAAGTTGATTTCTGGGTCTCTGCTCTTCGTGATTTTGATTCAGTGTTTGGGTGTGTACGTGATGTGTGTGTTTGATTTTCCTATTTGTGAATTGCATCCTTTAACCAGAAAAATCTTTCACTTTAAATGCTAACCATTAAATACACAAAATAGCTAATCAATTCTCTTCCCTGTGCATGTTCAATTCTCAATTATGTTTGGACCCAAAATCCACTGTGAGGCTTACTAGCAGCAAATCTTAGAATCATAGTGCCATAGAATGTTAAAGCTTGGATAATAAAATGCTAGACCATCAAACTTAGAATATAGCATATTAGAGCTAGAAGGAGCTTTGGCACATAGAATGTTAAAACATAGATATTACAAGAGATCTTTCAATGACCAGTCAATGGGTATAACCTTTCAGGTAACTGAGGCAGAAACTGAGACTTAGAGAGTTGAATTACCAATGAGTCAGTGGTCAAGCTCAGACTAGAACTCAGGTCAATGTTTGCTCCATTTTGATAGGTTCCTTGTCAGATATGCATCTCCTAATTTCTAAAAGAATGCACAATGGTAACTGTATGGAAGTCCCCTTCAGTCCAAGACTTCTCAAGAGTCAGCAGTGGAAAGAACACTACACTTGAGAGTGAAAAGACATGCACTCAAACCCTAGTCATATTACTTACTAGTTTTATGACCTTGGGAAATTTTATAATCTCCCCAAAGATCAATTTCTCCATCCACAAAATGGGTACAATAAGATGTGTGCTACCAGATACTGTGAAAAACATGTGGAAATGTAGGAAAAGTGCTTTTGTAATGATGGTACACTATATAAATGTTAGCTGTTTACTATACTATATATGCTATAACTATATACTGTAACTATAATTGTGCCTCCTCGTGGAATGGAGGTAACCCTGTGCTCTCCAAGACTCTAATAGTGGGATACAACCTCTAACAAACTCTACCAGGATGGAAAGTCTTCAAGTATTAATACAGGGACAATTTATGTCTAGACCTAGAATAAGACCAGCTTCACTAATTTCAGAAAGGCTCATTATCTAATTGGCATCAAAATGATCAATTTTCATCCACAGAAACTCTCAAAGGACAATCCCCCTGTCCCTAAGTGGCATAGGAATTGAGATCAGCATAAGTGAGATCAACCACACCAACAAAATCAAAGACCCTTGAAATATTGAAATATTATCATTGGTTTTCAGATTCCGATGAATTAAATTCAAAGATCATACAGAAAGTGATAGGGGGTGCATCATATGAGCAAACTAAAATATAGACTCCATGAGGATTCAAATTCAAAGGGCAACAAGAATGCAAGATAATGTCAGGAAAAAGGATAGTGAAAAGAGAAGATGAGCTGGTCACAGGGTGAGGAAGAGGAATAACAGATGGAAATCCTAACTGGATACACTCACACTCTCGTATTATCAGAAAAAGAAGCTCTCCACCACATTGGGTATTTTCCTTTAGATTAAACTTATAGGAGAACATAGACATGAATTGCACATGGTCGGAAGGCATGGATAGGTGGTGGCATGTACTAGAGAGAACATTCAAATTGATACGATCACAGATCCATTTCAATAGTTGAGTAGGTCTAAGGTTGTGAAAAGAGCACCAGAACAGAAGGTAGAAGATGCAGATTCTATTTCTAACCCTAGCACCAACTCATTGTATGACTTCAAGCAAGTTACCTTTCTATGCTTTGATTTCTTCATCTATTCAATAGGTAAAAATTCCCTACCTTTCCTGACCCCATGATGGCGCCATGAGCACCAACTAAGATCCTAGGTACTGAAACTCTAAAAAGTACAAAGACGTGTGCTAGTGTGAATCATTATTATCCACCCATGCTGACTGACCTCTCATTATTTTTTCTCCGTCTCCCCATTAGGCAAGGAAAGATCTGTCCAAATCTACAGACATGAAAGACAAGCGAAAAGTTTATTATGCTGACATAGAGGACAAATACAATTCTAAGCATAGACTGATGGTATGTTTTCATCCCAGGAGTCAGCTAAATAACATATATTGTATGGGTCTATGAAAGGGTTTGTCCAGGAAACAGAGAGAACAACAAAATCATAGAATCATAGACACTTCGAATTAGAAGGTACTCTGGAGACCATCTAGCACAACCCCTGCCCTAAGCATAAATTTCCTTTTCTACATGCCTGCCAAATAGTCTTCTAGCCTCCACTTGAAGACATCTAGCAACAGGGATCTCATTGCCTCCCCAGGCAATCTGTTCCATTTTGTGACAACTCAGATCATTAGGAAAGGCCTTCCTGATATTGAGCTGTGGTTTGATGACTTCTTTCTCAGATGAGTTTCCAGAGTACAGAGCAGTTTTGCTTAAACCCAACTTGGCCTGAAGGTCCCTCCCCTTTCCTATGTTGAAGCAAATGGATGAAAAATTGTATCATTATGCCCTTTGATGTGCTCCTGTCTAATTGAACCTGTGAAATTTCCTAAGGTCCTCCAGTCTCCAAAAATTCAATTTTCCATGTAATGTGTGGTGACATGTCAATAAATCATGCTGTAAAATAAATGGGCAGATTCTTTTGTGCAGAATCTAGCGAGGAATAAACCTTTCGTAATTGATAAATAATGTCATCGGAATCGATAGCTGGCAGCAGAGTCCGTAGAGTAAGTCTGAATCATGTATGAGCGCTCAGGGGTGATCAATGCCTTAAAAACAGCCACAAGCTTTGGAGCCAAGTGTATAAATTACAGCTTTAATATCAGAGCAGAGCCCAGAACCTGAAAGATGGGCATTTTGCAGAGCACTGATTGGCTTGGGTGTTGGGCCTGGGGCCAGATTTTCACCAGGTTTCTATGCCCAGGTGGGACATGTTCCCTGTACAGCAGGTTGGATAGTACTCTCAGTGATCCTAGAGAGGTCATGGAGGCCCCTGGAAATGAGGAGTAATAGAGATGCGGACCAGATTGGGAGGGACTGTGCTACTGGGAACTTGGGAAAGAGACAAGACTATGATGTGAAGCCTCCATTAACTGCTATCATTTGGCCCACACTCCCTTTTGGCAGAGCAGGATGCTATTAGGATTTGGTGAAGCAACTGATAGCAATAGGCCAGCTGCTCTTGAAAGCCCTAGAGTCAAGGCATGATAGTAATATCTATATTAGAAGGCATAGGTAGTACTCATCAGGTAAGGCTCAAGGTTAGAGATGTGAGGAAGGGGTGTCCCTCTGGGACCCAATGGATTACATCTTTGACCTACAATCATAGAATGGTAGAGCTGGATGGGTTCTCAGAGATGCACTAGTCCAACCTCATCTTACAGTTAAGGAAGCTGAAGTCCAGAGGAGTTGAAAGTGAGCAAAGGTCACAAAGCTGCTGAGTACGAGAGCCCGGACTCATATACAGGCATTTCACCTTTCAGGCTCACTGCTCTTTCCATTATGCCCTCTTGCCTAGGCTTTTGCTGAGATTAGTAGCCAAAATATTGGTCCACTAGGAATGCACTGTGTGCAGGGAGAAGTTGACTACTTGAGGAGCTCAGAAATAGTTTGTTCTTCTAATAAGTAGATACTTAATGTGAGAAAAATGTCTTTGTGCTATATAACCCTGAGCAGAATTTGCCTCTGACAGGGACACCAAGAAGTATTTGGTGAAAGGGCCAGGTTGAACTCCTGCACCTCAACCCTAAAAGATCAGGAATGTTCCTCAAACAATACCAAGCTATGTGAGATAATGGTCTCGTTGACCTGGGCCCTATGGAGGCCACTGGAATATGGCATTCAGTTTGGGGCACTATATCTACAGATGGAAATTAGCAAGTCAGAATCTATCCAGAGATTGTTCAATCAACAAACATTTATTAAGCAACTACTATGTGCCAATACTGAAAAAAAAAAAGAAGCAAAAGATAGTTCCAGCCCTCAAGGAGCTCACAATCTAATGGTTGAGACAACAAGCAAACAAATATGCACAAACAAGTTACCTACAGGATAAATGGGAAATAACTTTAAAAGGGGAAGGTACTAAAGTTATAAGTTGTTGGGGAAAATCTCCTGTAGAAGATAGTATCTTAGGACGTAAAGGAAGCCAGCAGGCAGAGATCAGGAGGGATGGCTTCAGGCATAGTGGCACAGGCAGTGAAAATGCTCACAGTGGACAGAGACCAAAATGGCAGGATGATTAGAGACCATGACCCCTGAGAAATATATGAAGCATCTAGGGACGTTTAACCCCCAGATAGGAAGTTTTCTGGAGGACGTAAGTCTTTATATCTTCCTCCTTTGAAAAAGGTAGCAAGTCAAAGCTATTATGCTATATTATTGGGCCTGTAACTAGCCTTCCTGCATTTCCACCCTGAGAAAGATAGGGAGACCCAGCCTTAAAAATGACATCAATAATAATAATTTGACAAAGAAAAGAGAAAAAGGAAGCTTAAGGAGAAATAAAAGGTAGACAAGATTGACTTAGGCATCCGACACAATACCTAATACCCTGTACTCTCAACTATTACTTCCATACTGACAATTCTTTAAATCAGAGGAAATATGATTTTGTGGAAAGAACTCTGGAATATGAAATGAGAATGCCGAGCTCATCCACTCTACAACCTCATACAAGTTCCTTCACCTCTCTGGGCCTCAGTTTCCATGAGGAATTCTAAGGGCCTTAACAGCTCTAAATTCTATGATCTCCTAATGAGATTCTTGCCAGTTAAAGTAGAACTGAGCTGTCTAACAAGGCGAAGACTTCCCCAGCAGATGAGTACTGCCTCCAAGGTACTTGGAGATACTTTTCCAATTCTGCTCTTTTTATGCAGATCATTATTTAAAGAAACTTCTATCTCACTGCGCAAGCGTTATTTTTCCCTGGTATCATTTGAGAGCTGTTACTAAATTTATATTGAGTCCAATTTCTCCATTTTACAGAGGGCAAAAAAAAAGTCAAGAAAATAACTGTTCATTTTGGTTACGACTTCTTTCTAACTATATTCACTTAATAAGGCATTCGCCTCCAATATAGTCTGTTCTGCATCCGTGTTTTATAAAACATCTCTTGGGGAAAATAACTAGCAAAACACAATTTTTCGGCACCATCTCCTTTTATTAAGAATAATGAAAAGGAAGCAGGAGTGATTCTAACAGTCAAACACACTTCTCCTCTTCCTTATTGGTATTTTTATGACAACCGTCTGCAGAAGGAAGAGGCAAGGTGGCTGCCTCCACGCAGATGTGGGTCTGTTTACTAATGCCACACATATTTACCTGTCTACATATCAGGCTATATACATATGCTGTGTTTGTCTATGTGTGTGTGTGTGTCTGTGTCTGTGTGTAAGAGTGTGTGTGTATGAATAGATTGGCTGCATTTATTTATATATTGCTTCATCTCTGGATAGCTATCTGAGATGCTGAACAATCTTGAAATTAAACAAAAAAAAAATGGGCTCTTTGCCCAGAAAAGCAATCATCCTCCAAAAGAGACAGAGAAAGAGAGGTAAGGGAAATTAACTCAGAGAAGGAAGTATAGAGAAAGGAGAATTCAGTAGTGGTCACTGCAGGAACAGTGATAATTGAAACCCCATGCTGTGTCTTCAAGACATAGAATTACAGGGTCATAGAATTTAGAGCCAAAACGAACCTAGAACCTAGAATCTAGAATGTCAGAGTAAGAAGGGACACTATCAGACATCTAGTTCAACCTCCTTATTTGGCAAATGAAGAAACTAAAGCTCAGATAAGTGAAGTGAAGTTCAAGGTCACATAAATAAGTAATAGAAAGAAATTAAGACCCAGGCCCAAATTCAGTGTTCTTTCTTCTCTATATGTTGTTCTTTTTAACCATAACGATATATGTGCAATGATGGTAGGGAGAGGGGAAGATATGGAGGCAAGGGGGGAGAGTGGTAAAACATTTATTCTACCCCAGATATCTCCTTGCCATCTGCCCTGTTGATATACCCACCAGACTCTGCCTACACTGTCCTGATAGAGGAGCATAACACTTGGTTCATTATATTTTGCTAACACCATCCATATTCCACCTGGCTATCTTACCATTCACTATGCCAATGTTTGCATACCCCATGACCCCAATATACACTTTCCATATCTAGAACTGTAATCAAATCAACAAATCATTATTATCAATGCTATTGGAAAGGGAACGCCACCCTTGTTCCTCTCCCCATTCCCGTGATCTCCCAAAAAGGAACATTTCACTTTGACCATCATTCCCCTATATGAATTGTCTTCCCTTATTAGAAGGTAAACTCTGAAAGGACAGAGTTTATCTCACTTATGTATTTATATTCCCAGCAATTAACACAATGTTTGTCACTGTTCAGTACTTAATAATTTTTTTTCATTCTGTTCACTAAAATGAGGATATACTAGCCTGTATCCTGATGATATCAAAACAGAAGATACTGAGATAATTGGAAGTACAAATATCCCCCCTTTTATCCAAACATTGTTTATCTGCCCTGTTTCTCATACCTATTTTCTGTCCTCATAGAAATGACTAGTCACCTCCTTCGTTCTCCCAGACCAATCAACCAATATGGTTTTTTATTAAGTACCTACTATGCGCTAGGTACTGTGCTAGTGCTGGGATTGTAGGTCCATCGAATGAAGCAATCCTTGACTGCACAGAGCTTACAGTCTCATCCCTATTCTTGCTTCAGTTTTCTCCCTTCAAAATCCTGGCCATATAGCAAACAAATTGGACTTTGCACTGTCAGCTGCCCTTGGCTTCCTTGTCACCTTGTTCTATCACTGCTCAGTCCTTTTCAAGGTCAAAACCTGGATTGCTTCCACTATCCATCTTCTCCCCTCCTACTCATGAGTTTCCGAATAAAGCTAGAAGAATTCACACAACTGTACTGATTTAGTGCATGAAAATTGTATCTAATCTGAATTGGATTCTCATTGCTGCATGCATAAATGCTTTTTTGATTGATTGGTGATCTCATCTGCTTCCACAGCTTCAAACATTGTCTCTATGCACGTCTCCCAAATCTCCGTATCCAACCTTCATTTCTCTCCTTTACTCTTTCCTGTTTGACTTTCTATTTCACTCCCCATAATGTCTGCTTCAAACTCTGTTCTCTGCCCTGAATCCACTTATATCACCCTTTCCCCTACCTCTCAGCAGGGAATTTTGTCTTATGTGTCAATGAAAGAGTTTATGAGAAAACAGAATAGTTCTTCTTGAGCTTAACCTCAAAAAAAGAAAAATTGGAAGAGGGGTGGCCCCAATAAGTATAGTGGGAAAGAACACTGAATTTTCAATCAGAAGACCTAGGATCAAACTCCAATTCAGCAGCTTGATGTCTGTATGATTTTGGAAAAGTCACTTAACATCTATAGGCTTAAGTTTCCTCGTTTGTAAAATGACAATATGAACTACATGATAATAATAGATTTTTTCAAGTGTATTCCTCACAATGACATCATAAGATATGTAACATTATTTAGCTCCCAGGGACCCTCAAGGCGACCCCCTCTTCAAAGACACATAGATGCACAGTTCTATTAATATATCAATCTATTCAAAGCCATAACTCACAAACCCCCCACTATTGCTTCTTTTACCAGACTGGGCCAAGATATATTACCATGAATTCAAAATAAACACATTTAATGAAACATAATGAGACAATATCAAGATACTGAATCTGGCATTAAATGCCTTTGCACAAATTCCCAAATGACCAATGCTCCGATATGTGTCTCCCAGGGAGTAATAGTTTCAGTTCCCAATTAACCACTTTCTCCCTTCAATTGAGTGGAAAGGATATATATCAGTTACTCACAGAAAGGCACTGGAAAAATTTAACACAGCTCTTGGAAACTTTGAGCTTCCTGGAACTGTCCAGAAAGTTAAGAAGTTCTGGGTTCATCAACAAGTGAAGTGAAAGATCACAGATACCTTTGGATATGACTCTAAGAAGCTGTTCCCAGTAACCACCATCAGTAGTCTCCATCCATGCTATCTAACTGATGCAAAGCCTTTGCCAGATTCAAGGTACCCTGGGAGTCTCCCATGCCTACACACCCACCAATAAGTAGCAGTTTTATCCATATAAGAGTTGTGGGAAATCCAAAACTGCACTGGGATCATCTGCTAAGAACAGAGGAGTTCTCCACTCATATGACATTACTCTCCCACTAGTACAAAACCTTGAAGTCCCTGCAAAATATCCCTTGGCATCCAGGTACATTTGTGAGCCTACATTATAGACATCCATTAATTTTCATATAGCAAAGTCATGGGCAATTATCTAAGTGCATAGTCATATATATAAAACCACATGTCGATGTTATATTCCAAGTACATGTGGCACATCTATTAATGGGGCAACTAGCTAAAAGAAAAGTATAACCTCCTTTTCAGTTACTCCTGCAGCATCCCTAAGTCAGCCTGGTAGCTAACTAATCAGATAGAACTGCCAGTTAGCGGCAAACATTTATTCAATGCCTTCTATGTGTCAAGTACTGTGCTGAGTGCTGGGAATACGAACAAAGGCCAAAACAGTCCTCCACCCTCAAGGAGTTCATGCTCTTATGGGGGAGAAAACATGCTAATAACTAAAGATACTAGATATCTAAAATGTAAGGTCTGCTTAATGGGAAGTCACTAGTGGGGGGAGGGGTAAGAACTTAGAGGTAGTTGAAAGAGGTAGCATGAAAGACTTCCCATAGAAAAAGGGGGTTAAAACTTGAAGGAAACTAGGAGGTGGAAGTGACTAGGGAGAGTATTCAGGCATTGGGGACGGACAATGAAAAATCACAAAATCGGGAGATAGAATGTAGTATTTAGTGAACACTGAGAAGGCCAGTGTTGCTGGATCTTAGAGTAAATGGAGGAGAGTAAAGTGTAGAAAGGCTGAAAAGGTAAGTAAAGGCAAGGTAGTGAGTGGCTTTAAATGCTAAGCAGAATACTTCATATTTGGTCCTGGAGGTAATAAAGAATCACTGGGATTTGTTGAGTAGGAGTATAATTTGTCAGATCTATGCTTTAGAAAAATCACTTAGGCAGCAATGGAAAATGGTTTAGAGTGGGAAGAGACATGAAACAGGAATGCCAACCAGGAAATTATTGCAATGATTCAAGAATTGGTAATAAGGACAGGCACTAGGTAGTGTTAGTATCACGGGAAGGGGGAGGGCAGTCTATACCAGAGAGGTAAAGGTTGAAAATACAAGAATTGGCAACAGAGTGGATGAGTGAGTTCAGAGAGAAGCAAAGGATTATACTTAGGCTAAAAGTCTAGGTGACTGGGAAGATGATTGTGCCCTTGACATTAATAAAGAATTTTGGAAAAGGAATGAGATAGAAGGAATTATATTGAATTCTGTTTTGAAACTGTTGAGCTTGAAATGCCTAAAGGACAAACAGTCACAGATGTTAATCCACTGGGGATTCATAGGCACCTAGATGGCGTAATGGATAGAGCCAGCATGATCTGATTTCAAATCTAGCTCCAGAAACTTATTATCTGTAACTGTGGGCAAGTCACTTAAAAAAGGGCTGTTTGCCTCAGTTTTCCCAACTATAAAATTGAGATAATAACAGCATTTACCTTGCTAACTTATTGTGAGGATTAAATGAAATATTTGTAAAGTTCTTAGCATAATGTCTATTACATAGTAGGTTCTATATAAATGTGTATTCCCTTCTCACATTTTCCTGTCACATAGTAGATTCTATATAAATGCTTGTTCCCTTTTCATACCTTCCTTTCCCTCTTTCTCCCTCCAGTGTCAGTTCCACACCCTTAGTATCTGCAGAGAGTCCCGATCTTAAACCCATTAATAGAAGTTATAAAGAGGGAAATGTAGGTTTCATGTCAGGGAAAACATCTAAACACTTATAGCTATGCCAAAGTGGAATGGGCTGCTTTGGGTTCCACTATGGGATGACTACAAGTGGGTCTGCCATCATGGGTTGTCTTCCATATGGCTACTTTTCAGATATACTATACAGAGGATTCCTTTTCAAGTATGGATTGTAGTATATGACTGTTAAAATCCCTCCTAACTCTGAAATTCTGTGATTGTGTGATCCAAACTGAGGTACATGAAAGAAGTTGTTAGAGCCCAAGGCATACTGCTTCAACAAGGCATAATAATTCTTGGATATATGAACCAACTCTGTGTCTGGTGCAATATTGATGCTACAGGTCTAAAGATGGCAACAGATATAGGTTAGAAGTGTGGAACCTGAGCTCATTGTGTTCAAAGGAAAGTCCAATTGATTTGAACTACCTTCCTGGAGATCACAAATACCAGCATGATTCTGGAGCTTATGTTATCGACTTTAATTTCTTTTTAAAATTTTTATTTTTATTAAACTTGTTTATCTACTTTTAGTTTACAACATTCGGTTCCACAATCCCTTGAGTTCCACATTTTCTCCCCCTCTTTTTCCTCCCCCCTCCCCCCACCATGGCGGCATGCAATCCAATATAAGCTTTACAAATACCTTCGTGTTAAGCATTAGTCTGGTTGTAAAGAAGAATTATAACCAATGAAGTGAACAACGAGAAAGAAGGAGCAAAACAAAACAAAATGCAAAAGATAGAGGGAGCAAGTAGTTTGCTTCAATCTGCATTCAGACTCCGTAGCTCTTTTCTTTAAATGTGGATAGCCCTTTCCATCATGATAGACTTTAATTTCTTTAAAAAGGTAGGAAGATAAAGGCATTCTCCTAGAGATAACAAAGCATTTCACCAGGATGTATCTGCATGTTCTAAAATTGCCAAGGTATTGTAATATAAGTATTCTTTTCACAGCTTCCCTCTCGGAGTCTATTCTAATCAGTGGCAACTTTTTTTTTGAGGCAATCAGGGTTAAGTGACTTACCCAGGGTCACATAGCTAGCAAGTGTCTGAGGCTGTATTTGAATTCAGTTCTTCCTGACTCCAGGCCCAGTGCTCTATCCACTGCACCATCTAACTGCTCCTGTGTCAACATTTTGATACCAAGTTGTTCAAGGATGCTTTAGCATTGGTAGGAATCAAGATGTTTAGAACTATACCTAGGGCTCCTGAGGGCAGACTCAGGCCCTGGTGAATTGTTGGTTTGTTTTGTTTTTGTTTGTGAGGTGTGCCCAGTGAAGTCAGAAAAAAAGATAAAGAAGAAAAGAGGAGGGAGAAAAGAGGGAAAGGATGGAAAGAGAGGAGTGAACAGAAAAGGAAACAAGAACAGAGGGAAGGAGAGAAGCACAGATGACAGGACAGGGCAAGAATATTGTAGAACGGTTAAAAAATCTTTACAGGGGATATATGCAAACCTCCCCCCTTTCCTTCTCAAATATAGCCTGCTTGGTATATAAGTAAAACAAAGAATAGGAAGAGAAAATATTTATTCTTAAAGGATATATAAATATAACAAATTAAAGAACATAAAGAGTCAAGACCATATATATTGTGTTGTTACAACTTACATTGCAGTAAAAATTCTCAAAATACAATGCCAAACAATTCAACTTTTCACAGATTGAAACACTTGTAAAATGCAACATATTTAAAATGAACACTCACAAAATGCAGTTTCTTTTAGTTTTTAATGAGAAATTAAAATTAAAAAATAAAATGTTTTAAAATAAAAATTTTAATTTAAAAATAAAATTTAATTTCTGTAAATTTTGACATGAAATATTCATTTGAAAATTAGAGAAAATATAAATCTTTTAAAATATTTTGTAAACATGTATTTAGTCCATTTAATCATATATAATTAAAGAAAAACTAAAACAAATAATGTATACTTTATAAAAATAAAATTGTACTCTAAATTCCCAAATTGCTATTTTATTCATAAAAATTACAGTTTAAAAACGATTTAGGAAAACTGCAACTCTGCATAATAAAATAAGGCTCCATTCTTATGTCAAAGTTCAGAAGCAAATGTTTCTAGAGTCAGAAATACTTAAAATGCTCATTTCATGGTACAAGTTCACAAGCTATTTTCAGAATTGTGCATGCACTGAAAATGAAATATATATATTATGTAGTTAAGCATTGCATTGAAACATAATTATATTCTGCTCTTAATATAGAAATAGTAGTTCTTTGATTAGAATCTATATTGTCTGTCTTTTACAACCCACCAAATTTTATAAATCATTATTATTTTCTTTGAGATTTACCAATATTATAATGGATATAAAACACAACCAACTAATGAAACTACCAAGAATGAAAAAAAAAGAACAACCCCAAAACAAAATGCACATACAAGATATTTAGGCCCTAAATTCTATTCTGAACTGCTTGGATCCAGTAAATTATAATGATTTCCCTTCCCCTCCTTCTACATAATAGGTCCTGATGACATCTTACTGTACATACAGAGACACCCCACCTTAAATACAGTCCAAATCAGAGTGTTTTAATCATATACTCCTGAACATAATGGGGACTTTGCGTGGAGAAGTATCAGTGGAGCTAGCAGACAGCATTTCTAGTACAAGCCCATAATGCATTCTTGGAATGATGCCATGGTCTTCACTCCTTCCCTGTTGATGTTTGGGTGTCAGCCACACATACCTAATGATTTGTTTTTGGAGTCTCCAATGATAAGAAAGGGTGGACCCTCAGAACCAGCTCATCCTCTGACTGGGAGAGTTGTGGAAGGAGGCCTCTCCTTAGCTATGACTCCAGCTTTGAAGAATCCGCAGATAAACAAAGAAGAGTGTAATGCCTGAGTTCAGTGTTAAGAAATCAAGCTGGAGGAATTTTGCTAGAAACCTCAGTGTACAGGAAATTGGACCAGTAGGTATCCACCTCATACCAAGATTGGCAATCTGCCAATCTGGATGATAGGTCCATAGAATAGGTGGGACTGTGTAAAGACCGCATTGCAACCACCTTCTTCCCAGAAGGAACTTCATCTACTTCCTGGTGATCAGGAAGCCAAGATTTATGCAGAGCATTCAAAGCAAAGTCCAAGAAAGTCCTCTTCTCTGGTTTCTGATGGACTGCAGGAACAAGGCTGTGGCTTATATGGAAATTAGCTGGACTGTGTTTTAGGTGAGGAGGAAATGGTTATCTTGGTATTCTCTTGAGAGTCAAAGAGGTCAAGAAAGACTGTCTTGGCCTGTTTTAGTGGGGACCCCTACTTACATTAGAGAGTGGATTGAATCCTAAGGCCACCTCTTTCCTGCCAGCTGTTACAAGGAAACAAAGGCATCTTCTTTCATGAACCTCAGTTTGAATCACACAATCACAGAATTTCAGTTAGAAGGGTTTTTAATGGTCATATACTCCAATCCATACTTGAAAAGGAATCTTCTCTACGATATACCTGAGAAGTAGTCATCTGGAAGACCACCCATGATGGGGGACCCATTTGTAGTAATCCCATAGTAGAACCCAAAGCAGCCCATTCCACTTTGGCATAAGTACAAATATTTAGATGTTTCCCCTGACATGAAACATACATTTCCCTCTTTATAACTTCTACTAATGGCCTCAAGATTCGGACTCTCTGCAGATACTAAGGGTGTGGAACTGATATTGAAGGGAGAAATAGGGAAGGGAAGGTGTGAGAAGGGCACAATCATTTATATAGGACCTACTATGTGACAGGCAGATGTGAAAAAGGAATATACATTTATATAGAACCTACTATGTGATAGGCATTATGCTAAGAACTTTACAAATATATTATAGCAGGAAAGAATCAGTTCAATACAACAAAATCCATTTTCCCTGTTGGCACACTCTACACTAGAAATCCCAGATTTTTAATATACTTTCATATGTTAGTGGCCCAACTCAATGCATGAGGAGTACCTTGTTAGCCATTTCTACAAGCATTACCATAGCTTCAAATACATATGGGCTATAGTTTCTGGGTCAGGGAACCTGTGACCTCGAGGCCACACGCGGCCCTCTAGGTCCTCAAGCGTGGCCCTTTAACTGAATTCAAATTTCACAGAACAAATCTCCTTAATAAAAGGACTTGTTCTGTAAAACTTGGACTCAGTCAAAAGGCTATACCCAAGAATCTAGAATGCCACATGTGGCCTCAAGGCCTCACGTTCCCCAACCCTGCATCTGCTCGCACATTAGTCTTCCCTGGCTGACAACACTAAATTCACAGTAGAATACTATTATTACTCATCTCTTGCAGGCAGCATCCAACTTATTGCTTCTGAAAATCTATCAGGGGATTGTTATCTCTACAAATTTGAAAATTATCTCAGTACATATACACATACATATATACATACACATACACAAGAGTCTCGTGACTATTCAGAGATGGAATACTCCAAAGCCAAGAACATCAATTTATGTACAGGATAATGATTTCAACTTCGGTAAATTCTCTCCTGGCAAATGTAATTGGCTTTGGGTGTTCATAATTCTCATAGCACATAACTGATCCATGGTCCTTAGGCTGGCATCAATGTTTAATATTAAGGAATCCCTTAGATATGCAAAACCAGTTTTTTTTGAAGGGGTTGACCAAGTCCTTGAAGGATCGATCACTCATATTTCCTACCCATGTAATCTTTAAATGGTACCAAGAAGGTTCAAAACAGATTGCCCCTTTTTGCCCTTCTGTTTCCAAGTCTTCTCAGCCACAAGTGAGAAAATTGATGGAATAAGTGATGATGGCATAATTTTTCACAGATTTCCAACAATAACCACAAAATCTTAGAAGAATTTTTAGTTCTTGAAAATTTTCCACCTGTGGTTTCTATATACCAGGAATCAATACTCACTTCCTGCTGAGATACTCTGTGATCTACATACTTGACAGGTGGTCTACATGATTGGCACTTGTCAGTTAACAACTTTGAACTTGTAGCTTCTAACTTGTCTAATACTTTAAGTAGTTTTGCCTTGAGAGATATCAAATTGGTAGCTCTCAAACTGGTAAAATCCAATCACACAGATAAGGACTCTTTTCCTTATCTTTCTCTGTCATGGTAATCCACTAGCTTCCACTTCACAGATCCAACACTGAAAACTATGGGCTGATCAAAAGATGATTTAGAGCAACTTGAACTTCTCTCATGACTTTTTAATGTTTCTTGTAAGTTCTCTTAAAGTCCAAAAACCCACATATATCTGATAATTCCCAATCTTCTTCATACCTTCTTATAAGTAAGTCATATTCAGGAAAGAACATGGGTTGAGATCTAAAAGATATGAGTTCAAATCTCAGCTCTGCCACTGTTTAACTCTGACAAGTTAATCTCTCAGCCTCAGTTTCTTCAATCTTTAAAATGAGGGAATTGGGCAACAGAGGCAGCAGTAGCAGCTTCAGGAGCTCTCATCCCAGAGATAGTAATAAGGGGTTGGACAACTGGTCAGAAAGAAATTAGAGGGGACCCTTTGCTGGCACTGAGTATCGCTGGCACTGACTGGCAATTGTATTTCCCAGAAGTTGTTTTGGGTCACAGTCCCAAGGCATAGAGAAGTGCTTCTAATTGGTCACAAGTTAGCAGGGGCCATGGTTGTATTTCCAAGGCCAAGAGGAGCACTAACACTGATGACTGCAGGGTGTCAGGGTCCCTTCCTGGGTAAAGTGCAGAGCAAGTAAGTGGCAACCCCACCCCTCCCCAGATCACCTCACTTTGGAAGCACTGAAAACTTGCACACCCCTAGAACTAGCTCTGAAAATAGCAGCACAAAAAATCCTGAAACTTGGGACAGTGCCTCCCCATTTCAATTGGAGCAGAGTCAAACTTTAAACATAAATTTCAAAGTCAAGAATTAGACTGAGAAATGAGCAAACACTAAAAAAAGAACTTGACCATAAAAAAACTACATGGTGGCAGGGAAGACTAAGATATAAACTCAAAAGAAGACAACAATGTGAAAACAGCTATAAGTGGGGCAGCTAGGTGGTGCATTGAATAGAGCACCAGCTCTGGAGCCAGGAGGACCTGAGTTCAAATCCAGCCTCAGACATTTAACACTAATGCCAATTGACCTGCCCTCCCCCAGCCAAAAAGCAAACAAAGTTATAAGCAAAGCCTCAAAGAAGATGTTAACTGGATCCAACCCCAAAAAGAATTCCTGGAAGACTTAAAGAAAAAGGTAAGAGTGGTAGAGGAAAAATTGTGAAGAAAAATGAGAGTAATGCAAGAAAACTATGAAAAAAAGAATTAGGGGCGGCCAGGTAGCACAGCGAGTAAGAGCACCGGCTCCAGTGTTGAGAAGACCTGGAGATCGAATCCCAGGCTCAGACACTTAGCACCCACCCAGAAACACCTGGCTGTGTAACCTTGAGCAAGTTACTTAACCCCAATTGCTTAGGGGCAGCCAGGTGGCTCAGCGAGTAAGAGCACCGGCTCCAGTGTCGGGATGACCTGGATCAAATCTGGGCTCAGATACTCAGCACCACACCCAGAAATAACTGGCCGTGTAACCTTGAGCAAGTTACTTAACCCCAATTGCTTAAAAAAAAAAGAATTAACAGTTTAGTAAAAGAGTCACAAAAAATGTCAAAGGACTTAACACCTTAAAAAACAGAATTGGTATAATGGTAAAAGAGGCACAAGAGAAATTTCACAAATTTCACAATTATACAATTCACTAGAGAAAAGAACTCCATAAAAAGTAGAATAAGCAAAATGGAAAAAGAGCTACAAAAATTCACTGAAGAAAATAATTCCCTAAAAATTAGAATTGAGCAAGTGGAAGCTAACAACTTCCTGAGACATCAAGAAACAATCAAAGTCAAAAGAATGAAAAATAGAATAGTGAAATATCTCATCACAAGAATAATTGATATGGAAAATAGATCAAGGAAATATAATTTAAGAATTATTAGACTACCTGAAAGTCATGATTTAAAAATACCCTAAATGTCACATTTCAAGAAATTATAAAGGAAAACTGGTTTGGTATCTTGGATCCAGAAGGTAAAATAGAAATTGAAAGAATCCACCAATTGGCCTCTGAAAGAAATTCTAAAATGAAAATTACCAGGAGTTTTTTTCAAATGCTTTAACTTCTGATTTACATCATTCATTTCGGCCAGATTTTTAGTTACAAATTTTCTCCCCGTTTTTCCCCTACCTAATGTCCCAAAATAGCAGTCCCATAGGATATCCCCTTCTCCAATCTGCTCTCTCCCAGATCTTCTCCCATATCCCCTTCGACTTTTCCAGTAGGGAATGGTGGATCTCTATGTCCCAGTGCCTGTATATCTTATTTCCCAATTACATGTAAAATAGTATTAATAATAGTATATGTATATATATATATATGTATATATATATATATATATAAACATTTGATTTTAAAACTTTGAATTCCAGATTCATTCCCTTCCTCCCTCGTAACCCCACTTACTGGGAAGATAAGCGATTCAGTATAGGTTGTACATGTGTAGCTAACGCAAAACATTACATTAGTAGATATATTGTAAAAGACTGACTATGTATCCTATCCCACCTCCCACTTGTTCTATTCTCTATTTTGATCCCGTTGCTTTTCAAAAGTGCGTGCTTCCAACTTTCCTCCCCCCCCATCCTGCCCTCCCTTCCATCATTCCCCCTCCCATTCCCTTTCCCCCTACTCTCCTGTAGGGTGAGATATGCTATTTAGTGTGTATGTCATTCCCTCCCTGAGCCAAATTCGATGAGAATAAGTTTGACCCATTCCCTTTTGCCTTCCTATTCTTCCCCTCCATTGTAACCATTTTCTCTTGCCTCTTCTATATGAGTTTACCCCATTCTATCTCTCCCCATCTCCTCTCATTATATTCCTCTCTCACCTCTTAATTTTATATTGTAAGCTTCATCCCTTCCTATTAAATTGGTCCTGTGCCCTCTATCTATGTATACCTGTAAACATATATACACACATTCACGTATGTATTCATATGTCCACATACCCTCACAGACATATAGACATGTATTTCTATTCTCTTCAACTATTTTCATACTGAGAAAAGTTTCATCAGTTACAATTATCATTTTTCCATGTAAGAATGATAATAGTTCAACTTTGATAAGTTCCTTATGATTTCTTTTCCCTGTTTACCTTCTCATGCTTCTCTTGCTTCTTGTATCTGAAAGACAAATTTTCTATTCAACTCTGGTTTTTTCATCAAGAATGTTTGAAAGTCCTCTATTCCACTGAATGACCATATTTTCCCCTGAAACATGATACTCAGTTTTGCTAGGTAGGTGATTGTTGGTTTTAATCCCCCCTCCTTTGACCTCCAGAATATCATATTCCAAGCCCTTTGATACCTCAGTGTAGAAGCTGCCAGATCCTGAGTTATCCTGATTGTGTTTCCACAATATTCAAATTGTTTCTTCCTGGCTGTTTGTAATATTCTCTCCTTGCTCCAGGAATTTCAGAACCTGTTTATAATATTCCTAGGAGTTTTATTTTGGGGATCTTTTTCAGGAGGTGATAGGTGGATTCCTTCAGCCTCTATTTTGCCCTCTGGTTCTAAAACATCAGGGCAATTTTCCTTGAGAATTTCCTGAAGGATGATTTCTAGGTTCTTTCTTTGATCGTGGCTTTCAGGTAGTCCAATAATTTTTAAATTATCTCTCCAGGATCTATTTTCCAGGTCAGTGGTTTTTCCCAATGAAAAATTTCACATTGCCTTCTATTTTTCTATTTGTTTGGATCTGTTTAACAGCATCTTGATTTCTCATAAAGTCATTAGCTTCCATTTGCTCCAATCTAGTTCTGAAGGAATGATTCCCTTCAGTGAGCTTTTGAGATTCTTTTTCCATCTGGAAAATTCTGCTTTTTAAGGCATTCTTCTCCTCATTGCCTTTTTGAGTCTCTTTTGCCATTTGAGTTAGTCTATTTTTTAAGGTGTTATTTTCCTCAGTAAGGCTCTTGACTCTCATTTCGTAATTTTCTTGCATCACTCTCATTTCTCTTCCCAAATTTTCCTCCACTTCTCTTATCTGCTTCTTATGGTCCTCTATGGCCTGTAACCAGGTCATATTTTTCTTGGAAGCTTTTGGTGCAGGAGTTCTGACTTCCCTGTTTTCCTCCTATTTCATGCTTTGCTCCTTTTTGTCCCCAAAATAGGAGTCTAATGTTGGAATCTTCTATCTGCTTTGTTTCCTTTGCCTGGTCATGTCGCCCCTCAGTCACTTGACCCCTGGGCTTTTTGCCGCAGTAGGACTCTGCCACCAGACAGGGAAGCTTTCATCTGAAACACTGGGGTTTTCTCAGCTCCCAGAGGTATTAGTTGGGTTCCCTCTCTGAAGCCTCCACATGCTCTGGCAAGCTGGACACACACCCCAGGACCTCCACCCTAGACCACAATCCAGGTCCAAGCAGGTTAAAGCAAGAACAATTACCCCTCAGACTGCTCATTTGGTCCTCCTACAGTCTGCAGGCCAGGAGCTGAAGGGGCCACATGGCGGCAGCTGCTCAGGGGCTCCTCAGTGGCTTCTCTCCATGGGGGAAGAGGCCAATGCACTCCAACTACTGGATCCCAAAGTCCACACTGCACTGACGTCTCATTTTGTCCTTAGCATCTATGTGTTGATAATTCTGGACCACCACAGCTTCTGGTGATCTGAAGTCCCTCCAGCTGGTGGTTGGTCAGGCTTGCCATGGGGCTAAAACCTCTGGCTCACTCGGGGCTGGGGTCGGCTCCCAGAGCACTGCACTGGGCAATTCCTGCCAGCCTGCCAGGCTGTCCTCAGCGGGAAGTTAGCTTCTCTGTGTCATTTTGTGGATTCTGTAGCTCCAAAGTTTGTTCAGAGTCCCCTTTTTACATGTATTGGAGGTGGAATTCCCAGGAATATTATAGCCAAATTCTAGAGCTCCCAGGTCAAGGGAGAAAATATTGGAAGCTCCCAGAAAGAAACAATTGGAATACCTTGGAGCCACAGTCAGGATTACATAAGATGTAGAAGCTTCCTTATTAAAGGAGAGAGGAATTTACAATATTCTAGAAAGTAAAGGAGCTAGGATTACAACTAAGAATAATCTACTCAGAAAACCTGACCATAATCCTTGGGTTGGGGGTGAGGAATGAATATTCAACGAAATAAAGGACTTTCAAGCATTCTTGATGAGAAGACCAGAGCTGCATAGAAAATTTGACATTGAAACAGAAGAGTCAAGAAAAGCATGAAAAGGTAAACATGGAAGAGTAATCATAAGAAACTCAATAAAGTAAACTGTTTGCATTCCTATGTGGGAAAATGATACATATAACTCCTAAGAACGTTATCATCATTAGAGCAGTTGGAATGAGTCCATATAGGCAGAGGGTATGAGTGTGAGTTTATATTGGGATGATCTTTAAAAAATGTAGGGATGAGAAAGAGGAAAAGGGAGAGGTAGATGGGTAAAATTTTTCTCATATAAAAGGGGCATGCAAAGAAAAGCTTTTAGAGTAGAGGGGAAAATTTGGAGTGGCAGGCAATGCTTGAATATCACTGTCATCAGAATTCAAAGAAGGGAGAATATTTATACTGACTCAGTTGGGTATCTATATTGTCCAGTAGGGAAATAGGAAGAGAAGAAGATAAGAGGTATTGGGGAAAGGGGATAACAAAAGGGAGTCTGGAGTAAGGAAGGTGTTGGTAAAAAAAAAAAAAAAGGACAAAATGGAAGTTTTGAAGAGAGAGAATAAAAAAGAGAGACAAGCATAAACACAAGAAAATATGATGGAGAGGAATACACATTTAGCAATTATAACTGTGAATGTGAATGGAATAAGCTCAAACATAAAGTGGAAATAGCAGAACTGATTAGAAACAAAAATCCCCAAATGTGCTGTTTACAAGACACACACTTGAAACAGAAACATACATCCAGAGTTAAAATAAAAGGCTGAAGCAGAATCTATTATGTTTCAGGTGAAATTTTCTTTTTTTTTAAAGCATGGGGGTAGCAATCCTGATCTCAAACAAAGCAAAAGAAAAAGAGACCTAATTAAAAGAGACAATCAGGGAAAATATAATTTGCTAAAAGGTTCTATAGACAATGAAGCAATTTCAAAAAAAAATTGCAATAAGTTTCTCTGATAAAAGATTAATTTATCAAATATATAGGCAACTGAGTCAAATTTCTAAAAATAAGAGCCATTCCCCAACTGATAAATGGTAAAGGAGTAATAACAGGCAGTTTTCAGAAGAAGAAATCAAAGTTATCTATAATCATATGAAAAAAAAAACTCTAAATCACTACTCAGTAAAGAAATGCAAATTAAAACAACTCTGAGGTACCACCTCACACTTATCAGAAATGACAAATGCTGGACTGAATGAGGAAAAACAGGTACAGCAATAAACTATTTTTGGAGGCATTAACTAGTCCAAACATTCTAGAGAACAATTTGAAACTATGCCCAAATGTCTATAAAACTACACATAATACCCTTCCATCCAGCAATGCCACAACTAAGTCTGAATCCCAAAGAGATCAAATAAAAGGGAATAGGATCTATATGCACAAAAATATTTATGACAACTCTTTTTGTAGTGGCAAAGAATTGAAAATTGAGGGGATGCTTATCAGTTTAGAGAATGGCATAAAAAGTTGCGGCATATGATTGTGATGAAGTGCTTTAAGATTAGAGGGGTGGTTAAAAAAAACATGGCCAGACATATACGAACTGACACAAAGTGAAATGAGAAGAACCAGAAGATCCTTGTATATAGCAATACTGTGATTATGATCAGCTGTGAAAGTCTTGGCTGCTCTGATCAATACAATTATCCAAGAAAATTCTAAAGGACTCATGGTGGGAAAAAAATGCTGCCCACCTCCAGAAAGAGAATTGATTAACTCTAAGTGCAAATTGAATTATAATTTTCTTGCATTCTTTATCTTTTTGCCATTTTGTGATATGGAAATATGTCTTACATGACTTCACATGTATACAAAATACCATTTGCTTGCCTTCTCGGTGGTTTAGAGAGGAGTAGAAGGGAGGGAGAGAATTTGGAACTCCAAATTTAAAAAGAAAAAAATGTTTAAAATAAATAAGTTGTTTTATTTTGAAAGTAAAACAAAATGAGAGGATTGGACTAGATGCCTTCTATAGTGCCTTGTAGCTCAAGATCTATGATCTTTAGGCTATAGACTCTGAAGAAACCTTTGGCTTGCCAAAGTCAGTAAGACAGTAGACTTGGAATCAGGAAGAACTAGGTCTAAATCTTGCCTCTGACTTGACCTGATAGCTGTATGACAATGGGGAAGTCATTTTAACTTCTCTGTGCCTCTATTTTCTCATCTGTAGAAAGAAAGAATTTGAGTTAATGGCATTTAAGGTCCCTTGCAGATCAAGATCTATGGTTCTATTTTCTTTACTATACTTCCTGAAATCTTCCATCTCAAAGAAAGCAATTTTCATAGACTGCTCGGAAAAGGACTGGAAGTTATTGAGGTAGAGTCTGTCCATTGTTTGGGCATACCCCATAACCTACCCATTCAGTGAGATTTCACTTCACTAGATATCTGATATCAGGCAAATCATTCTGTCTCTGAACTTCAGCACCCTCCTCTGTGAAATAAGAATTAAGAATATTTTCCCTACCTACATAATAGGAATGCTGTGGGGAAAACCCTTTATAAATCTTGAAGTTACATAGAAATGTGAACAGCCATTAAGAGAGAGTTCCTGAGGTACCAAGAGCAGAAATGGCTTAGCCCAGGTCACACAACACTCTAGAAAGGATGGAGGTTATTTGGTCTCCAGATATTTCCTCTATTCTAAAATTTCATTGTTTCTGAATAACTCTGCTATTTTACTAGAGTTTTTACTACACTCTACCTGTAGTAATTTTAAAGCCACCCACTCATACCAGGGTCTAAACCTGATCCATGAGGACCATGGAAGGACCCCCGTTAGTCTGAATTTTGAGAACAATGTAGGGCAATGAAAAGAACCTAGGGCTTGGAGTCAGGAGACCTGGCTTTGAGGCCCAGTTCTATCACTTACTAGCCATGTGACCTTGGGCAAGTCACTTTATCTCCTCTCCCAGTCTCAATTTCCTCATACGTAAAATGACATGATAAAAAATGCTCTACTTACCTATGGCTGTTGTGAGAAGCAAATGAGATTGTAGCTAGGAAGCATCCTAAAAATGTAAACTCCATATAAATGTGGGCACCTCTAGCAAAGAAATTATATGAATTCTGTCATTCTAAGGATACCTTGTGATGCTTGTTGGAATATTATTGACAGAATCCATTGGGGTTAAGACAGTAGAAATGGAAGCTAGGGTAAAGTATCCCCAATGGACCCAAACTTTATTTCTTCTTGAGTAACCATATTCTACATGTGGGCAGTGGACATTAATTCTCCCTCAACTCAAAGGCAAACCATTATTCTGTAATTTTGTATGTAAATAAGATGTATTAGGAAGTTGTTCAAGCAATTAATTAAACAGCTGTTACAGAATAAGTGATAAAGGAGATGGGGGATGAATATGCAGAATTTTCCCTGCCCCAACATCAATATTCATTGGCCGCCTAGTGTAGGTACATGGGCTGCTAACATTCCTGCTATTGAATAGCACCAGCTTTAAAACACAGACTTTGGTTTGGGCATCCAAGCATGCCTTCATGCCTCAAGAGAGCACACAATTTCATCTCACTGTCTGCTGCACTAGTTGACGATGTGAATTTAGAGGAAAGGGTATTTTCCTCTATAAGAAGTATATCACAGATAGGCCATAGGGTTGGCCAATGGGTAGCAAAATTGAGAAAATAGTCTGGTTTGCGTATGGTGCCTTCGCCCCTTCTTTTCTATGCTCCTTCCATACCTTCTCCATAGTGAATAGAGTTTCTTATTAGTCATTTACACTGTAGTGTGAATTTCAGTCAGGTTCTTCTTCTTAGGAGTTTTTCTCTTGTTAAACTTTCTTTGTAATGGTGAAATGGAAAGCTTTTCTCCCCATACAAAGAATTCTGGTATCAAAAAGCAAACTGGGGAAAGGTGAGAGGTTGTTCTTTTGTTGTTATTGTTGGTGGTGGGAGAATTTATTTGTTCAATCAAGAGAACCTTCCAACACCCCCTCCCTGCTAAGTAATCCAACCCTCTTACATTAATTTTAGAGATGGGTAAACTTGGGGTCAGAAAAGTGAACTGATTTACACAGCAAGTGAGTTGTTGAGCCAGAACTAGAACCTGAATCTCCTGATTCTTAGTCAGTAATATGACTCCAACAAAAAAATGCCAAAGAGCTTCTGTCCCAGAACTGGCACATTTAATAATGTGCAAATGCAGGACATTTATCTCTAAAATAACTGTTGTGATTTTTAATAGAAAAATCAATGAATTCATTAACAATGAATTAATTAGTTTGAGCAATGAATAGGATGTGGGTGGGCATAGTCCTTGTTAACTTATTGCAGGTGGGGAAAGGGAACTGAGGGGGATTCAGCCTTCAGAGTGGCTATAGCAAATAGAACACAGGAACCATTAACTGAGATTCATCCAACCAAATATATAGGAATCTTTACACCAATATCCTTATCACAAAGGCTATCCTACACCCCACCCCTCATTCTTGTTTAATCCAAAAGTATTGACTACAGTTATGATGAAATTACAGCTGGAGAAACGAGCTACTTTTCATTCCTGTCTCTGGAGAAAGTGAAGGAAGATGATCATTAGTCAAATATTGATAGCAATGAAATGTTTTGCCTCACTTGTTAGGAAACTTCTTAGCACTAGAAAGAGTCTCAGCTAAAGAATCCAAGACCTAAAAAGGCAGAATGGTGGAGGGGAAAGACCACCGAATTTGAGTCCCAAGGGTGACATCTTGGCTTTGCTGCTCGTTGATCACATGACCTTGGGACAAGTCATTTACCCTTTCTGTGCCTCAATTCTGTGCCTTAGTGCTCACCTTTGTAAAATGATAAGACTAGACTAAGTGATCTAAAGGTATCATAAGGATCCTTCCAAATGACAGAATATATGTTATTTCTCTGTTGGAGGTACTCATGTTTATATTCAGCTACGTACTTCCAGAATGGTCCTGTATTGTTAATGTATTTTTTGCCTAATGGGAAGAACTTTCCCATCCATTAATAGGCCCTTGTAACATGAGTTTAAGTCACATGAGCCTGGGTCACAAGGGTTGTGATGTCCCCTGACCCTGAAGAAGTATATATACTCTGAGGTTAGCATTTTGCTTTGGGGGTCACTCCTGGGAAGAGTGTTTGTGTGGTGTAGTCAGATGAGACTCTGGGTAGCCATTAAAGAGTCTCCCAGCTTTGAAAATCCAGATGTTGGTGCTTCCCTTTCTGGTAATTATGCATGTATGTAATGGTCATATAGTTTTATCTGTCTGTTCATCTGTGATGTATGTATTACTTGGTCAGACAATTAGAAGTCCTATATGTTGGTCTTTATGCTATTATTTCTGCTTGTAATTTCTGTTTGTATTTTCTCTGAAGTTCAGGGTACTAACTTTTCCCTGATGATATATATGTTAGATTAAAGTAATATTGTTGACCCCTTTTGAGTTGCTTTCCTTTAGAAAAGCAGATCAACGAACCTGTGCTAGCAGCCCTCCTGTGTGCTGGTGTTATTGGTCTTATACCCCCACAGCACATGCAAGTAGCACGGGTTCTTAGCTAGGGTATCTTACAACAAACCCCTGAGGAATTCTGGACAGGTGTTATTACATCCATTTTATAGATGAGAAAATGGAGACTGAGGGAGAGAATAAAATGATATGCTCAAGATCATGTGGCTCATAAGTGACAGATATGGGATTTAAGAAAATTCTAAATCTATCATTCCATGAATATCTCATCCAACCACTTCATTTCCTTATCAAGGTATCTGGATGAATTTGGCCATGGTGTGGAGAAATGAAAAGACCAAACCTCAACCCTAACACTTAATAGGTCCCTCTGCTCCTAGGATTAGGTCACTTCTCCTCAGCTGCCTCATCTGTAAAGTGAGGGAATTTTACTACCTAATCCTTAAAGCCCCAGAGTTAGCATGAGCAAATGACTTTGTAAAGAAAGTTCAATAGAAATGCAAGCTATTATTTTCCATTCTAGTGATAATAAAGATAGAGCCAAAACTCAAGTCTCCTGATTCCTAGTCCAGTTCTTTCCCCTTATCACACTACCTACATTGGAGTCACTTAGTGATGATGAAGAAAAACTCATGAAATACATGCACTAAAAGACTATGAATGAACTGATGGACTCCGAGTACTGATTGAGACATGATTTGTTATTGATGTTTTTTAACATGCTCAATGTAGGAAATTATATTGTTTGACTATACATGCTCATGACAGGGGTTTTGTCTTTCTTGCTTTTTGAACTGGGTAGTGGGAGGATATAAGATGGAGAGAAGGCAGATCTGAAAAAAAAATCTAATTTTTAAAATAAGACTATGGCAAGTGGTACAAAATTATCTGCTTTCACTATCACTTTGCTGCCACTACCTTACCTAAGGTCTACTTTTGAGGGGCTATACAGCCGATGGAACATGGTCATCATCTTTCCTTGTCCCATAACGTTTTTGCTTTAGCCAGAGTAAGAGTAAGGCACTATAGCTCTGCACGATGGAGCTGGTTATCTTAACCACAAAAGCTACTTAATTATAAGTATGATGAGAAATCATGACCCAGACACTGACCAGGCTAACAACTACAGTCATAGAGCACAACCTTCCATCTACTCTCTATATAGTTTACATGTACCTATTTATTCATCTGTTATTTCCTCCATTCAAACATTTGCTTCTTGAGGGCTGCCCAAAATGAATCAAGCCAGCCCCTATTGACTTGGAATTATTATCTGGACATGGGGAGGGGAGATGATTTACAACTGTTTATTAAGAGAGTCGTATCACATGGGCCAGAATAAAACTGGTGAATGGAAATGCACATAGCGCTACCTCTTCTTGTGATCTTCCTATTGTCACTTGACTTGGTTATAGGAAAAAGTTATTGCCTATATCACATCACTCACCATTTCCCATTTCTGAGCATCCCACCCACAGGCATACCTACAATTGGCTTCCAATTTGAAATGATAGCAAGTAAGTATTTTTCTTTTCCTTTCAGACTTTCTCAAATAGAATATCTAGAGCCTCTCTTCACCTTTTCACCTTACTAGATAAGCAATTCCAGAGAGCCTGCAGATAAGAAAATTTTGAACTCCAGGAACTGGACTAGCTATACTGAAGCACTCATTTTAACCTGTTCATTAGGGTGGCTTTATTTCCATGAAATCATAGAATATTAGTTCTCTAAGGGGCCTTAGAAGATTTTATGTTAGGACATAGAAAGTTATATAGCTTGAAAGGACCTTAATATATAGAATGTTGGAAAGAACTTTAGAATATAGAATATTAGAGCTGGAAGGGACCTTAAAATATAGAAAGTTAGAGCTTCTAGGGACTATAGAAACAATGGATTCCAATCCCTTCCTTTCATCTATTTATTCTATCATTCAATAAAGTCCTGGGAAAGAAAGAAAATTCAGTAAAACATTAGGCTTATTCATAAGAAATTTATAATCCAGTCATTTTAAGCATAAAGAAATAAGTCCAGAAGTATGAAGTGACTTTTCCAAGATAACACAAGGGTTTGGCACATGCTTACATCATGTAAAGTGGTGCCCCAAGCATAATCACCATTTTAGGTGATTTGGATATACACCAAATTCCTATTATCATAAACTCACATAACAAGTTAGTGACAGAGCTGGGACTAAAATTCATGTTTTCTGACTCCTAATTCAGTGTCTGACTTTTTAAATTCATTTCCTATCATTATTCTCTGCCCTCAAGTTTTACCCCAATTTGGGAGGAAAGGGATGTCAGGTTAGGAGGTAAGGCCTTCAGCCTGGCAATGTGACTGTAATTCTCCAGTGACCAACTTCGTATGTCTAGTGACAATGCTTCCCTCTTAGATCATCTGGTTGATGGAACCACTATATATCGATGCATGATTATTTATTAAAACTCATAACTCGAATATGAGTCACCTGAGGCTTTGTAATTATGATGGTGAATGCATTTCCACTCTATAATTCTCTGGACTCGTCTTCTTTTTTTTCACTCTCCTTTTTTTTACATAAATTAGTATTAATGTTTATGAATGCTGAAGCAAATTTATAGGCACGTTGGGAAAATGTAACATTATCAGTTTTGATTTATCTATTTAAAGACTTCCCTTCTTCCACTCTTACCCTGCCCCTCTCTAATTATTATTGCTCATTATTACTACCAATAATATAACACTAAATCCTCCATTAGACAAAATCCAATTAAGTGAAAACTATTATGGGGATGGGGGTTGTTTTGTTTTGTTTTGTTTTTTCACTTTTTCATATTTTGGTAGTTTTTACTGAAGGAATTTGTGCTACATGTACATTTCCCTACATGCAGAAAAGAGGGAGTAGAACCATTACTTAGTTCTTCCTTCTCTTTAGATGGAATCTTGATGGTTTTCCATTAGACCCAGTAAGCCAAGAGTTTCTCACAGGTCTCGTATGCCTTCATTTTATGAGTGTGTTTCATGAATATCCACTTATTCCTGAATACATTTCCCTTCACCTTCGAGTACAGACTGTGGCATGCATGGTGGTCAGACTTTGAGGATTCCCTAATCTGTAGAGTAGTTCATGTAGAATCTCCATTCTCCTTATTTAGGTCACCTTCTCAGGCACATGACTGTTGACAGTGCCTTTTCTTATACCCATGCCCATGTTCCTGCCCTTCCATTGAGGCAGAGTGTGTTTCCAGCATCAAACACAAGAGTGGATAAAGGCCAGTTAATGATCAGTCTATCTTTTATCAGCTTCTAGATCTTTTGATGGTTTTGGTGATTACCTGGGTCTCTTTGAGCTCAAGCCACATCTCCACTTTCCACATCAAAAGACACTGAAGCCAAGACTCTTGTAAAACCTGAGCATACTTGTGGCTACAACTGCAGCACAAAAAAGGAAATTTGGGAGAATCACTGGAAGGTAAAATTAGCTCATTGCTATTTGCCCCATATTCCTGCTTTTAGGAAAAAAAATATGTATCATAAAAATAAGTAAACAAACTTGTTTTCATGATTTAATAAAAAAAAGGAAGTATAAATTCAGTCTAATCCTATTCACTGTCTCCATCTCTACCCAACCATCCTGGACCCTGAGATAACAGTATGATATGACAAAAAAGAGGATTAGAGTAAGGATCCCTGGTTCTGGAACCAAAAGACTTGGGATCAAATCTTGCCTCTGCCACTTACTAATATGACCTTGGGCAAGTTACTTAACTTTTGGGCCTCTGTTTCCTTATCTGTAAAAAGAAGGGTTTGGATTAGATGCTCTCTGAACTTCAAAGTCAAGGCATTTATTTCTAAAATAATTGTTCAGATTTTTAATGGCAAAATCAACAAATTAATTAGCAATAAATTGATTAGTTTTAGCAATGGGTAGTATGTAGGTGGGCATTGTCCATGAGCACTTACAGTGTAGAGAAATCCAATCTGCCAAGTGGCAATAGTTAAAAGAACCTCTAACTGGGATTCATATATCTAGTTCTAGATATATAGTCTTATATAAGAGATTCTCAAAGGATGAGCAGTAACACTGGTGCCCCACAGCTTTCCCTAGGCAGAGACTTCCATATTCCCGAGGCACGCCACCCACTATACCCACTTACAGTTTATAGCCTGCTCATCCTAGTTTGGAATTGAGAAGGTCACAATTGCAGACCTGTTCTTGGAGGTACAAAGACTCTTCCTCTATTGAGTCCTGGTGAAGCAAAGGGAGAAGAAAGTGGGAGCACAGGGGAGAGCAAAGAGAGCCAGAAGTATCCAAAGGCTCAGGGACTGGTTCTAGAAACTAGACAGTATTGGGAACTCTTCTTTATTGCTAACCTAACATTCAATGCCTTGTGATTCCCCTTGGCAAAGAATACCATGTTGTGAGAAAAAAAAATTGAGAATTAAGCTGTCTTATATAAAACTCAGTTTGCCCCTTAACTGGATGATTTGGAGCTAATTGTTTTGCCTTTGTTTCCACATCTCCAAAATGAGAGCACCGAACAAGATATTCTATAAGGGTCGTTCTATGTCCAATATCATATGATTCTATGACATCCTGTAAATAATGACAAACCTGAGACTCTGGCAAGAACTTCCACCAACAAAGACCAAATTTTGTTCTGTGAACCACTGATGTATAAAGCTGGGGATGGCAACAGGTGATCAACATATTGGAGGATGTGGGAAGAAATGCCCAAGTCACCTTCTCCATAAAACCAACTGTAGGTGTGGCTCAAAAATTAACTACACCATGCCTTTCACCCATTACTACTTAGCATGCCTCCATTTCCCTCCCCGCTGCCTCCACCACAGGCCTCCCAATGACTGAACCAGGCACTTCAGCCACTGCATAAGCACACTTCCCCACCCTCCCACTTCCAGTCTCAGAGTATCTCATGGCCTGGGCAGTGGGTAGTGGGTAAGAGTTCTTCCCCTTTTCATTTTCTGTGAGATAGAATGGGTTGCATAAGATGAGAAAGAATAGAGTTCCCAATTTCTTTCTGAGGTATATCAAGCTTCAAGACTCCCAGGTTCAAAACCTCAATGTCATTCTCTAATCCTCACTCTTCCTCATCTCAAATAGTCAATTATTTGCCAAATCTTGTCCTTTTGACCTCCACAATTTTCACATCTGCCCCCTTCTCTCCACTCACAAATATATCACCTAAGTTCAGAACCTCATCATTTCTTACCTAAAGTACTGCAGAAGGCTCTCATTTGATCCCTTTTCCTCAAATCTTTCCCCTTTCCAACCCGTCCTCCACCTGATGGCCAAAATGATTTTTCTAATGCACAGATCTTAATATGTTACTCCCCTTACTAACTTCAAGGGCTCCCTACTCTCTGGTATAGTGGCAGATGTGGGAGTCAATTTTTTTTATCTTTACCTCATTTTTAAATTTCTTTTTTGTATAAGTTTCAAATGTACATAATTATTAGTATAGTATAGCATGTATATAGTTTATAGATAAGTAACTTTTTTTCCAGGGCAGCTAAGTGGTATGATAGATAAAGCATGAAGCCTAGAGTCAGAAAGACCTAAGTTCAAATCTAGCCTCAGACACTTACTAGCTGTGTAACTTTATGTGTAACCCTGGACAAATCACTTAACCCTGTTTGCTTCATGACCCTAGAAGGAAATGGCAAACCACTCAAGTATCTTTGCTAAGAAAACTCAGATAGAGTCACCAAGTCAAGACATGACTGAGCAAAAACTGCAACAATTTTGCCCCTGTTGGAGGTCTATGTTTAAACACTTTTTTGTTAATAGGGCTACATCATCAAAAAAAGTTTTGAGGGAAGCACCCTAAACCCTGCCTGCTAACACAGGAATGCAAACTCAATCATTTTAGAAATATTTCCAACAATAAGGGTTGAGGAAAATAGACTTTTTCAGTTAACCCTACTTAATCAGCAAAACAGGGCATAAACTCAAATAGATTATTCTCTCAAGATTCCATTTGACTAGGATTTCAGTATATCAAGAAATCAGCTAGGTCTCTATGCTGAAATAGAAGTGGAGAGGGAAAGAATGCTGTGAATCTCTGCACTTCTATTTAGAGGCTTCTGTCGTGTGCTAGAATGTCAGACCTTCGCCAAGCTGAGGGAGTGAGGATTAACATGTGAGACAAAACAAAACGGAGGAAAAATCTGAGACTTAGGACTCCCAGGAGCTCCTCTTTATGTAGGTCTTCAAGTGGAGTGAGAATGACCACCCCTCAGGGACTTGTAGAGAGAATTCTTATCCATGTACAGGCTAGATATCCTCTGTCTTCCTCTTCCTTCTCTCTTTATTCCTCATTGATGCACACTTCTCAGTTTCTAGCCCCAGCCTGGTCCCTCAACCTGATTTCCAAATTATTATTATTGCTCAGCATTTAGGATCTTTTTTTTGTGTTCCTAGCTCTCACATGTCTTCCCTGACGTGGATTTCTTAATTAGTAACACTCTTTACAGCCCGGTGCCACATGCACAGTAACCACCTGCAGGAATCCTTTCTCCAAGAACTCAGCTGGTACAATTGAGATAGGCAGCTCTAGGCTGGAAACTCATCACTTGCTCCTCTGACCTGTGGTGCATGCTATGTGGGGGCTATAGAGCGTCATGAGCCACAATTCTGGACAAACACAAACATACGTGAAGCTCCCTTTCTCTTCCACCATTCACCCATCACTGTGATGGCACCAGGGGAGAAGGATCCAGGCCTTGCAACTACACTGAGACTCTCAGTCACAGTCAGTCTCTGACTACTTATGCTATGCTACTCGATCTCACAACATAATCTGCTTACCACCACATATAGGCCAGCATGATCCAATATGCATAGTGGGAAAAGCATTGGATATAAACACAGAAGGTGTAGGCTCAAAGCGCAGCTCTTCCATTTACCAGCTGTGTGACTTTGATCAACTTATACAACGTCCGGACCTAAGTTTCTATAAAATGAGATGCTTGAGTAAAATACTTACTGAGGTTGCTTTCAGCTTCAACAATGTATGATGCCTCAAGTCACTTTATGACTCCTCTAAATACTCTAGCAGAGGGGTGGCCCAATAAACCCTTACTCAGTACAGTTAATGACTTTCCAGACTACCCCTAGTCAGTCGGTGGACTGTAAGCTCCTTGAGATCAGAGATTGCTTGGACTTTTTTCTTTGTAATCTTTGTGGTCTTCCTAGTGCTGGTACAGTGCCTAGAATATATAAATGTTTATTGATTGAATGACAAATCCTCTTGCCTTTTCTGAGCCATAGTACACCAGAAATATTTGAGAAGCATCACTTGTGCAATGTTTAAGGAGCTGCCTGTACCTCCATCTACCTCTATGACCCTCAGTGCCCTATCCTCCCTATTATACTAGCATGACTTCTCCTATGTACCTGACCCTGATCTGTGACCCTCACTACAACTTTTTGAGGGAAAGGTCACAAGTCCTGATAGTAGACCTATCCCTGACATGGGAATAAAAAATCTGAAAATAGTTTCATTTCCAACTACCACAATACATTAACACATATTCATGACTGATATGGATCAATATGTATATTCCTCACCCAAACATCCCCCCCCAAAAAAAAACAGGCAAAAGGCATGATTGGACCTACAAGTCAACAGGAACCTAAAAAAAATAAAACATCAGGAACAAGAGAATGTAAACTCTGCTTCCAGTGCCTAGCACATGGTAGATGCTCAATAAATTTTTGTTGAATGAATGCTTCTCTGATTGAATTTGAATTTGAAAAGAGATGGCTGAGTTTCCTGGGTATTGACAGGTGTTCATACCCTCCAAGTAAAAAGGGGAGCAGGCAAAGTTAGCGAACATGATCAGGATGTGGTAGGACTCATAGTGTGAAGTGACAGAAAGGGAGAATGTGACCAAAGTGAAAATTTCTATTGCCTCTTTACTTGTTTGTAGCCCATCTTCCCAGCTATGAGAGGCAGCTTAAATAGTGAATAGAAGAGATGACCTTATAATCAGCAACATCTGGGTTTAAGTCCTACCTCTGGCATATACTGGCTGTGTGACCATGGTAAAGCCCCAGTAGTGCAGGAAATTTTCTCTAAAAGTATGCGTTGAAGAAAAATTGCCAACCTGAATCATTAGAGGGAATTCCCACAGTGAGAGGTCCCTACACCAAAGAAATAAAAAACCTGGACTAAAACACAAACTTCCCAGCTATGTAGGGTGCTACATAGTGTACAAATTATCTAGTGCAGCCACTGTGGCAAACTGATTTCAGAAGAAAAACATTGCCTTCTGTTGTATGAAAAGTTTCTTAACCTAAACGCTGATCTCTGGTTTTCAAAACAGGTTTGAATCTTTCATTGTTACAATTCAGGAGTCCCTAATGCTTTTCTTTATTTGGCTGTGAGCCTACAGCATAGTGCCTTTTATTCACATGAACAAAAATAGGGTGCAAGAAAACTTCATTCATTGGGGCCCAGTTCATTTGGAGTTTTTACTATCCGGATGAACTGGGGTATAATTTATCATCAACTTCATCCTTCTCTTGTTTCCCCTTTCCCTTCCCCTTCCCCTTCCCTTTCCCCTCCCTCCTCCTCCTCCTCCTCCTCGTCCCCCTCCTCCTCCCACCCCTTCCCCTCCCCCTCCCTCTTTCTCTTCTTCCTCTTCTCCTTCTTCTTCTGTTCCTCCTTCTCTTTCTTCTCCTTCTTCTACTCCTCCTCCTCCTCCTTCATCTTCTCCTTCTCTCTAGGCTGGGAATGCACAGACCATTCACAATCTCAAATGCCCAATCCCAACACTGATCATCACAGAAGTTTTAACATATTCCATTTTTCCTACTGTAATGGGTCACTACTCCTTACATAGCCTGGTGCCCTTTCCTTCTGAGGTTTCACAATATCTGTGCATTATTAGTTTAGCCCTATTGCAACTCCAAACTCTGTCGTGATCCAACAGCATCAGCACCCTCTAGTGGGAGGAATTGCAGGCCAATGCCACCTCACCTTTATCTACTTTTCCAGATCCAGACCTAGGGTTTCCTAGGTCTGATAACAGCACAAGATTTGAAAGAATATTTAGGTTACTTATACATTCTTAAACCCACTTTTATCATATCCATTTTCATATAATGTATATATTTATATTTTGACAGGTCTATAATCTTAAAACAGGTCCATAATCTCATCAATGTAGGTATTCTTTTCACATGTGTAGATCACAACTTATACTTGCCTTCCCTTTCCATATTTTTAGGATTTTCCCTGCATTAAAGCACTTTCTCCAAGTGTTTCAATAGTCTTTTGATATCAGCAGCATACTTAGGCTGTCTATCTGTGTCCTACCTCTAGTGTGAGTCTCACCATAGTGAGTCTGAGGTGACCCTAGGTCTTCTAAACCTATTCCAGGATAAGTGCAATCTCTGGCAGGTTTAGTGAGCTACAAAGGCTTCAGACCGGTCCTGACAAAGGATCCAGTCTTCTGTACAATGACCAGCCTAACCAAAAGCAGTATGTCCATCACCAATACAATAGTCATGAGATGATGAATTCTTTGGCCATGTTGACCTATGAAATTTGCAATGTAATTATCACAGATTATTCTTATAAATTCATTGCAATGGTTCCTAGAAAAAAATGTACACATTTCCTTTTTTTGCTTTTTGGAGGAGGGAAGGTAGGGCAATTGGGGTTAAGTAAATTGCCCAAGGTCACACAGCTAGTTTTTGTGTTAAATGTCTGAGGTCAGATTTGAACTCAGGTCCTCCTGACTCCAGGGCCGATGCTGTATTCACTGCACCACCTAGCCACCCCAATGTATCCATTTTCTATTACTGTATGTTTCTGAAAATAATAAAGTCAAATTTCTTTAAAGCAATATGTTCTCCAATTTGAATTATTCACCATTCAGAGTAGACATCCCCCATCCACTCTTATTTTCCTAATTATTATTGATTTCCAAACATCGTTCATAGTTTCACTGTATTTTACTAGCCTGTTTGTAAAGCAAAGTAAAGTCTTAAAGGCCCATCTCCACAAAGATGTCTAGTAGGCCTATGCTAAGATCATTTAAGAGTCCTTGGAAGATAAAATCATAGGGAAATCATCACTCAACAATTTTCCAAAGGTCATCAAGCAAAGCATAGATCAGGATGAGAAGGCTCTCCAAAGATATGTACCAGTGTCAACAACAATGGCCTACAAAGAATTTAAATGGATTCCTTACAGATAGTGGAGAAGGTGATGATTATATTTATCCATGTCCTCCATGAAATCCATGACCACTCAAAATTTAGAGGACCAGCGATCTAATCTAATTCCATCAATCAATCAAGCATTTTTTAAGGTCCAGACATCATGCTAGGTGCTGGAGATACATGCACAAAGAATAAAATAACACCTACTTATAAGGATAATACATTCTAATGGAATAATTCAACAAATATGAATATATACATCATAAATATGAAATTAATAAGTACAATATATGCAAAATCATTAAATCCTATGTAGTTTGAGAGGGTGCTACAAGTTAAGAGAGAGGCTTCATGCAGAAGACAGTTCTTGAACTTCTTCCTAAAGGAAGAGAGGGAGAACATGAGTTCTTTGGATGGGATAGCCCAGTTAGGCTGGATCACAAATTTCAGAAGGGAGATTCATTTCCAGTGAGCTTTGAACAAGGTTGGTGCCAAGTTGTACAGCACTTTGAAAGCCAAAGAGAGGAGTTTTTATTCTATTCTAGAAGCAAGAGAAAGTCATTGGAGTCAAATGAGTAGAGGATTCACATCATGACTTTGAGCATTTATTAAAAGCCTCCTATGTATAAAGCATTGTATAAAGCAGGGTTTCTTAAACTTTTTCCACTCAGGACCCCTTTTCGCATTTCAGCAGCATTCATTGGTATTGCGTGGCCTGAGGGCATGTGCAGGGCATAGTGCAGATGCTTTGGTTTCAGAACCAAGGCTGCAGTGAAATTGCTCAATGCATCACGGGCAAGCACTGCCAGAAACACCTTGCATTCATTATGCGCTTGATTTTTAATTAATTTTTGGTCATTGAACGAAACCTTTTAAGGTACTAGGGATACAAAGACAAAAACAAACCTCTGGGAACTCATGTTGTACTGGGAGAATATGTCATAGTTAAATATAAGACAAGGTCAGGAGCAACATGTACAAAAATGAAATCAGACAAAGAGCTCTAGGGATGTTTTAGGAGGAAAAAACCACTAATAGCTGGAGGATTAGGGAAGGCTACCGAGAGGAAATGGTTCCTGAGTTAAGTCTTGAAAGAAGATAAGGAATCTGAAAGTAGACATGAGGAGAAAGGGCCTTCCAGGAAGGGAATAGATTGTATAACAGCAGAAAAGCAGGAGATGCAAAGTCAAGTTCAAGGAATAGCAAAAAGAACAGTAGAAAGGAGTTTGGGAGCCAATTGCAGAGAATCTTAAATGCCAGATTAAGGAGTTTGTAATTTAGTCTATAGGTCTTAAACTGAACTGAAAAAAATGGGATAAAAGTGATGAATGCTTTAGTAATAATAATAATAATAACATTTATATAGCACTTCAAGGTCTACAAAACACTTTATATGTCTATAGAAGAATGTACATATATGCATCTGTAGAGATATAAAGCTAGATATTAAAAATCCCATCTGATCCTCAGGACAAGCCTGTAGAGGCTATTATTTTCCCTATTTTATAGATAAAGAATTGAAGCTGTCTAGGACCAAGCAACCAAGGAGTAACTCAGGAAATATTCAAATTCAGATCATTCTAATTCCAAATCCAGCATTCTAACTACTCTGCCACCATTTTGGTGGCTACATGAAAGATGAATTGGAGAGGGGAAAGAACAGAAGCCGAAAAACAAATAGGGAGTATTTTATAATTGTCCAGAGGAGTGATGTAAGGACCTTAAACACAAAGGCTTGTGAATTACTTAGGAGAAGCCATAATTGTAATATGATTTTACTTTATGACAGCATTGGTCATGCATGTATGCCTCTACTGACACTAGGCTGACTGAAGGTTGACCTTTACAACATGAAATTGGATTGAGCCAGTTTTTCCAACTTAAATTAATTCTCTGCTATTGAGTACTGGATTTTGTGCCATACACATGTATTCCATTGTTCTCTTTTGTTATATTTGTAATTCTTTGTATTTTAAGAATGGACATTATTCCAAATAAGCATGCAGAAGTTGTAGGTCTTAAACAGCATCCTTCAATGGCTTTTGGAGATATTGCAGTAGTTGTGAGTCCGGAGAACGCCTACAGCTAAATTAGGATCAGTCACACCTAAGCATAAAGGAAAGTGAAAATAAAAACAAACAAAATGAACAGCAAAAATTGTTATAAGACACACCAATTAATCCTCAGAAAACAAATTTCTTCAGAAGTTCCTAGAAGTCATAAGGATTGTTATTGATTCCTCTATAGGGTAGCATATAGGCTTCTTGAAGGTGGAAAATATTTTAAAAGACCAGTAAAAAAAATTGTTCCTCACCAATGCTATGAAGAAAAGGAAAAATACCACCTGTCATTGTCAAGATAATATAAAGGCTAGAGTACTGGATATTGGGAGGGGGAGTATTTTTACTGATAACATCCACATTGTCATTCAAGGTTATTCCAAAACCAATGTCAGAAGTCTATGCCAGTCTGAAATATTGGGGCATTCTCATCAGACTTTAAAACATCCCCCCTCAAAAGAAATTCAGGAATTTTTTTTTCTTTTTAATGCTCCTAGAAGTTTTGTTTTCATTGTTTGAATGATAAACTCTGATAAATATATGGATATTCTTAGAAATAGAATTGTTCATGAATTACAAAAATTCTCAAATGAAAATGGAACACTGCAAATCAACCTTGCTTAATGCCACACTTCATGAAAGATTAAGAAATTTATCAAGAGTTAGAGATAAGGCTTCCATGGCCCTTTGAAAACCTGTGGGTTATAATCAGGGCTAGATTCAAGAAAATAATCTGCTTGACAAAGGTATTCTTGTTAATTTCCTTACTAAAATGTGATTCCTACTTTTGGACCCAAGGTTCCAATATCCTTAACCACTTGATTGATGATAACACACCCAAACCTTGTCCATCAGGACAATTTAGAATGAATTCTGTTCATGGCAGTCACTGCTGTTAGACTATACTTTGAATATAGAGATTATGTTCACTCATATTGGCCTCCCCACTATCATCCCCTGTGGTGGCTAACTCAAGGGCTTGCCCATATTAAGGGCTCAGTAAATGTTTGTTGAATGTTGGAGTCAAATTCCCTTGATCCTGAATTGGGAAGGATACAGGGGAGAAGAAGGAAATCCTTTCCTTCGTATTATCTGCCTATTACTTCCCTTTTCTATTGCCTCCTCTCTAGAACATACCAAATAAGGGTGATTCTCTATACCAAATGAGCATTTTGAAACAAGAGATTAAGTAAACAAATGTGTGACCAATTTATTGTGAGATGTTTGCACCCAGGCAGGTTGGGCCCCATCTATTTTCAGATTCTAGTCGTTTGCTTGGGGGCTTTCAGACTATAATTGTGTTCAGTCTTCTATTTATACAATGAATCTATAATGTAATTTCATGAGGTTCTGAAATGCACTGAGAAACATACAAGCACTAAGTTGCTCAGCCTAATCCATATGAAACAGTGTTGGAAATCTGCCTGGTAAACATGGCAAGAGAATGAGCCGGGATTCATCTGGGGTCTGACACTAATCTAAAAAGGATTATCGGGGAGATAGCCTGTGATGTCAAGTGCTTGAAAGGAGAGGATGGCAGATCCCATTTAAATGAATACATTGGATTTGGGGAGGCTCACCAGTAATTAGCACACTGCTTCCATGATGACCACACCAGGAGTCCATTCCTCATGGGCTCTGTGAAACTTACATCTCTGCAGCCACCTCTAGAATATAAAAGGAGGTTAAAGAGGGAAATGATGGCTTATTCCCCAATGTTAGTTTTAACAATAATAGCTTGGTCATAGATACAGACATAATCAGAGCCATCAGGTGGGAGATGGAACTCACCCTGGTATTATCACTGAATATCAATCTTAGAGTCAGAAGATTGTGATCGGAGTCCTAGTTTTACCACTTACCAGCTGTGTGACCTTGGGTAAGTCATTTAATTTCCACAGGACTCTGTTTCTTCATCTATAAAATGAAGAGTTTGGATTCATTAGCTTCTAAGTTCTCTTAATAATAGCTAGCAATTCTACATGGCACAGCATTGCACTAACTAATTTTTACAAATATTATCTCATGTGATCTTCACAATAACTCTGGGAGATAGATATTATTATCCTCATTTCACAGATAAGGAAACTGAGGCAAACAAAGCTTAAGTGACTTGCCCAGGGTCACACAGGTAGTAAGAGCCTGAGGCTGTGTTTGAACTTAGGTCTTCCTTACTCCGGGTCCAGTGCTCTATCAACTGCACCATTTGGCTGCATCTTCCAGCCCTAAATCCATGATACTGTGATCTTATGACTCTGGACAAATCATTGAATCCCCAGGGTCTCGGTAGCTCTATCCTAGCTGTGGATCTGACTTGGACTCTGATTCACTTACTACATAACCTTGGTCATCATCTCTTTATGGAACCAATGAAAGTTTTAAAAACCAGTGGCCCTACAGACTTTGCCTTACCAAATACATAAGGATGAGCTGTAACTGGCATCATGATCATATGTAAATGGATGCTTCTGAAGTGCTAGAAAACATTTTGTTCTCTGTAGTTGTTAGACACCCCCCACCCCGAGATACATCGCTTATGCCACTGATTCACTCCTCAGAACCGCTCTTTTTTTGGTTTTGGTTTTTTATTGGTGCTTTTTTTGGTTTTGTTTTTTATTCCACAGTCATTTTCAATATACCCCTGAACAGAATTCTCTCAATTCAAGGACCAAAAACAGTAAAGAAAAACCAATTAATAGAGTGACCACACCTAACAATGTATCCACCATTGGGCATCCATAGTCCTCCTCAGCTCTACTGAGCAGAAGAAAAGATGTTTCATTTTCTCACCTCTAGAACAATATTAGTCATTTCATTTACTCTATTTTCAAATATCTTCCAGGGCTGTTTTTGCCCACAATAGGGAGGTGATGGTTAATATCGTGGCTCAATCCCTCCATCAACAAAAATTTATGGAGTACCTAGTATGTGCCAAGAACAGGGGAGACAGACATTTTTTTAAAAGTAACAGACCATGCCCTCAAGGAGCTTACCTTCTTTTGGGAAGAAAACATGTACATATGTAAGCAAATACAAAATAAATACAAGGTAATTTTGGGAAGGAGGAGTACTAACAATTAAAGGGATCAGAATTAATGATATGAGATGATATTTGAACTGAGCTTTAAGGGAAACCAGGATTCTAAGACATTGAAGGAAGGAGGTGTTCTGTTTTCTTCACTCTGCATCAGTTCATGTAAGTCTTCCTAGAGTTCTCGAAATTCTTCATATTTGTCATTGTTCACAGTGTGATAATATTTCAATATATTCATAGGCCACAATTTGTTTGGCCATTCCAAATCAATAGATGCCTACATTATTTTCAGGTTAGGTTTTTGTTTTGGTTATGTATTTTGCTATCAAAAAAAGGTGCTGTGAATATGAGTGTGATGAAGTCATCTTCGGACACAAAGTTAGATTTAAGAGGGAAACGACGATTCTGGGGGATTTTTGTAATACAGGGAAACTTTCTGTATTGGACATGGGATACATCAAACCCTCTCTTCAGAGGAGAAAGTTCATTTCTGTAGAGTTACAAGACAAACATGAGCCCCTGACACCAGGCAGATTATCACACTTTGGATCCGTGGAGTTTTTGTTATAGCAATGAATCTTAATGACTGATGCCAAAAGGCTCTTTCTTGAGGATTATATTTTCTTGTGACCACACACACCTCTTATATATTTTCTATTCATTCAATGAATATTTATTATGTCCAGTGTATACAAAGCCATGTTCTAGACACTGAAAGAAATAAAAAAAATCAGATAAACTCCTCATGGAGTTTACAGCCTAGTAAGTTAAACTGAGCAATAAATAATATATTGTGTTTGCAGACTAAAATGAAAGTTCCTTGAAAATGGGGAAGATTTCATTTCTTTACTTGTATCTCCAGCACTTAGAACAGTGCATAGAACATAGAAGGACTTCCCAATGATCCCTCCATCTGTCTTGATCCCAACCACCTACTTTCTGGCCTCTGTTGTCTTCCCCAGGTCCCTGAAGGTAACCTCCTATACTTGCCACATACCCCTTGGCCGACTTCACATTGCCGCTTCCTTCTTCCTAACCCAGTTCCTCAGGTAATACTTTCAATTCCTCCTACCTGTTGTGAAGCAGGCCTCCTGGGTCTCACAAGACACAAATTGCCAAACGCCATAAGGTTGAACAACAAGGGAGGACCTTGAATTGTATAATTACCCACTTCCCTCAAAGGACTCTCCAACTACTAATGTTCTACCTTGATTCATTCCTTAAAGTTCAACATGCTCACATTCTCCTTATATTCTCCCCATTCCAATTATTCCAAACCCCCAGATACCGATGTATAAATCTTGTTCTCCCACCCCAAGTGCCTGTTCCAGCTCGTCAATCCTACCGCCCTATCAATATACCAGTCCAGATCTGCCTGTCCTTTCCACTGTGCTTTCTGGAATGACTACTCCATAATTCACAAACTTTCTAGCATATTAAAACTTTTTTTCTTTTTTTTTCTCACTCCTTCCATCTTCTGACACTCACTATGATCTGATTCCCTCCTGATGACATAACCTCCTTGAACACCCTTCCTAATACCCACCGAATTTTCTTTCGTACCCTTGAGCCACTGGTTTGTTAAGAGAGTCAGAATACTCCTTCCTCCCAATTGCCAGATTCTCACTCTGCCACCATAATTCAGCTATTTCTTTCCCTTTGATGTTCACACTATTCAAATTTGTCTACTAATCAAGATTCCAGTGGCTGTTGTATGTTGACCCCCCCCCAAGACATTCTCCTTCCTCCTCAATGAATTTGGTGCCTGAATCACAATGTTTCCACTGAAATTCCTGGCCTCATACAACAGGATTCTGATATATGTGTATGTATATATATAGATATAGAAGTATTGATATATGTTGATACATATAGATATATAGACATTCCTCCAAATGCATCCCATATCCTCAAGCTATTCAATTCCCAATGATGTACTACTCCTCCATTCCAATTCAGGTATACACACATAGATACTTATGCCCTTAATCACTCACAACTGTTCCACTTCTATGGCCATTTACTCTGAAATTTTCTTATTTGATAACATTTATTTCACTCCATCTTTCCCTATTGCCTTATGATCCCTGACCCCTGTTCTCTATCCTCACCATGGCCTCCAGTTCCTCAACCTCTCAATCCTTTCCTAAGCCATGACTGCTGCACTGGCTATACTTTCTTCTCTTCTCTATCTTGACCCCTTTGTGAATTAGTTCATTGCTACTCTATCCTCTACCTTTCAGTCCTTCATCTGCTTGTCCTATCCCCAATCATATCTCGCAAAAGCTTTCTTGTGCCATCTGCCTACTGCACTCTTATTTCCATGATGCAGAACAGAGCTAGAGAAGTAAGGAAACATCAACTGGGTCCACTACAAACTTGTGTTACATAATCTCAATTAGGCCCTCATTGCAGCAATTCTATTCTTTTAAAACTCCCCAGTTGACTCACTATCCCACTGACTACAGCGACTATTCCAAATATTTTCATTCCTCTTCTGCCCTTCCACAGTGATTCCTCCCTTCTCCCTCTCAGCTGGGGACCTTGCCTCATGCTTCCCTGAAAAAAAAATTGTTGATTTTCCAAGAGTTCTTTCTGCTCCCCTCCTCTTTACCTCCCATCACCTCCTCTTTGACTCCTGTCTCATATAAAATAGTGGCCTTTTTCTTGGCCAAGGAAAACTCCCTTTATAGTCTACAACTAAGGTGAAGTAGTAGATAGAGTTCAGGGCCTGAAGTCAAGAAGATATGAGTTTAAATCTAGCCTCATTCACTTACTACCCTGCATAATTCACTCACCTCTGTCTCAGTTTCCTCAACTGAAAAATAAGGATAATAATAGCACTTACTTCCCAGTTTTGTTGTGAAGATCAAATGAGATAAGAATTGTAAACCCCTTTGGAAAACTTGAAGTGCCCTACATTAATGCTATCATCATCATCATCACATCTCCCATGTGAGCTCCCTGAGGGCAGGGATCATGGTTTCTGATTTTGTTTTTTTGCCCTTTTTCTGTAAACCACCTCAGAAACTCGTTCATTGTGTGTCCTGCAAAAGTTACAATCTCTGTTTTCTCATCTACAAAATGATGATAATAATAGCATCTACCTTTGCAAAGTCATTGTGAAGACTGAATGATACATGTAAAATGCTGTGAAAGGTATGCCAGGTATGATTATATCATTATCATTAATGGGGCAGTGCTGCCTAAAGGACAGAGGGCTAACCTCAGCATCAAGAAGATGGTGTCCAAGATCAGCCACTGACCCACAAAGCCTGGGGACCTGCAGCAGACAACTCTCTGTGACTATAATTTACAGAGAAGGGTTGGGCTGGCAATGCAGAGAAAGTTTCTCACTGGGAGCTCTCAACAACAATGAAGACATAATTCTGGTTATTCTTACTATATTATTAATCTTCATCTTCATCATCATCTTTAAATGGGATCTGCTGCACTGTACAGCAGTGTGGTAAACGTGGTGAAAGTTCCCTGGACTAGAATTAATAAGTCCTGTGTTCCAGGCCTAGCTTTCTCGCTGGTTTGCTGTGTGACTCTGGGCAAGACACTTAACCCCTCTCCCCCTGCTTCCTGAGAAAACAAATGGGACTAATAAGATCCATAGCCTGCCTGCCTCCAAGGGCAGGTAAGCATTAAATGAGATAATGTGTGTGAAAGAACTTTGTAAACTGTAAGCGGCTGTACAAACATGAGGTGGTGTTGGTACCGCTGGGAAAAGCGATGAGTTGGAGTTCTTACTGTCAGAGGATTTCTTCCACTGGAATGGAACCAGAGGCCCGGGGAGACTCTGTGCTCTTGGGTAACCTAAGCATGGAAAGGAGACTCCCGGCCTCCCAAGAGTCTCTAACTGACATCCCTGATTAAACATCACCATTTTCCGCCTTTTGAGATGTTCGTGGGGGAGGCACAGGATGATAATGACTCACATTTAGACAGTGTTTTATGGTTATGAGTGTTCTGCATACATGATCTCATTTGATCTCATCCATCTTTTGAAATCCAACAAAAATGCCACCTCCTCTGGAAAGCCTTCCCTGATCTCCCTGGTCAGTCATGACCTTCTCCTTCTGGCTTCACATGCCACTTTATCTTATAATCCTCTGTTGCTTTTCTCATGTTATGTTATGTGTTATAGTTATCTGTGTTGATGATACTAGGTAAGCTTATAAACTGCTTAAGGGTTAGAACCTTGGCTTATCTAAAGAAGGGGGCTGGATCTGTGACTTCAACGATATAGGAAACTCCCAAGGGGAGGAAATTTCCTCTACCAATTCTGATCAACAACCTCTCAAGAACTTAGAGCCTTAAAAAGATGTCTGGTGCACTAGAACTTAAATGACTTACCCAGGGTCACATAGTCAAATATGTTAGAGGCAGGACCTGAACCAGGTCTTCTGGCCTCAAGGCAACCTTCTCCATCCACTACACCATGCTGCCAGTCTGTCTTACCTAAACTGTATATTTTCCTTATCACAAAGTTCTGTGCCCAGTAGGCATATATTTATTTTATTAAATAGGGGTAACTAGATGGCGCAATGGAAAGAGTACTGGACCTGGAGTCAGGCAAAACTGAATTCAAATCCAGCCTCAGACAGTTCTGTTAGGTGTATGACCCTGGGCGAGTCATTTAACCTCTGTTTTCCTTAATCCTCTGGAGGAGGAAATGGCAAACCACTCCAGTGTCCTTGCCAAGAAAACCCCATGGACAGAATGGTCCATAGAGTCATGAAGAGTCAGATGTGACTGAACAGCTGACTCAGAGAGTGATTCACTACATACGATGCAGTTGAAAGAGTGCCAGCTTTAGAGTCCTGAGATGACTTGGCAGCCGCCGAGATAGAGGAAGAATTGGTATAATGTAGTATCATAGAATCCAAGAGAGGAAAGATTTTTCCATTCAGTTCAGCACACATTCATCAAGCAAGTTGGGTTCTTTAGAAGAGTGAAAACTAGAAAAAAGGCCTCGATTCAAGGATGCTACAGTCAACTGCATGGATGTTTATTCAATTCAACTCAATGAGCATTTATTAAATACACTTTAGGATTATCGAAGATCATCACGAGATCATAAACAGAGCTTGAAGGAACCTTAAAGGGCCAGACAATCTAACCCCCCTCATTTTACAGATGAGGAAACTGAAGCCCAGAGAAGGGAAGTGACTTGCCCAAAGTCATGCAGATAGAAAATTTCTGAACAGGGATTCAAACTTCTCTGACTCCAATCCCAGTCTACTTTCTGCTGCACCATACTGCCTCCATTTGGCAGTGGTGTAGACAGTGGATTATAGAAGCCAGAAAAAAGGAGGGACACAGGGAGGCCTACATACTAGCAGCATGTCCATTCAAATACAGTGGAAAGAGCAAAGGGTTAGGATGTAGGAGTCAGGAGAGCTGGGTCCAAGTCCCCACTCCTCCATATACTGGTTATGAAACTTGTGGTAAATCACTTCACTGCTTAGGTCTCATTATCTTCATCTGCAGGAAGTAAATAATAATTAAGGGATACTCCCTAACTAACAGGGTCATTGTGAGAAGCAAATAAGATGGCTGAGGAAAAGCCTTGTAACTAGAAAGCTCTATGGAAATGAAAGCAATTATTGAAGGAGCAGGTATGTGTGACATTGGTCATTTGCCTATCATTTCTAGCTTACATATTGAAGGACTCAGGTGAAAAAAGCCAGGCTGGAGAAGTTGGGGGCACATGTAATAATGGATAGAGTGCTGGACCTGGAGTCAAGAAGACCTGGATTTAAATCCACAACAATAATAATAATAACAATAAAAATAATAGCAAACATTTATATAGCACCTACTATGTTCTAGGTCCTGGGCTAAGCACTTTACAAATATTATCTCATCTAATCCTCATAAAAACCCTTGGAGGTAGATGCTATTATTATCCCCATTTCACAGATGAGGAAATGGAGGGTTTCCCAGAGTCACACAGCTGATAAGTGTCTGAAGACAGATTTGAAATCAAATTTCTTTGACTCTTAGTCCAATACTCTATTCATTGTACCCCCTAGCTGCCCCACATAAGTTGTGTGATCCTGGGAAAATGATTTAACTTCCCTGAGCCTCAGGTCTCTGATCTGTAAAATGGGGGGATGAGATTACATGTCCTCAAAAACTCCCTTCCAGCTCTAAATCTCTGATCTCTGTGAGATATAACCATAATTATCATAGAGAGATATAATCAAAGTCCCAGTTATGTTCATAAGATCCCTGTAGAATTGAAATTTAGCTTGAAGTTCAATTTTCCCCCTTCAGATACATTCACATTGTTGTATTAGGAGAGTTAAGATAGAGTTTTGACAGGAAAGTAGGAAGAGTTAAGGTTTAGCAGCAGAGATTGACTTGAGCTCTGGACACTTTCAAGGTTGAGTCAAGGTTTCTAGCATCATTTGACAAGTCAGTAGAAGTCTTGAAATTTCTAACTAGACATTTCCGTGTTTTGCTTTCATCTGCCCCCCTAAACTAGGACTCATCTATATACAAAGTAAATCAAAGTCTACTGAGATTTATTTTTATTTTGGGGGGTCTTTGGGAGGGCAATTGGGGTTAAGTGACTTGCCCAAGGCCACATAGCTAGTTTTTGTGTTAAGTGTCTGAGGCCTGATTTGAACTCAGGTCCTCCTGACTCCAGGGCCAGTGCTCTATTCACTGTGCCACCTAGCCACCCCTCTACTGAGATTTCTGGACCTCATTTTCCTTGTCCACAAAATGAAAATGATTGAAGTGGTCCTTCCAGCATGATGATTTTAGGGTAATCAAAGTTGTCCCCTTTAAGTAACATTTTGCAAAGCACTTCCCACATGACAATCCTATAAGGCAGATACTCTAAGTATCATGATCACTCTTTTGCAAATGAAGAAATGGGAACTATAAAAAGTTAAGTGATTCTCCCCCAGTTATGCAGCATACTGGTCACATTTAGGATTTTAAAGAATATAGACAGATTTTTACCCTAAATTGATCTAACGATAGAACTTATTGGATTATATACAGACCACATGGACATACTCACACAGGAAGGATACAAGAAGACATATATTGCCACCCTCTGGGTTTCTGTCTTTTATCTGAGGAAATGAGACTCTACTCATTACCCTTTCCAGACCACCAACTCCAGATAACCTACACATCTTAGGGATAGTGTGTTTTTATACTAAAGTACACAAAGGGAGGTAGAACCTCTTCCAAATCCAATCATTTCAAATAGGTCAGATAAGGTTAAAGCCAGGGGCTGGTAGAATCCTTTTGGAATCAGAGGCATTCATGGATATTCACTATGTGTCTGTCACTCCATTCATCCATCCAGAATGAAGGAGCTATTCTAATCGGCCTACATCATGTAACTAATGAATAGAAGAACTAGGACTTGAATCCAGGTATTCTGACTTCAAATTCAATGTCTTTTCCATTACATCAAGCTGAATGATGCAAAGAGGCAAACCTTGTAGTTCTTGTTATTCTCAGCTTCTCCACAAACTACTAAAAGACAAAAGTTCCCAAGTATAGAATATTTGGCCCAGGAAGCCATGCCAGATAACAGCCACTGGTCATATACAACTCTACTGCTTTCCTTCATGCTAAAGAACCAGTTGAATGGAAGCACTCATCGATATAGGAAAACTGATCTATGGTTTACAATCAGACAATAGAAAGATGGAAACATTCTACCCTGCAGTATATCAAGAGTCCAACCGGCAGCCCATTGATACTGCCAGACCCATCTACACAGACTTAATCTCTCTCTCTCTCTCTTCTCCCTCTCCCCAGGAAAGCTAAATCTCATCTGTCTGCAGTTAGTGGAAGCTAAAGTAACTGGACTTGCAGCTGGAACAGAAGAAATATGTGATGTTAACAGTTCATTGAGCTGTGAGATGAACAAGATGGGTGTTGAAGAGGAAATCCAAGCTAAGAGTACATTTCCAGTGTTAATAAAGCTTTCCTTTTTGTTGTATGTTTCCAAACACTGATTCCAAGATGGAGATCATCCATTCTCTCCTGAAATTAGACAGGCCGACAAATTTAAGGCACCAGAGCATTGCTCCTCTCTGTTAATGGACAGTCCTAGGTGCTGCATCAGGAACTTCTTTTCCCTATTGTGGGCACAGACTCTGGCCATTTAACTAGTTTGGCAAGAAATACCTCTTGCACTCCTCCCAGGCAAGTGAGCAGGATTGTCAGGCCAGGAGAGAGTAAAGCACACAGTTCTCAAACCACTGATTTCAGGATCTTGGCTCCTATTTCTGATGTGCTAGTCTCTGCCTGGGAAGAGATAGGGAACTGAAAAAGGGGAAAGAGAGGAGGGAGACTGGTGGTTGTGAAGGAAGAGGAGGAGGAGGGGCAGTGAGAAGGGGAAGAGTGATGTCAAGGAAGAAGAATGAGAAAGAAAACAGTAAAAGAGAATAAAAAGCAAATGAATGTGGAAGAGGAGAGGAGGGGAAAGAGCAGGAATGTCATGGAAGCAGGACCAGGAATAGATGGAACATGATATCTACCCACATTCCACTCCTATGTACATGTACACACACGTGCATATGCTCACACACAAACACACACACATGCATATGCTCACACACACGAACACATGAATACACTCACACACACACACACACAATCCTGTCCCCACCTAAGCCTCAGGAAACACAGGACAGACATCCTGACCATCTCCCTAATTAGGCCAAACCACATGGCCCTGCATCTAAAACATTAGGAAAATCCTATTTTACAAGATGGGCAAAATCTGCAGTACTAAGGATAGCCTTTGGGTAGAACAAGGAAAAAATATGCCCTGGTGTTTTAAAATGCCAGCTTTTCTAATTCCAGGACAGCATGATCTCAATCCAGAAGTTTTTGGAAACATTTATAAATGGAAAACTTTATTAACACCAGAATGAATGCATAGTTATATTTTTCTTAGTTTAATTGTATTTGGTGAGAGAAGAATTTTAATCTTCATGCAAATTTCAGGGCCCTTTGGAGAAGCCTGGAGAAGAAGGCCTTTTACCATGGCCTATTAGTTGGTAAACAGGGCTAGCCTTTCCCTACATCCACTCTAGACCTTTGGTCTTGATTCTCTTTTCTGTTCTATTTAGTTTTATCCAATTCACCATCTAATTGAGTATATGTCCTTTATAAAGCATGCTATAAGGTTCTGTGGAGAATTTTGAAGAAGAAAGTATTTACCAATGAGAACCATTATATCAAATGAGTGGTCCAGACAACATATACCTTAAGGAAAAAGAGTTTGACCATTGCTTGAGCATTGTTCCTAACTGTGTGGTCTTGGATAAGTCCCTTTCCTTATGCAGTCCTCACTTTTTTTTCTGGAAAACAAGGAGACTGCACTAGATAATTACTAAGGATTTTTTTTTTTAGTCCTGAAACTCTTCAACTTGACTTCCGGTTTTGGAATAGTTGGGAAAAATGTCCCTGAGAAATGATAAGCTTTTTGCTAGATCTTGAAGCATGAATAAAATGCAAATTATTAGAAAGATAAAGGGTGGAGTGGCATTTTAGAAGAAAAGCCCAGCATGAAAAAAAGGTTTGAGAGAAAAACTTGTTTTTGGGGGGACCATGATTGGCCTATTTTGGTGGGACAGGAGGACTGATGTAGAGGAATAGGCCTCAGATGCCAGGACAAGGAGTTTTTGTACCTTCTGAAAGTGATGGGTGTTCATTACAGGGATTTCTCTAGTGTCATAGAAAGGTGAGCTATATGACCATTAATATATTTCCCACCTCCCAGATTCTATGATTCTAATTTCAAAGCCAAACAGGAATAGTTTTGAATTATCCAGCATTGGAAGGATTGAAGAAGGAGTATCTCATATTTTGTTTGTTTGTTTTTAATTATCCAGACTAATATTCATCTCCACATGCATGGAAAAATTGAAAATGAGTGTACATGGTTGCACCGTTGAATCTGTTTGCTTGCTCTTTTGGTTGCATGTTTTCCTTATTGTTACAGGCGTACAAGCACACCTCACACTTCCTTGCATCGGAACCTTTGTCCTGCACTCCCAAGGTAGCCTCTTTCTTGCTTCTGTTTTGTCTCTCTCTCTCTCAGTCGATTGTCTCTCCCTCATTGTATTTTTCCTGTCTGCCCGCCTGTGTTTTGTGAGAGAGAACGATCTTGGCAGCCTGACATGGCTTTAGCATACTCTTTGTCAGACATTTTGTTGAAACTCCTCACTCGAGGTTTTGTGTTCCCCTTGGGATTTGGCTGGCTTGCTCTCCCTTGCACTCCCTGGCTGAGGCGGGCTTTCCTAGCAGAAGGCATCCTTGTAATTATTCCCCTGAAATGGAATTGGAATTGGGAAGTTGCTTACTCAGCATCTTCAACCCATTAGGATGTTCAAGGGCTGTTTTCTTGTGCAGCAAGTGAGGAGTCAGTTAGGCCTTGAAAAGTTAGAAACTTAGAACAGTGTAAAGAACTTAATGACTAATGAAGTAAACTAAAATTGATGAGCTACAAATACATCCCCACACCCATTTGTGCATAATACCAAAGGCTCTCTTTTCTACCATTTTTTTCTGATCCATGGAGAAATGTGTGATGAGGGTGGTGAGGGGTCTGGAAAACATGCTGTAGGAAGAATTGAGGATATTTAGCCTGGAGAAGAGAAGAGTCTGAGGAGATGTGACTGGTTTGTTGGGGGTTTTGGGGGGGTTTTTTTGTTTTTTTTATATTCCAGGGAAGAGGGGCAGAACTAGAAAGATAAAAGCAAAATTTATCTTAGTGTTTCAGGAGGCCAAAATGAGAAGTAATGGGTGGAAGTTATAATGAGACAAATTTTAAGCTAATATAAAAAAAAACTTCTTAATCACTAGTAAAAATAATCACTAACTTTATGTAATGCATTTAAGGTTTGCAAAGTGCTTTACATATTTTAAATCTAAAATCTAAAAATTTAAATTTAAAAATCTAAAAAATGTTTTTAAAAATCTAATTTTTTTTAATTACAAATTTTAAATTTGATCTGCACAATAGTCTTGGAACATAATTGCCAAAAGTATTTCCCAGGAACCAGAGACAACTAAGTGGAAAGACCTGAATTCAAATCTTACTTCAGACTCTTACTACTAGCTGTATGATTCTTGGCAAGTCACTTAATTTCTATCTGCTCAGTTTTTACAAGTGTAAAATGGGGATAGTAATTGCACCTACCCTCCCAGAGGTATTGTGAGAAGCAAATAGGATAATATTTGTAAAGCTCTAAGCACAGTGCCTAGAACATAGTAAACAATAAATATGTATTTCCCCTTTCTCCCCCCAACAGAATGGGTTACCTCATAAGGTTGTTTTGCCACTCATTTCTCCCCTCTACCTATATTTCTTCCGTCCCTCCACTTTGATTTCTCAAGCAGAGACTAAATGGTCCATCTGAATTTGGTTGACCATTTCCATATGGGATGAATACTACAGGGAAGATTCTTGATTGCCTGGAGGATGAGGGAAGAGAAGGAGCTAGGTGACATCTAAGTTACAGTCTAAGTCTAAGATGATGACTCCATGGTCTGACACTTGGTTCTTTAGTGTTTTTTAATCATTCCATATAAATTCCTGATAATATGATTACCATACTCCTCTTTACATTAAATCTTTCTCATAGGGCTGAGTTCAAAAAATAAACAAATAATAGTTGATTGAATGGAAACTTCCCAACCAAGAAAAACATTAGACTGTAAAATCTCAGTAAGGGTTTTAAAAATAATAGTAATAGCTACCATTTATATAGCACTTACTATATGCCATGTGCTTTATAATTTATTATTTCGTTGTATTATAAATTATTATTTCATTCAATCCTCACAACAACCCTTGGAGGTAGGTGCTATTATTATCCCCTTTTGCAGATAAGGAAACTGAGGCAAAGAGGTTAAAAACCACAAGAAGTCATGAAAACTATGAAAGCCTTAGAAGGTTTGTAATGTGAGCTGATAGAGGAAGCACCCAATCCAGTGAAATCATGGATTATTTAAAGAAGTCCAGAAATCCCGTGAATATACCATCCCATCTCTTGAAATACAAGTATAGGTTGGACATATGTAGTGGCAACCACACTGGCATACCCAGAATGGATGATTCTTAGATCTACTTTACTAGGAAAGATGCCTGTTTAAAGGGTCAGCAAGTTTTTTTAATTACACCCACTAGCTCGGGGGAAAAGTCAGCACCCTGAACTTCAGAGAAAATACAAGCAGAGAAATAAAGACCAACAGATGGGGCTCTGACTGCCTGAATCAAAGCAATACTGCTATACACTTTACAAACATCCCTGGATGGAGAGACTTTGCATCTGAGCAGTCAGGCAGCTCTAAACATATAGCCAGTCAAAAACTTGACCAGGGAATCACAAGATCCTTCTCATAAGGGAGCCCCCAAAGCAAAATACCAACTCAAAGTGTATATACATATCTCAGAGCCAGAGGGCATCACAACCCTCCTAACTCAGCGCCTAATTAGAAATTAGCAAAAGTTGTGAAAGCCTTCCTACAAGCAAGCCTTCCCCTAAGCAAGCTTCCCTTAATGGGCTACATGTGAGACCTATTAGTGGGCAGGGAAGATTTTATATCCCATTATCATTACAGCATGTCACTTCCTCCCTCTGAACCTCAGATTCCTCATCTATAAAATGGAAATAAAAATACTTTTTTTTCTGCCTTGCTAATATACATAAAGGAGTTTGTGACCATAAACACTATAAAAATGTAAATTATTCAAAGTCTAACAGGGTTAGCCTATAGTACAGGGGTTAGTCCTGTTCCATAGCATGAAGGATAGAAAGAGATTTTCCTTTCTTTAAAATTTTGCTGGATCATTGTTTTCTTCAGGGCAAAAATAATTTCTTATACTTCTTTATTTGTCATATTCTGTAGCACCACACAAGGCTAGACACATGGCAAACACCCAATGAATATTTATGGTGAATGGTGAATTCCAAAATTCTCTACCTAAATCTTTTCAGTGACTCCAAGCACTGTGCCTCAGTTTCCCTCATCAGAAAGAGGGACATTGACACCAGGAAAGTTTCCACAACCAAGGACAAAGACCACAACACTCTCCTAGTTTTCCATCATCTCTTTCCTAATACCTTGATGAACAAAAAAAAATGGAAGTAGGGGGTCTACAACATGCTGGGGAAAAATTAGAGCTAGAAGAGAATGTAGGGCACGGAATGTCAGCATTAGACTTTAGATGTTCCCTAGTGTGAGTCCTTCAGTGTTATAATGAGAAAAGTGAGGCTTGTAGTGACTTCCCAAGATCACACAGCTGTCAAGTGGCAAGGCTGGAATTAGAACCAGAACTTTCTAACTCCAAATCTGGCCATTTTTCCAGCATTAGAATTCAGCTTTGCCCAAATTCCATAGAGATGACTTTTTTTTTTTTTTAAAGCAATCGGGGTTAAGTAACTTGCTCAAGGTTACACGGGCCAGTTATTTCTGGGTGTGGTGCTGAGTATCTGAGCCCAGATTTGATCCAGGTCATCCCGACACTGGAGCCGGTGCTCTTACTCGCTGTGCTACCTGGCCACCCCGATAGAGATGACTTAAAAAAAAATTATATGTGATAAAAAAAAAAAACCTAGCCGTGTAACTTTGGGCAAGTTACTTAACCCCAATTGCCCTCCCAAAGGCAAAAAAAAAAAAATTATCTGTGATACATCCTAGATAATCTATCATCAGTAACTAAAACTGTGTCCTGGGTCATCCTGGAAGAAGGGCCCTTGTTGAAGCCAGTCCTCTAGTGTTAAAGCTGGTCTAATACCCACTTCACTTGATATTGTTGCCCAAGGGTCATATGACACCTTTGTTTAAATACTAGTGATAAGAATAAGCAGGAATGTATCCATTCTTCTGGGTTCAGCACATTCTAAAATTAGGAATTTATATTAATTAGATGACCTCTTCAATTTCCTTAATTCCTTTGTCATATATCAACATAAAGATGCCTAAAGGTCATCAATACCTTTACAAGCCAAAAATTTCATCTTGGAGTCATGAACTTAGATTTTCATGGAAGGCAGCATGGTGTGGTTACCAGTCACCAGTTTGCAAGTCAGTACCTCACCTCTAATCCTGACTCTGCCATTAATTCACATTGTGGCCTTGAGCAAATCTATATGGGCCTCAATTTCTTCCATTATAAAACTAAGGGGATAAACTAAATAATATCCATTCTTCCATGTAGTGCTAATGCTCTGTGTTTTAAAGGCCCTTCTCTAGATTTTAACATTCTAAGATTCCTTCCAGCTCCAGACTATTATCTGAATGCTGAGTGCCTTTTCAGCTCTAAGACCTACCATCTAACACTTAGTGCTCTAAGGGCCTTTTCAGCCCTAACATTTTGTTCTATATTCTCCTAGTCTCTCTGGCTTCCTTCAGGCCCCAGATGGAATCCTACCTTCTGCAAGAAACCTTTCCCAATACCCCTTAATACTAACAGCTTCTCCTCTGCTGAATATTTTCAATTTATCCTATATATATAGCTTATTTATACACAGTTGTTTGCATGTTGGCTTTCCTATTAGTCGGTGAACTCCTTAAAGTCAAGAACTGTTTCTTTTTCCTTTCTTTATATTCCTATCACTTAACACAACGTCTGGCACATAATAAGTGCTAATAAATGCTCATTGACTGACATACTATGTTCCAACATTTTATGTTCTAAGGTTCTTTCATAGCTGAGACATTCAAAATGCTAAATCCTAACATTTTATGTTCTAGCATAACCTCCAGATTAGGTATGGCCCCTTTATAAAGTAATATTCTTTATAACCATTTGTTTTTGTGTTGTGCATTCATAGTGGAAACTCCTTTATTCAGCTTTTAAGACTTCACCTTTTATTCCAGGCATCACAGGGCTCAGGTGACCAGTCATCAGGTTGTACTTTTTTTTCACCCCTAGGATTATCCTGCTTTTTAATCCCTTTGCCCAGTGTCCCGAAAAATCCTTCTGGAGGACTGATGCAGCCAGCCTCATTTTCCACTTTGCAAAGCTAATCAGCCCATCCCCAAGTGTTCTAAGAGGAGCACCAGTAAAAAAGAAATATTATCCCCTTGCTGAAATCATGCAGGAGGATTGCTTGGATTCAGACACAGAGGTACTTTTTAAAAAGCTTGGCTTGAGTCTTTGGGGTAGGAGAGAAAAGGGGGAAAAGTTTGGACAAAGAATGTTATCACCAAATTACTGCATAACTCAGAGTCAGGAGAGCAGGTGATTACTCACATCTGCTGTGGGTCTCCTTGGTCATAGACCTGGGCCAAGTCGCTTTCCCCAGTAAGAAGCTCATGCACTAAAGTTGCCTTTCATGATATGCATAAAATTGGTTTGCCTGAAGTTGCCATTAGGGAACTTCATTATTAGGGAAAAACATAGGGAGGAGAAACTCTTAGGTTGAACTCAGCGACCTCTGAAATCTATTCCAACTAGATACCGTGTTTCTCCGATAATAAGACACTGTCTTATTATTTTTTTTTTGGAAAGAAAAAAACCAGAGGGCTTATTTTCAGGGGAGGGCTTATGTTGTCCTGCCTCAGCTCTCCTCTGCGGCACTGCTCTCAATGGCGCCAGCAAGCAAATCACTGGGGAAGAACAGGATGATGCGCTCACTGCTGCAGCTCTGATTGGATGCAGCTCGGAGCGCAGCGTGCGTTTCACCCGGGAGGGGGGGGGGACGGTGCATACAGAGGGTACCGTAATGTAGCGTGTAGCGCAGGGGATCACCTTCACTACAGTAGCAATCTCAATAGGGCTTATTTTCGGGGGAGGGCTTATTTTAGAGGAATCTTACACAGTAAGGGGAGGGCTTATTTTCAGGATAGGTCTTATTATCAGGGAAACACAGTAGGCTCATTTTTCTATAATTATAGTGGTTGTTCATTCACTAAATTTTTTTTCTTACCCAAAAAGTAATGCTTTGCCTAAACCCCTTTCTTTTCCAAGAATGCTAAGAGCCACGTGATGGCCAAATAACTTGAGAAACAAGTCTTTTTTTTTTTTTTAACAGACCAGTGAATTCTCAGTGTGTATGGAGCTCCTTATGCAGAATTTCCTCTGCCAATGAAGACTGGCACCTGCTCTGCAATTTAATAATCTTCCAGAATGGCCAAGTTCTACTATTTACTACCTGTATTGCCTTAGAAAATTTAATTCACCTCTCCCAGCCTCAGTTTTCCCATTTAAAAAATGATGGAATTGGATTAGATGACCTTTTCAGCTCCCATTTGTTTAATTATCATCTCTTTGTAGATAACTCTGGAATCCCTATACCATCCCAGTGACTCCTGAGTCACCAATTACCTATTGGACATCTCCCACTAGATGTCCCAGAGACATAGCTCATTAATCTGTACAAAACAGAACTCATTGTTTTTCCAGATCTCCGTATTTCTTTCAAAGGTACCATCATCTTTCCAATCTCTGAAGTTTGCCAACTCCTTATCATCCTTGACTCCTCACTCCTTCACCCCATCTATTCAATTAGTTACTAAATCTTACTGTTTCTGCCTCTATAACATCTCTCACATCTGATAGCTATTCATAACAATGTCAGTCACCACCTTAGTTCAAGCCTTCCTCTCCTCTTGTCTGAGATATTGTAATGACCGCTTAATTGATCTCCTAGCACCAAGTTCCCCCCCTCCAATTCATCCTTCACATGACTACGGAAATGATTTTCATAAAATGCAGTTATGACTATGTCACTTCTCTCCTCAAGAAATTCCAGAGGCTCCCTAATGCCTTTAGGGTAATGTAGGGCCAACACAATATTCACAACACCAAAAGCCACTGTGAATATGCTGGAATAGTGCTCAATTGCAAAATATAACAGATGTTCCATATATAAGACAAATATAAAACATTTATTTATTCAGAACCAGAAAACCAAATCCCAGCACCAGAAAACTGAATCCATTATAGCAACATAGAAGTTAATACACCACAACACAGCAGAGAGCCATACCATCCTTTAGCCTTCCCACAAAAAACATTTACGCACAAGCTTACCTGTCTCCCAGGGTGTAGCCTCTCCTCCCTTCATCTCTAACCGCTCTGACTCCCAGCTTCCTGTGGGCTCTGCTCCACCCTTCAGCAAACTCATCCCACCACATGCTTCCTGTGATTACATTCAGCCTATTAGGGGGCAGGGAAAATCTTCAAATCAGGGAAGGTCTTTAAATTCCCTTAGAATTATTAAAGGGCAGGGAAGATCTTCAAATTCCCATTACTATTATAGGTAAAATATAAACTCTTTTCTTTGGCTTTTAAATTCCTTCATAATCTATCCACAGCCTACTTTTCCAGCCTTGTCATATATTACTACCATTCCTATACTCTATGATGTGATCAACTGGCCTTCTTGCTATTCCTCACACATGTCACTCTATCTCCTCTCTCCATGACTTTGTCCAAGCCATCTCCCATGCCTGGAATGTTCTATAAGCTTGCCTCTGCTTTAGAGAATATCTTGCTTCTTTCAAGACTTAGCTCATGTACTACCATCTACATAAAGCCTTCACTGATCCCCCAACTGCTAAAGCCCTCCCTCTCTGAGCGACCATACTTTTTGTACTTATTGTATATATACACATATATATATATATATGTATAAGTCAACGCCTCCAATAGCTTATAAATTCATAGATAACAGAGACTGCACAGTGAATAGAGCACTAGCCCTGGAGTCAGGAGGACCTGGGTTCAAATTCGGCCTCAGACACTTAACACTTACTAGCTGTGACCTTGGGCAAGTCACTTAACCCCAATTGCCCTCCAAAAAAAGAAGAAAAAACATTGTTTCATGTTTGTCTTTAAGTATCCAGCTCCTATCATTGTGCATAGTATACACTAAGTGCTTAATAAATGGTTGATAGATTGCTCTCTAAGGTCTCTTCCAACTCTAAATACATATTCTCTATCAACCATTTTTACTCAACTCCACAGTTACAAGTCTCTTTGAGGGGTTACCTGAATTACTAAGAAAAGGAGAAGGGGATTAGAGAGAAAGGAAGAAAAGAGATGAGAGAAGAAAGAGATCTCCCAAGGCCCAAATCAAAGATATCAGTTTCTCCCCTTGGATCAGAGGAACTTGTGATGCCATGGAAAGAACAGGCTGAAGAAACCTAACCTCTAATCTTGACTATGCCAGTAGCTGTGTGACCTCAAGCAAGTCACTACTCCTGTACCAACTCCATTTTGATTCTCCATAAAATGAGGACTAGGTTATCTCTGAGGTCCCTTGCAGATCTGACAGTCTGTGGTCTTTGTCCTAACATTGCATGTCCTGGGGCATCTTCCACTTCAAAGAGTTCCTCTTCTAAGAGCCCTTCCCACACGGAAGTTCTCAAATCCTATAACTTCCTAAGACTAGTTCTTGAGATTTGATCTATTTTTTCCTACTTCAAATCTATGTTTATTTGTAGCTATTAAAAAATTGGATTGTATTTAGGGGCAATAATTTTTGGAGACAAAAAAATTTACTGGAATATAAAAGCTACTATAGATAAAATGTATTTATTCTAAGATATGATCTGTTAGATTCTCTAGTACCAAAAAAAAAAATAAAAAGCAGGTGGTATTCCAGAAAAATAACTACAGATGGAAAATATATAAATGCTAAGTCCCCCAGAATGACTATGTAGCCATGTTTTTTTTTAAATGAATTAGCTTTTTTCTTTTTTTTTATACAATACACAAAATTGGAGTTTGTGGTTCTCCCTTGATAACTCCTCACTAATTAAAAGATATGTCATGGAAAAAACAGGGTGTCAGAGGGGGCTTTTCAGTCACTGTGAAATTTCACTCCCCGCCCTCAGTGTTTTGGGATGGGAACCTATTTTAAGGAGAGTGACACATTCAGTGGGGAGATTTGAGCTAAACTAGAACAATCCTGAATATGACATGCTTCTCCCCATAGGGTCCCCCTGTTATTATAACCAAAACCACAGGGGTTGTGAGAGAGCGAACCATCCTGTCCCTGGAGCTGCTAAAAGCTTTTCTATTCTGCCACTCGGGCTTGGTTAGCTGTGATCTCTGTAAAAAACCAGCATGAGTTTGCTGGGATTCAGGGACTGAACAAGCACCAGAGGACAGACCCTTACTTTTCTCACATAATGTGAACAAAAGATTCCACTGGAAATAGAGAAGAAAGGGACACATGCACACACTAGTATCAGTTGAGCTTCTGCACACTGATTTATATAGTTCTGACTATGAAATCATTTTATTAAGAATGGCATCATGGTGACGTGTGATGAGCAGCAGACAAAAAGTCAGCAGCCTTGGGTTCTATTCTTGGTTTTGCCAATTGCCAGGTGTGTGATCTTGATCAAACCATTTCACTCACTCGCCTTGTTTCCTCATTTGTAAAATGAATTGATTGAACTAGATGGTCTCCAAAGTCTCTTTTAGCTTTGATGTTCTCTGTTCTAGCAGTCTGTTTTCAAGGGTCCTTTTCAATATTCTATGTTGTAAGGCTCCTTCTGCCTCCAATAATCTATGATTCAGATAGATCATGACAAAGAAGAGACTGTTCTGAATTTTGTAACTGTAAGTGGTAAATTGATTTGTTAGCAAAACGCCTCCACTTGACCAGATTCATGTTATCTTGTTTGTCTGGGACCACCGAATAAGCCTACAATCTCCAGTGGTCGATAATCAGGCAAGTATTTGTTAAGAGAGTTTAGTGAACCAGGAGCTGAATATAGTCAATAAAATGACATAGCAGTCAAAAACTTTAGGCTACATCAATAGAGACTATATTATGGAAAGTGTGGGGTCCAGAATGAGGGAGGTGAAAGTTCAGCTGTAATAACTCATCTGGAGCATTTATCCGGTTCTTTAGTGGTACCATGTATCGGAAAGGACATGGACAAAATGGAGAACATACCGAGAAAGCACAGTGGAATGGAAGTCATGTTCTACATATAGGTTGAAGGAACCCAAGATTTTTAAGCTGAAGAAAAGACGATTTTAAAGAGGACATGATTATGGTTATCAAGTATTAGAAAGACTATAACAGATGGACTGAATGGCCTCAGAGGGCAGAAAAAGGAACAGTGAGTGGGACTTCCAGAGGCATATTTCAGCTCTACGTAAGGTAAAACTTCCTTAATTAGAGCTGTCCAAAAGTTGAAAAAGTTACTTTGGCACGGGAGTGGGGGCAGGAAAGGTGTAAGGATAGGGGAAAGATAGTGAATTCTCTATTCCAGTATGTCTTCAAGCAGATATTAGATGAGCATTATCAGAGATGCTATGAAAAGGATTACTGTCCAAGTATAGGTTGGACTAAATGCAACTCTGAAGTCATTTCCAATTTTCATCATTCTGCTCAGCTGAAAGGCCACCTGAAGTCCATTAGGCCCTCCTCTACTTTCTACCCCACCCCTGCTTGTAGGAGGGTCCCTGCATCACTCTCCAGATTAACTGGCTGATAAAAGTCTCTTTCTGTTTCCCTTGGAGAACTCTATAAATCACAACAGATTTTTCTCTTGATAGCTCAGTGCTGCAGATGTGAGATGTTTGGGAATGAATATGAGCGGGTGTTTGTCTAACGAGTTTAATGTCTTCATCTTCTGTGTGGAGCCCCAGCTAATTAATATTCAGTCAATTAGAAAATGTAAAAAATAAATTATCCAAAATTAAGACTTACACATGAACTAAATGACCTAGTTTCTGTCTCCTTTTTGGAGGGGGGAGGCTGATAATTAAATTTTCATCATTAATTAAAGAGTATAACAGGAACAATTTACATGGAATCCCATCTCAGGAACATACTTAACAAGTCTGGCTCCTTCACAAGACGCTGCAGTAGGCTCATGCTGGATCATGCCGCACCTCTTCAAGGTTTCCTCTTGGTGACACAGATCCTTCTGTCCACTGAAAGCCCTGCTTAGAATTTCCTCTTCAGTTGTCCCCCTAAACATGCCATGATGAACAATGCAAAATTATTTCTCAAAGGATATTTACCAAGTGATAACTGTCTAAAGGAAAGAAATTGAAATCTTGGCATTAGAATACTTGTTGACTGACATGTTATATAAGGGTCAGTTGACATAAATGGAGATCTTTAGCCTGGAAAAGAAAAGACATAGGGTGTGGTAGAATAAGGGACAGGAAGTGATAACTACTCTCAAATATTTAATGGGTCTCTATACAAGAGATGAAAGATGCTATTAGAAGTTCCAGAGGTCAGAACCAGGATGAATGGGGAGAAGTGTTAAGTAGGCAAATTTTGACTCAAAGTAATGAAATTCCTGTCATTTTAGTTGTTGCTATTGTCGTTTTTCACTTCGATGTTGAGAAGAGAAGTGGATCCCAGACCTACTAAGGGGGCAGAAGTTAAAAGGAGACAACAACAAAAGCATGGCATTTTACTGTAAGGATGTTTCAGAGAGGGGCGGCCAGGTAGCACAGCGAGTAAGAGCACTGGCTCCAGTGTCGGGATGACCTGGGGATCAAATCCAGGCTCAGATACTTAGCACCACACCCAGAAATAACTGGCCATGTAACCTTGAGCAAGTTACTTAACCCCGATTGCTTTTAAAAAAAAAGAATGTTTCAGAGAAACCTTGGAAAGACTCATATGAACCAATGCACAGTGAACTAGTGAGTAGAACTAAAAAGAATGTGTCCCAAAACAATAACATTATAAAGACAAACAACTTCAATTGACTTAAGAACTATGATTGATGCAATGATCAACCCTGATTCCAGAGGACTGATGATGACTTTGGCTACCGACTTCCTGATAGAAAGGGAATGGATTTAAGTTACAGAAGAAGACAAACATTTTTGGACACAGACAATGTGGACACTTATTTTGCTCAACTATGCATATTTCTTAAAAGGGTTTAGTTTTAATTTGCTTTCTTTTAAATAGAGGTTAAGAAAGAGAGAGAACAAACATGTGTTAATTAAAAAACAAAGTAAGAGTTTTTAAAAAAAGACTAGCATGAGGAGCACTAAGATGCAGAGTAAGAGGAGGCTAGTGAGGAACATTAAAGTCAATAAAGAGAATTGGGCATTAGGGTGGCTAGGCAGGGCAGTGAATAGAGCACCAGCCCTGGAGTCAGGAGGATCTGAGTTCAAATCCGGCCTCAGACACCTAACAAAAACTAGCTGTGTGACCTTGGGCAAGTCACTTAACCCCAAATTGCCCTCCAAAAAAAAAAAAAGAGAATTGGGTGTTTTAAAAGTGTATTGAGGAAAAACAGATGTTCAAAGAAGACTTTGGAATACTGTTTGTGGGGGATGACACATGTGGTCATAACTGACCACAGAAAGAAAGCAGAGCTACTGGATTCTTATACCTGCTATCTTCTCTACCAAGGAGAGTAGTCAGATTGAAAAGGATGGAACAAAATGGCTAAAAGAAAATTAATACCCAAAGTAAGTGAAATAGTAAGAGAGTACTTGGCTTCTCTAGAAGAATTCAAGTCACCTGGCCCACTGGAATTATAACCTTGGACACCAAAGGAACTGAGAGATGTGATGACTGAGCCACTATCACTAGTACAGGAAAGACTAAGAAATGGGAAAGCATAAGTGGAGAAGGGCAACCATTGATCTGGTTTTTTAAAAGGGAAAAAAAAGAGTCTATAAGATATCAGCCAATGAATCTGACACATTACTGGCAACATTCCAGAGCATATCATTAAAGAGATGATTATTGAACATATGGAAAAGGAAGTAATGATAACAAAAAGCATCATTGCTTCATCAAGAATAAGTCATGCCGCAATAACCTTATTTCTTTTTTTGACAGGTTTACTAAGATGGTAAATCAAGGGAATACAGTAGAAACATATAATTTACTTAGATTTTTAACAAAGACTTTGATAAAGTTGAACTATTCTTGTGGAAAAGATGAAGCGATGTGGAATAGACTGCAATTAAATGGATTCTGAGATGGTTGAAAGGCTGAATTCAAAGGGCAGTCATCAATAGTTCACTCTCAACTTTTAAGTCATTCTGAAAACATTTTTGAGTCTTTACAATAAGGCACTGCTCTAGGTCCGGGGCCAAAGAAAGAAAATAGAACTTGCTCTCAAGGAGCCGATAGTCTATTAGAGGGAGATAATGTGTATGCAATAAGTTTATACAAAGTCATTTGGAATGGGGACAATACCAATAATAATGAGGGGGGGGGTAGGAAGGCCAGAAAAGGTCACAAAAGGGGGTAGCATTGGAGCTGAGCTGAGCCTTAAAGGAAGCTTCGTATTCCAAGAGGTGCAGGTGATGACAAAATAAACAAAATAAAGTACACAGTACACCCCCATCTCCACCCCCACTGGAAGCAGAGTCTGGCGTTGACAGGGAGTTGGAAAGTCAAGTATTTATCTGGTAGTGAAGATGAGTAAACAGCATAAAAACAGTCAGATATAGAATCTTACTTTGGTGAAAAAGAAGATCAAAACATACAACCAGAAGAAGACAACAAAGTCAAAGCTCCTACATCAAAAGCTTCCAGGAAAAACATGAATTAGTAGAAGTCCATGGAAGAGCTCCAAAAGGATTTTGAAAATTATGTAAAAGAAGTAGAGGAAAAATTGAGAAGAGAAATGAGAGTGATGCAAGAAAATTATGTAAAACAAGTCAACAGCTTGCTAAAGGAAACCCAAAAAAATACTGAAAAAATAACACCTTAAAAATAGACTAACCCAAATGGCAAAAGAGGTCTAAGAAACCAATGAGGAAAAGAATGCCTTAAAAAGCAGAACTGGCTAAATAGAAAAGGAGGTCCAAAAGCTCACTGAAGAAAATAATTTCTTCAAAATTAGAATGGAAGCTAATGACTTTATGAGAAATCAAGGAATTATAAAATACAACCAAAAGAATAAAAATAATAGAAGACTGTGAAATATCTCATTGGAAAAAACTGAAACTGATGACCTGGAAAATAGGTCCAGGAGAGATCATTTTAAAATTATTGGACTATTTGAAATCCATGATCAAAAAAAGAGCCTAGATATCATCTTTCAAGAATTTATCAGGGGTAGAGCCAAGATGGCAGAGTAAGACCAGGAACTTGTTTGAGCTTCTTCTCTCACCACCTCCAGTACCTATAAAATATTACTGAGAACACATTTTATAGCTACAGAACCCACAAAGTGTGAGAGAGAAACAAATCTCCCACTGAAGGCAGTCTGGCAGGCCAACAGGAAGGGTCTATTGCACCAGACTGGGAGCCAAGCACAATCTCACAAGAGCCATGCGGACTCAGACCAGCAACATAGACAGCCAAAACAGACTTCAGGAGAGTGAATTACTGGCAGCTGTGGAGGTTTCCAGACTTTTCAACCCATAAATGCCAAAAAGAAAGTAAAAAGTCATTAGGGAAACATGTTGATCCTGGGTGAGAGAAGAGTGTGATCTGGCCCTACCCCTGGGGTGGTGGAGGTGACTGCTGCTGCAACTGCTGCCACTGCTGCTGTTTCCAGCTATAGGCCTACAAATCATAGGGGGACCAAGTGACTGTCCAGAGGGCATTTTCAGGAATCTTTCTGCTGGCACTGAGGCAGAATTCTCTTGCTTTGCCCTGCTTAGATCTGGATCACAGCCTTGGGTGGTGGTCCTGGGGTGAAGGATTCTGGTGTGGCAGAGCTTGTTGAGGTTGTGGAGAGAACCTCACAGTTCTGAGGCAGGTTCCTAGAAAAAAAAAACTCTTACAACAGATGCACAAAACCCCAGAAATTTGGGATGCAGCAATCTCTACTCTGGAAGCAGAGTTCTACCATGGCAAAGAGTTCAAAAGTCAAGTAATTGACTGGCAAGATGAGCACAGAAAGGAAGCACAATCAGATAGAATCCTTTTTTGTTGACAAAGGGTATCAAAACACAGAACAAGAAAAAGACGACAAAGTCAAAACTCCTGAATCAAAAGCCTCCAAGAAAAATATGAATTGGTCACAGGCCATGGAGGAGTTCAAGAAGAATTTTGAAAACCAAGTAAGAGAAGTGGAGGAAAAATTGGGAAGAGAAATGAGAATGATGCAAGAAAATGATGAAAAATGAGTCAACAGCCAAACTGAAAAAAAAAATAATACCTTAAAAAATAGACTAACTTAAATGGTAAAAGAGGTCCAAAAAGCCAATGAGGAGAAGAATGACTTGAAAAGCTGAATTGGTCAGATGGAAAACGAATTTCAAAAACTCACTGAAAAGAATAATTTCTTCAAAATTAGATTGGAGCACATGGAAGCTAATGGCTTTATGAGAAATCAAGATACTAGTAAACAGATCCAAGCAAATGAAAAAATAGAAGGCAATGTGAAATATCTCATTGGAAAAACCACTGACCTGGAAAATAGATTCAGGAGAGACAATTTAAAAATTATTGGAATACGTGAAAGCCATGATCAGGAAAAGAGCCTAGACATCATCTTTCAAGAAATTATCAAGGAAAATTGTCCTGGTATTCCAGAACCAGAGGGCAAAATAGAAATTGAAAGAATTCACCAATCACCTCTTGAAAAAGATCCCAAAAAGAAAACTCCTAGGAATATTATAGCCAAATTCCAGAGTTGCCAGGTCAAGGAGAAAATATTACAAGCAGTCAAGAAGAAACAATTCAAGTATTATGGAAACACAATCAGAATAACACAAGATCTAGAAACTTCTGCATTAAGGGATTGAATGGCTTGGAATGTGGTCAAAGGAGCTAGGATTAAAACCAAGAATCACCTACCCAGCAAAATTGAGTATAACACTTCAGGGGAAAATCTGGATATTCAATTAAATAGAGGGCTTTCAAGCATTCTTGATGAAAAGACCAGAGCTGAACAGAAAATTCAACTTTCAAATAAAATAAGCAAGAAAAGTATGAGAAGGTAAACAGGAAAAAGAAATCATAAAAAAACTTATTAAAGATGATGTATTTACATTCCTATATGGAAAAACAGTCATTGTAACTCATGAGACTTTTCTCAGTATGAGGAGAGTTGAAGGGAATATATATGTATGTGTGTGTGTATGAATATATATATGTATATATGTATGTATAGAAGGGTGTATGTGTGTTTATATGTGTGTACATGTATACATAGAAAGAGGGCACTGGATGAGTTGAATATGAAGGGATAATATCTAAAAAATAAAATTAAGAGGTGAGAGAGGACTATATTGGGAGAAGGAGAAAGGGAGAGATAGAAATTGGATATTATCTCACATAAAAGAAGAGAAAACTGTTACAATGGAGGGGAAGAGCAAAAAGTTGAAAGGTAATCCTGTTTATCCAAAGGTAAACAGGAAAGAGAAAGCATAAGGGACTTGTTAAAGTTCAACTCTTCACATTCCTGCATGGAAAGATGATATTTGTAACTCATGAGACCTTTCTCAGTATTAGGGTAGTTAGAGGAGATAGATAGATAGATAGATAGATAGATAGATAGATAGATAGATAGATAGATAGATAGATAGATAGATAGATTAGATTAGATAGATGGCACAGGGCGTGCTTTTTTATTGGGAGAAGGAGAAAGGGAGAGATAGAATGGCATAAATTAGCTCACATAAAAGAGGCAAGAAAAAGGTTTCACAGTGGAGGGGAGGAGGGGGTAGGTAAGAGGGAATGAGTGAACTTTACTCTCATTGGATTTGGCTTAAGGAGAGAATAACATGCACATTCAGTTGGGTATCTTACCCTGTAGGAAAGTAAAGGAGACAGGAAATAAGGGGGGAGAGGTGATAGAAGGGGGGGCAGATTAGGGGTAGTCAGAAGCAAACACTTTTAAAAAGGGGGCAGGGTCAAAGGAGAAAAGAGAATAAGGAGGGAGCTGGATAGGATGGAGGGAAATATGTTAGTCTTTTACAACATGACTATTATGGAAGTGTTTTGCATAACTACACATGTATAACCTATATTGAATTGCTTGCCTCCTCAATGAGGGTGGATAAGGAAGAAGGGAGAGAATTTGGAACTCAAAGTTTTGAAAAAAATGTTAAAAATTGTTTTTACATACAACCTGGAAATAAGATATACAGGCAATGGGGTAGAGAAATCTATCTTGCCCTACAAGAAAATAAGGGGGAAGGGGAAAAGGGGTGTGTGTGTGATAGAAGGGAGGGCAGACTGGGGGAAGGGGTAATCAGAATGCATACCATCTTGGGGGTGGGGGAGAGGAGAGATGGAGAGAAAATTTGGAACTCAAAATCTTGTGGAAATGAATGTTGAAAACTAAAAATAAATTAATTTTTTAAAAAAGAGTTACAAAGCAATTTACAACTACCCTTGAATTCTCCAGGCATCACTCCTCTCCCCAACCCCTGCCCTAGCATGGATTAGCATACCCTGAATTTTAACCTACATACCAAATCCTAAATGTGTAGGTCTCCATGGATCTCCTTTACCCATATAAGAATCCTATTTTAAAAAACTATCAAGTTATACCAATTTGAGGCTACCTTCTTACAGAACCTCAACTGGATCCAACATTTTCCCATCTTCCCTGACTGCCCTTCCAATTGTGATTACCTGCCACGTTCCCCCCTCCACCCAATAGAAAATGACTTGCTTTAAAAAAAAATCATATTTTAACAAAGATGTGGATAATCAGAAGCATTTTAGTGGAAGTTAACTATGACATGAAGGGATTGTGAAGAGTACATGTACCATGATTTTATTTTATTTATTTATTTTGCTTTTTTGGAAGGCAATTGGGGTTAAGTGACTTGCCCAAGATCACATGGCTAGTTTTTGTATTAAGTGTCTGAGGCTGGATTTGAACTCAGGTCCTCCTGACTGCAGGGCCAGTGCTCTATTCACTGTGCCACCTAGCTGCCCCTGTACCATCATTTTAAACTGAAAGAACTGGGGATGTTGTGATAGTAATGGCATTTAAAAATTCCCCTGTATTGGCTTGGTTTTCAAATTGATTGTGTTAAAACCCAGAGCTTGTTAATCCCACCTGTGGGATGGACTTGTTGATGTGAAAAGAAAGTCCTGAACTGGGAGGAGCTGGTGACGTAGATTTGGAGAGACAAGAGAGAGACAGAAGACCTTTTTTTGGAAGCAGCACCTTGTGGAGAGAGAGAGGCTAAGAGAATTGCTGGTGGCCGCTTTGAATTGCCCTGGACTTTTGAGACCTGCCCCCTGAGCTGCCAAAGGCTGAGGAGACATGGCTGTTTTGCTGGTACTTTGTCTGTCTGTTTTGATGTTGTTTTGCCAGATTTGTCCACTGGTGAAATTTGTCCTGTTGTTGAAGAAGTCCTGGAACCTGGCTTTTGGCTAAGAAGCCCTGAGACTGTCCTGCAGACAGAGTGAATACTGTCCACTGGTGAAGGACAGTGCTGTTGTTGCAGGGGTCTGGAGACTGTCCTGCAGACAGAATGAATACTGTCCACTGGTGAAGGACAGTGCTGTTGTTGCAGGGGTCTGGGAACCTTTCTGTTGGTTCAGAAGCCCTGAAGAAGGATTTTCTTGTTGTATGTTTACAGAAATCCTGGGAGAGGGCTTTGCTAATGTTTTCAGGGGTTCTAGGACCATTCTACAGACAGAGGATGAATTCATGAAGGGACTGGCAGTGTATCTTGTGGCCTTGCTAAGCCTTGTCTCCCCAGGAACTAAGATTGCTGAGAACTTGCCTCCTGTCAAGATGAAGAAAAGACCTCCATTTGGGTATTAAGTGCTGAGCTTTAACTTGATGTAACTCTGGGGTAGATGCAATTGTGATCCAGGGGTGGGGAACTTTTGACCTTTTTGTGTTCTATGGTTGAGCAAATGAATGTATTTTACTTATGTTTGGAAACTAATCTCCATTTGAGAAGAGGGGCTTTGTGGTGGTCTAAATGAAGGTATAGCCTAGGGGTGGAGAGGTATTTAGAACCGGGACTTTGTAATTGATTGAATGATTGGAAGGTCCTGGGGTGGGGTAGTACTTGGAGATTATTTAATCACGCTTAGTAAATGCTGTATTTGGAATGATGTCATGTTTTGATCTTCTCTGTTCTTGGTTTGTCACTGAATAAAATGGAGAGCACCTATGCTGGTATTTTGAAACTGGGAAGTTGCCTTTCCTTGGCAATTACAGTACAGATGTTTAGCCTGGTGAAGAAAAATTTTGGTGAGCACATAACTACTGTCTTCAAGTATTTGAAGGTTCTCCTATTAAAAAGGAACTAGACTTGTCCCCTTTAGTCTCAGGGATAACAAATGGAAGCTGCAAAGAGACAAGTTTCAGTTTAATATAAGCAAAATATGTCCTAACAATTTGAACCATCCCAAAGAGGAATGGACCATATAAGGTTCTGGTGAATTCCACTTCTTTTGGGGTTCTGAGCAAAAACCATGTGAATCTTTGTATGATATGTTCTAACGGGGGTCAATTTCAAGTGTGGCTTGGACTAGATAGCCACTAAGATCCTTTCCAACCATGAAATTCTATGATCTTGAAATTCTGTTGAGTTTGACCGGTGGCTAGAGAGAGAGGGTTAGCATCTTAAAAATTGATGCGGTTTGAGGAGAGTTCAGGGACCCTAGAGTGTAGGACAGGCTTGTCTGGAACGAATTCACGTTCTCAAGCATTCTTTAAGTCAAGGTGGTAAAGGTTTATTTTTACACTTTTAGGTGGGCAAAAATTCTTAAGGAACCTATGACCTTAGAGGAGTACAGTTAGAGTTTATATAGGATAAACTATAATAAAACATATGACAAATATGCTAACTAGGTGATGTGGGGAGGGATTAGAGAGTGGTTAAGGAGTGGTCAGTTCTTAAAGGAACATGTACTTTTTGTATCTACTGCACAAGCATTTTACCCACAGTTCATCAGGAAAATCCCAAGGCCTGGCCTGAAGGAGTTGTGGTTTTTAAGTCTGCTACATCACTAAGTTAAATAGTGGTCAGGGCCAACTGAGGATTGCCCAGTCTGCCACTAATCAATGTCTTGTTTGACAAGATGTAGTACCAAAGTCTAGGATACACATAATGAGAAGTTCAGGATGCATATAATGAGGTAGGGAGTGGGTATAGATAGTCTAGTGGGTACCCAATATTTTTATGAGCCAGTACAAAGTCAGTTCAAACTAATAATTCCTACAGGTGGGTACATTTTGTAACTATACCAGGGAGAGAGATAAGTGTTTTGCTGGGGCCCATTCATGAGTAATTGCCAGGCATAGTGTCCTTGGGCTGGGGAGAAACTGCCAGGAATAGTGTTTTGAGGCTAGGGAGAAATGTGATCTTGGTATTGGGGTCCAAGCACAGGCACCTGAGCACCCCATTACAACCATAATGCAGTTATTCTATAGCAAGCTTAGTGAAAACAGAAAACCTTCAACGGATGAAAGGACATCATCTTGATTTTCAGTGTGAAAAATATTCAAGCAGAAGTAATAGCACTGGCAAAATGGGGGTGATAATAGCACCTCCCTCCTGTGGTTTTTGTGAGGAACAGATGAGGTGACAAGTGTAAAAGAGCTTAGCACAGTGCCTGTTACATAGTAAGCTCTACATAAATATGAACCATTATTATATTTCTATATTATCATTGATTATTATTTATTTATAATAATTATGTTATTAATAACAATATCATATTATTAAGAAAACTGCTGTGCTGGTTAGAAAGTTGGACTAGGCACTTCTTGAGGTCACATCCTGCTCTAAAATTCTAGGATTTTTGGCCTCCTTCCTTTGTTTGTTTGAGCAAATATGCTCTTTGCAATGCAAATCATCACCTCTTTATTTGTTGGTCTGGTGAGCTCAGATATAGTATTTGCTTAAAGTATCCTTTATGCAAATTAGCTTTCTGGGTATTCACTTTAGAAAGAGAAAATTTGAGAGGAGATAGCCCTAAGGCAAATGCTAGCAGCTTCACAGGGGACCTCAGCAGAGACAAGCCCTAATGTTGCTCGGTGTGCTGAAGGAAGCAGAGGACTCAGCCATTGTTGTTTGTCCTTCGTTTTCAAAGAGAACTGATGCCATCATAGGTGATGTCTCGACTTGCCCATGAATTGGAATTAAGTGAGGCAGATGTGTACAAAGACATCAGCCTCACTCTCTTCCTGAATGATCAAAGTGCAATGGCAGGACAAAAGTCAAGACAAGTGGCCTGTAATGGGAATGCAAATTTGGAAGATCTTCCCTGCCCCTAGGCTAAAATGCACCTGAAGCCTGGGGAGGGTGGCTTGTTTTTCAGTAGATACTTTTTGATTGGCCAGTGGGTCCAAAAGGTTGTTACATTCTCTGAGCCAGGAGAAGGCTATATAAGCCCTGATGTGTAGCTTTGTTTTGGGACTCACTTTGAGAAGTGTTCTGTGATTTGATCTGAATTCTGGGAAGCCGTTGTTGAGAGTCCCCCAGCTTTGAAAAACCCAGATGTGGAAACCCAGATGTTGACTGGGTATGGATGTAATGGTTGGACAGTTTGGAAAGCTGTGTACTTGATCTGTTTCTGTCTTGATAATACTGTGTATATTCTGAAGTTCGGGGTGCTGACCTTTCCTCCTGAACAAGGTAAACGATATATGTCTGACTGATTAAAGTAAGCTTGTTAACCCATTTTGAGTTGCTTTCCTTTATCAAAGCAGATCCAAGAACCTGTGCTAGCAGCCACCCTGGGAACGCTGGGGTGCTTGCTGCTACATGGCCCCAGATGCAGCGGATGAACTTGACATGGTAGCTGTCTGACCAAGCTCTAAGTGCTCTACAGCACATGCTTCAGCTGCCTTCATAGGGACAAATCGTTCTCATCCACCCATTCCACCAGGGAAAGTCTTCACATGCTTGAGGTAGACGTGAAAATCCCTTTCCTCTCTATACCTTATCATTCTCTAGCTTCTCCTTGGAGTCAATGCCAGAGCAATGTGACTAGGGTTTGCTGGCAGAAAAACCATTCTCTAAGGACTATTAATCTACCTTTTCTTGCTTCCTTTTCTTCCCTTACATTCTGTTTTCTCTATTCTAACATTATGTGTCTTAAATACCATCCTGGTTCAGGCATTTTATGAGAGAATAGCAGGTAATGAGTCCTACTGAGTCCTGGTCCTGCCTCAGGATACTTAGGTTATAGCCCCAGATCTACCACTAACTTGTGTGACCTTGGAGAGGTTGTGTCTTTCCCATCTTGTATTTTTAAATTATTTTTTTGAACCCAAGTGTAATATTTTACATTTAACTCTAGTGAATTTCATTTTCGTAGGCCCCTTCCCACTCTACCATTCTATGTTCTAATATTCCTTCTAATTCTAACATCCTGCAGTCCCTCTTCTAACATTCCAAGTACTAAGACCTTTCTTTCTTTTACATTTTATCTTTGTTCTAACATAATATGTCCTAAACTTCCTTCTGGTTCCAAGATTCTATGATCCTATAACAGGCCATCACTATCAGACCTACATTTAAATAAGTATGTTGTGGAAAGGTTTTAGGGAACAGACACAGATTTGTTAGTTTGTGAATCTTTAAACTTAGCCAATGGCAGAAATGAAGGTGCCATATCTGGGCTGAGTGTAGACACTGAAATGTGGTCAGTATTTAATAACAGGATCACTGAAAACAAAATGTACATAGAGACACAATGTTAATTTTAATCTGTTGTTAACTTCTTCTCCACTATTTCTTAAGTCCAGACAATCAACAAAACAATCAATCAAGCCTTAATTTGCAGCCATTCACTGATTTCCAAGGTGTAAATGCTCATACAGAAAATTTAATCATAGGCTCTCTCTCAGCAGCCAATTGGAGCTGGTTGTAGCACCCCCTGAATGTGGTGTTCAGAGGGGATCATATGCTTCCTCATCCTCTTTCCTTTCCTCTGAACATCAGGTCACCTAAGAGCAGAGGCCTAAGTGCACAAGTCTGATACATTTGGGGGCTGGTGGGGGTTGTGAAAACACCTCTGCCTGTCTCATGAGCACTCGTTCTTTGGAAATCTATCCCTAGAGAGGATAAGTAGAGATAGACTTGCCCACTGTGCATTGAGAATCAGAAAGGAGACTAGATTCAGAATTTGATAATTAAGGTCAGAATCCCAGCTCGGCTATTTAACAGCTATTTGATGTTCAGTAGGTTATTTCCCCTTTCTAGACCTCAGTGTCTTCATCTTTCAAGTGAGGGCTTGAACATGATTAGTGGAGACCAATAAAATATCTAAATTCACTATAACACAATGCTCAGCCACCCAGAGCCTTTGCCCATTGGCTATAAGTGAACCAGGGCCCCAGGACCCAGTGAGAAAGAAGAGATTAAGGAGCAAGAACATGGAGAGAAAGAAAATGAGGAATTAGTTTTTGAAGTTACCAATTTTAAGAAGTTAGAACCTTTGGCAGTAAAAATCTCATCAACAGGACCAAAATGTACATGCTGGTGCCCATGCATAGACTGGTGGCTGGCTACCCCTGATGTGGGTGGTCTCTAAGGTTCCTTCCAGAGCTAAGACTTTATGATTCTATCAATGTTTTAGGAAATGCAGTTGCAGAATTTTCTGACAACCTCATCCTCTGGGGAAGGAGGGAGTTGGAAGAAATATCCTGGGAAGAGCCCAGAGGAAGAAGAAACCAATCCCAACTCATGGATGATTGCAGAACAGGAAGACAAAGGGAGAAGCATAAAGGGACAGACCCCTTTGGAGTTCAGCCCTCACACTCTGGAGGATCTACCAAGAATTCCTGGAATGGTCTGGTGTCTGACAGAGGCAGGTGGCTATGGAGGTCCCCTCAGCACTTGGGAGAAGCATTCTGACAGATGAGGCATCAGGGTTCAAGTGCCAAAAGGGTAGGGCTGGCATGAAGACACCCAAGCATCTATCTGGTTGATAGGAGATGCTCAGCAAGCTTGGTTCCAAGGATAATGTTTGCATAGGAAGGGCAGGGCAGGGCCGCTGTCCCAGATGTCCAAACGATCTTCAGCTGCTCTCCCTCTTCAATCTAAAGTCCTAGCCAAGCAAATGCTTGCCCAATGCTCTGCCAGAGCTAAACAATTGTGTGTCCCAGTGGCTGTGGGCCATCAGCGCTGGGGGCATGGCAGCTACAGCCCTTTGGTTCAGCAAAGCAGTGTAATGGAATGGTAAGAATGCTCTATTTAGAATCAGGTTTAAGTTATAGTTACACTACTGATTCTGACCTTGGGGTCATCAACTCAAGAGTTCTAAAGGACCATAGAGGTCATTTAATCCAAACCCTTCATTTTACAAATAAGACAAGTGAGGCCCAGAACAATTACGTGATTTGCCCAAGGTCAAATACATAGTAAGTTACAGAAATGGAATATGAACTTAGGTCCTCCGACTCCAAAACTCACATTTTTATAATACTTTACAATTTGCAAATACTTTACAATTTAAAAACATTAAATGATTTAAAAATTACCTTAAAATTCATTTTGTAAAATATTTTTGCAAATATTAACTCATTTTATCCTTACAGGAGGTAGGTGCTATTATCATCCTTGAGAAAACTCAAGGAAGCAGAAAGTCAAGTGACTTACCTAGGGTCATAAAGCTAGTATGTGCCTGAGGCAGAATTCAGACTCTATCTTCTTCCTGATTCCAAGTCCAGGGCTTTATCCACTGTGCCATCTAGCAGCCTATCCAGTAGTTATTTCCACTATATCCTGTCACCTCTCAAACAATTCAAGGTAAATCACCTCACCTCTAGAAACCTCAGTTTCATCTATGAAATAAGAAAGTTGAACTATGTTATCTCTAAATCTCTTCTTGCTCTAAATCTTATTATTCTTTGGCCTCATCTGATTACAGGAGGTTTATCAGAAACTGCCTAACCTCTAAAAATTGCAAACCTTCTCACTTGGAATGTTTGTTTAATCAAATTGGGCTAAAGATGGAAAACTATCTCAAAAATTGGACTGGAGATAGAAGGATAGACTAGAGATTGGTGCCCCCCCCCCACAAACCCTGTTGACATTGGTCTAACTTTGATCACAACAGTCAGTTGATAACTATTTCTTTGACACAGCAACGTGCTCAGCCCTGTGCTAAAGCACTGAAAGAAAATGCAAAGATTAAATAATATAACCTTTACCCTCAATGAGTTTAAAATCTAGATAGGGAGATAGAATGTGTGTGTGGGTATATGTAAGTGGTGTGTATATATATATATATATATATATATATATATGAAAATAACTCTTAAGCTCAGGGCACAGTGGATAGAACTCTGGACCTGGAATCAGGAAGAGCTGGGTTTAAACATGGCCTCAGACATTGTCTGGGGCATTGAGTTTAAATGATGTACCCAGGATGACACAGTTATAATGTACCTGAGGGAGGAAGATCAGGTCTTCCTGATGCCTATACTGCATGTAATCCATTATAGCTTTCTCACAAAATGTGCCCAATAACTACTTGAGGAAGGCACAAACATGAGTTGTTAAAGAGGGCTAATGAAGTAAGTGGTATCTGAGTTGGATCTTGAAGGAGGAACAGAAATTAGACAAGGAGAAAGAGGAACCAAAGAAATACTAGCCACGCCTCCTGCCCCCAACCAGAGATGTGTGTGCTGGAGTCATCTTTAACTAACCCAAGAGATGTGATTGTTGAATTTTCAGTGTGAGTATTTGCACCTTAGTTACTAGTTAAAAAAAAAAGCCTACAAATCAGGATTTGGTTTATTGTTTTGTTGTTTGTCTGGACTTAAGAAAATGATTGAGAAAATTTTAATAATGTAATTTAAACTTTAAAATGTGTCTGTATGTACATTTTGTTTTCACAGTCATTTGTTAAATATTTAGCATTATACCACTGGCACAATACATCCCCAGCCCTAGCCATGCTTTTCTCCCTTACCCTAACCCACTCATCTTGTCAGTAAAATAAGGGGATCGAAGAAATTGTTCTCTGAAGTCCTTTCCAAATCTAAGTCTAGAATTCTGTGCTCTAACATTGTATTTTCTAAGGCTCCTTTCCCGCTCTAACAGTCTATAACTCTAGAGAAAATTGAACCAACAAGAAAAGAAAAGGGGTCAGATATGAGTTGGCCTTCAAAGACCAGTTGAAATCACTTTTGAACTCATAGCCAGAGGAAAAGAAAAACTGGTGCAAAAGAATCCCCAAGCAGCATAAACATGCTTTGGAGCTCCACGTGTGCCATTCACCTCAAATTCCCCAGTGACTCCCAAGTGGCTCAGGGAGAGGCTTAATAAATAGCAGCCTGGAAGAGACTGTGTTATTACTTTCTCAGATTTTTTTTTTCTTCTCCAAATTGTGCCCTTCACTCTTGTAGCCTAAGGGAGTGAGCACAGTGAAATATAACATCAATTAAAATACTTAGCTGGCGGCATGATGACTAAACCTTGGGAGTGAAGAGAACAGGAATAGCAGGCTTGAGTCATCACCCCCTCGGGTATGGACCGACCTAAAGACAGATATCACAGCTGGCCAAAGCAGGCCAGGCTTGGATGTTATTGGCCTGTAACCCCCAGAACAACAGCAGAGGGCAGGGAAGGCCATCCTGAAATCCTGAAATGTCTGAATGATAGAATGTTTGCAGAGGCAAAGGAATGCACTCCAATGAAAAGGCCCAAGGCCTGGGAATTAGGAGTCCTGTGCACTCACGAGGGCTGTGCTACTCACTCATGGTGTGATGTTTGGTGAATCACACAGTCTTAGAGATGGAAGAGATGTCTGTCTGGGAGGACATGTGATGGAATGAGATAGAGCATTGGAATGAAGTCAAGAAGAGTTGAGTTAAAACCTCAACTCACAAACTTATTAGCTTTGTGACCCCAGGCAAGTCACAACCTTCCTGAGTCTTTGTGTGAAAATACTTTGTGTGAAAATGGAGATAATACTCCCTCCTTCACAAGCTTGTTGTGAGGCCCAAAGGAAGGAATGTATATAAAGGCCTTTGCAAACTTTTCTTTTAGCACTACATGATTGAGAGCCATTATTACCCAGCACTCCCTGTGCCTGCACCAGAGTCCCTACTACAACATATCAGGCATCCAGCCTCCATTAGAAGAAAGCTAGTGATAAGGAGACCACAAGTTCCTGAGGCAGACCATTTCATTTGGAGAAAGCTCTGTTTGTTAAGAAATCTTTCCATATATTAATATCAAATCTGCTTCTCTTCATCTTTCACCCAATGCTTATACTTCTGCCCTCTGGGGCCCAACTGAACAAATCTAATCTTTCTTCCACATGACAGGTTTTCAAATACTTGAAGACAGCTATCACATCTCCAGAGTCTTCTTTCCCCTCTAAGCTAAACACCCCCAATTCCTCCTGTGGAACGGCATGATCTTTAGGCCCCTTGTCATTCAGTTTGACCTCTCCTAGGTGCAGAGTATGGTATGTCAATGTACTTCCTAAAATATGGCACCCAGAACTGAGCAATATATTACAGACAGGGAAAAGAGAGGGAGGCAGGGTTATCACAACCTCATTCTGAACGCTATCTCTATTAAAGAAATCTAAGATTATGTTGGCTTAATTTTTTTTTTGCTAACTTGACCTCTATGTACATCAGCCTGTCAAGTGGTAAGAATAATGCCTCCCTTACATATTCTTTGAGGTTTGGGGAGAAACAAATGAGAAAAGGCAGATGAAAGTGATTTGTAAGTGTGGTATAACCATTTATACTTAGTTCAGGACAGCAATATATCATTCAATTCAATTCAACAGCAATGTATTAAGTACTTACTATATGCCAGACATGTGCTAGACAATGAAAAAAATCCCTGCCCTTATGGGGCTTACATTTATTGGGGCAACACAACATATTGGGGCAACAGATACATAGGTACACAGTATAGGTAAAGTAATGCCAAGAGATTTCTGGAGGAAGAGAGTGTTAGTAAAAAGGCCTCGTGTGGGAATTGGAAGGGGCAGCTAGGTGGCTTAGCAGATATAGTACCTGGAGTCAGGAAGACTCACTTTCCTGAGTTCAAATATAGCCTCAAACATTTGCTAGTTGTGTGACCCCCTGGGCAAGTCACTTAGCCCTATTTGCCTCAGTTTCTTTTTCTGTAAAATGAGCTGGAAAAGAAATGACAAACCACTCCAGTATCTTCGCCAAGAAAACACTGAATATGGTCCTAAAGAGTCAGACACAACTAAAAAGAACGAAACATCAACAGAAGTTGGAACCTGAGCTCTTTTAAAAGAAACTTGGGATTCCAAGAGTCAAAGGTTAGGGGGGGATTCCAGACATGGGAGGAGAGCACCTGTCATTTCCCTTTACTTGACCTTGACACACATGACCTTGATCTGGCCTTTACTTAGTGCTTTTCCTTAATGATGTTCCATCTGCTGGTCATTGACTTCTGCCATGGTTCCTCTGTCTCATTCATTCCCTTTCCTAGAGGTCTGAGGGAGGCACCAAGGGATCCAACCCCTTCCTGATTCTGCCTACTTATTTCAAGGGTTATTTTCAATGTTCTGGCTCTAGGACCATGCTCTAAGGCCATGGACTCTAGGCTCTACTTTCAGGCCTCCATATGCTCTTGGCCATTGTGGCATACATGTTATACACACACACACCTTTCCATAAGTCCTCCATAAAGGACATGCCTACCCGATGCTCCAGAAGCCCTTCTCTGTTTTTTTTTTCATGTTATGGTGCTACTCTGATGTCCCACCTATGGATTATGTGATCTGTATGCAAAAAAAAAAAATTAGTGATATACCAAGAGATTCAACACCAGACTAGAAATGGGGTGATAAAGTTTTCAGCCATAAGATATCTCAAAAACCATTTAGTAACATATAGAAGTACTATATCTCTGTTGGTTAAAGGAATACTCACTCTGAAAATGCCATAGACCCTTAAAGTATTGAAGCCTTCCCAGGCAACACTGAGGCTATCCATCTGTGATGCCCCCACTCTCTCTGCATGACTGGCCCACCGCTTTTCCCCACCGTATATGTCCTTGTTGATGTCTTCTATATATCATGTCTTGCATGCAAGTCATTGTTGGTCACATGCTACACAGTCTGTTAACACCCCCATGCATCTGTCCATCGCTTTTTGGTTCACTTGCAAATTTAATTCTACTGAGATCAAGGTGTTCCATGATTCAGGGCCATGAAATACTCACTAAGAGATTATTAGTGTTAAAAACATAAACAAGATGTTTAAAAGATTGTGCAACATTTTCAAGTATTCACTGAAAGGGCTGCACAGTTTTGAAAATGTGATTCACCATTTGCAAAGTTTTATAATTACTAAATATCATTTTACTTCTCTGGATGTCATGGATAATTAATAAAAACTGAGAAAGCAAACTGAGTTATAAATTAATTAACAAAACAGGCTAAGCTATATAATTGATTAACAAAGCAATAAACAGGTCAATGAATTCCCAATCAGTTCAAAGACCCTGATACAGAGTAAGACAGTTTTTTTATGTATTTTAAACAATTAATCAAATAAGAGTTAACCAGAATACAAAATTAGGTAATCTGATCTCTACTTGGACAAAAGATTAGGGACTTTCCAAGTTAGGAAGAAAAGAGTAAATAGGTACATTTCCCTGAAATCAGAAAAAGAGCTTTCCTCTTCTCCTCAAGTGTCTGTATTTAGTCAGAGGAACATGGAAACAATAATTGATTGACTGGTACACAGCCAGTTTTCCGATGAGACATATGGGCTGCTTGAGATGTCTAATAGTGAGAAAACTCTGCTTCAATCTTTGGATCTGAGTCCTTAGTTAAAGGTCTCTAAGTAGCAGGTAGAGGTTGTCCAGCTTCCCAGTCATTTAAGGCTAGATTCAAACAATGCAATAAAGTTTTCTCATAATTCGATAAAATTTTCTCACAGGACAGAAATTGGACTACACTCATAATTGTGTAGAAAGGGAACTGAGCTAGATACAGAATTGAATCCCAACATGAAGTCAATGTGGTTCACTCACTTCCCACGTGGGGGAGTGGGAGGAGAACTGACTTGAAGACAGAATGCCAGGGTTCAGAACCTGACTGCATTACTTAGTACTTGTTTATCCAATGACAAGTCACTTTACCTTGATTCTCAGTAACCTTCATTGGTAAAATGAGAATAATAATGGTTGTATTACTCAACTTGCAGGATGATTTTTTGGAAAGCACTTGATAAACTAGAAGTACAAATCAAAAGTAAAAGTGAAAGAGTGTGGCCAGCACAAGGCATGCCAGCTGAAAACATTGGAAAATCAATTAGAGTAACCATTTATTAAGTGCCTACTATGTGCCCGGGACTGTGCTAAGTGTGGGGGATACAAAAAGAAACAAAAGACCTGGCCTCAAGGAACTTACAGTCTAATGGGGAGATAACATGCAAACAAATATATACAAAGCAAACTATCTACAGAATAAATATAATTAACAGAGGGAATAATTAACAGAGGAAAGGCACAGGAATTAAGAGGGGTTAGAGAACAATTAAATCCTAAATTGCATGTCTATAGCACAATAGTTGCTATAGAAGCTGTAAACAAATAATTGAATGAATGAAAAAGTATTATTAAACATTTACTATGTACAAAGCACTAGGTAGACCGATACCCCCTTCTCTTCAGAAGCTTATATTCTAATAGGGTAGCCCTACATAAGAGGTTTCAGCTGCAAGTCAGATGGAAAGATCCAGTGGTTTTTAGGGTGTGGCAGTAAAACAGATGGTAATGCATCTTCTTTGGAGTAATTGCCATTCACAAAACCACATTTGTTTCTGACATTTGAAAGTGCCAAGGATTTTGGTGGTGAGAACTTTCTTTTCTGGATTTTAAGTAGCTGTGGCAGCTGGAGGGGAGGGGGCATTTAGGTAGGATGGGGAAGTTGGAGTGGTTGCCACAAAGGAAGAATCCTTTGGATGTGACATGTCCAAAGAGGGCTTAATGGATTAAGCGAGACTTGAGTTGGACAAAAAGAGAGGAAAGAGTATAAGAATTCTCAACCTTTTTAATATCAGAGATTCCTTTGATGGTCTGGTGAAGTCTATATACCCCTTCTCAGAAGAATGTTCTTTAAATGCATAAAATTATATATATATATATATATACATACAGGAACAAATTATATCAAAATAGTATAACTTTTTCCCATTCTAGGTTGTAGAACCCTCTGAAATTATTCCATTTGAGCATCCATTGACCCCAGGTGAAAAATACCTGCTCTAGAATAAAATGCAAACTCTTTGACTTGGCATTTAAGGCCCTCACAGTCAGGCTCTAGCTTCTTTTCTGAGCCTTATTTCCTATCACTCTCCTTCACATATCCTACATTCTAGCCAAACTGGGCAGTTTGCTATTCCCCAAATCGAATATTCCATCTCCACCTCTGCATCTTTGTATGGGCTCTCCCACATGCCTGGAATGTACTCCCTCCTTAGATCCGCTTCTTAAAATCTGGGGATTCCTATGGGTTCGGCTCAAGGGCCATTTCCTTCTTCTATAGGCAGCCTTTCCTAATCCCTTTAGCTGATAATCCCTCAACAATTTTGCCCCAGAAGAAATATAAGCTTTTTGAAAGCTGGGATTGATTTTCATTTTGCTCTTGGATTTTGAGAGTCTTGTAGATAGCATGTATTTAAATAAATACTTATTTTATTAGACTAGATTGGGAAACAAGGTAATAACTTCATCAAAAATGTAGTCACCCCCCCCAAAAAAATGGAACATGATATATGTGAATAATAGTGAGGAGATTGTTTATATTCAGGGAAAGGAAGAAAGAAGGTAAGGTGGGCTCATGTTTTTGAAGGCCTCAAATGCCAATCTGAGAAGCTTGAACTTTATCCTGTAGGCGACAGGGAGAGTTCAAGAACAACATAACAGTACTTTAGGAAAACTATTCTGGCACTGTGTGAAGGATGGATTTGATCCAAGAAAGAACGTAGGTGGAAAGACCATTTGGGCATACATACGGAAGGGGTTGGACTAGATGATTTCCTTCTAGCTCAGAATCCTATGATGCTAAGGAAATTACAAATATCTTCCCCTGTCTCTGGTATCCTCCCCCCGCAATCACTAAACAAATAAAAATGATAACTCCCATATCTGCAGTGCTTTAAAGTTTACAAGAAACTCTCCTTAAAACACTGTGAAATCGGTATTTAAAACATTATTATCCCCATTCTACAGATGAATAAACTGTGGCTCAAAGAAATTGTGTGGTTTGCCCATTGTAACAACACATATAATTGTCAAAACAAGGATTTGAACCCAGGTCTTTCTTGACTCCAAATCCAACATTCCTCTTTCATCTCCTAGCTCCCTTTATAGCCCAGCATTAGACAACAAGGTCCCATAGAGTTGTCCCTCGAGCCTTTATTTTTTTTTCTTTTTTTCTCTTTCGGTGAAGGGTATGGGGAAGAATTGGAATGTGGTCGATTTTGAGTGTGTATGTTTCTCCTGCTGCCCCCATAATGATCTACAAATTGGAAGCATTTTTATACTCATTTTGTATTTATCTCTGTCTGTCTCCTTGGTACAAGCCTAGCCTGTTGAAGTTTCAGGGAGGGAGGGGGGAGGAAATAGCCAATTGTGTTTGAGCTGATTATAGACCATCAGGCTCCCCCATTTCTTTGAAATTATAGCTGGCCAGGGGAGATGGACAGTTGTGTACTCCCAGCTGATGGCAGAAGGTCACACGGTCGAGGAAGGGAATAGAGATTGGAAAGATGGCTATGGAGTCTCTCTTCTTTCACTGGATGGTTTGAGAAGATGCTTTCTAAATGGACTCATATCACTCTGACAGCTTTGAGTGTGAATCACCCCATTTATGTGATATTTCTAGCAACTCTGCCAATTACGGCCCCCTTTTGCCATGGAGAACAAGGAAATTAACAACAGCTAATGGACTGACGAAGCCCCCAGTGCCAAGGCTATAACAGACGACAAGGAGGATCGGTCCCCGCCTGCTTCTTTCCTTATTTTCTCCTCTGTCGGATATTTATTGTAATAGTTGAAAGGCAGCATTTAGCTGGCCTGGCAATTTCTATTTAAGGGACAGCACAGAACCTGCCAGGGCAGCGCCAATGGGAAAGGGCCTTTTGAAGATAACACACAAGCAGGAACAGAGAGCCTTTGAACTTTGATTGGAGAGCCATGCTTAAAACATTTCCAGGCTGGGTCGGCAGATCTCATTTTAAAATAAAAAGGAAGCTAGATATAGGTGGAGAGAATTTGTATTGGATCCTAGGGGAATGTGAATTGTGAAGTTGCCACTGAAAGAGGCAGCATGGGTCGGGGAAGAGAAGAAGGGCACTAGATCGTAAAGTCAGAATGCCCGAGTTCTTGGGCAAATCACTCTTCCTTCCTCTCCAGGTCTCAGTTTACCCCTCTTGTGAAATAAAAGGGTTGGACTAGAGATTCTCCAAATTCCTTCCCGTGCTAATGTTCTAAGACCACCACCACACAGGTCTATTGAGCAGACCCCATGTGAAAGATTTATGGGAGGACTTGGGCAAGAGTCAGAGTAGATGAAAAGATAGGTTTGAATTTTGATCTATACCTTTGGAAGTGCTGCTGACATCAGTGAGATCATAGAGCCATCAAAGTATTTGTCAGCAATAAAAGACCCAGGCTTTTGGGAAGAAGAAGGATGAAAATGGCAAAGAACAGGAGGCAAAGAACAAAGGAAGGGTCAAAATTTACACCATCGAGAAACTAGCCACATCAATGAGATCACGGGTTTCTCTAAGAATCTAAGTAAAAAAGGGATACCCACATACCGGTCCAATAGACTAAGCATGCCTACGAAGTATCTGTACTTTACATTTCCTCAAATAACTCAAACTATTCTGGAGTCATACAGTCAGCAGTACCCAGACCCATCCTGATGCTGAGACCATCCGTTGGTTGTAGTAAGAGGAAACTGGATAAATATCAAAGAAAACATCTTGGGGAGCCAGCCCAGAGTTGATCTGGGATGTTAGTACATTTACATATGCAAATTGGCAAGGATAAAGAAAACTGGGAAAGCTGCTATTTTATCATTTGTGGTAATTACAGTCATTTAGAATGGTGAATCAATGGGTTCCTAGAGGTAAAAGCATCTCTGCAAGACAGTGTTCTGATGAAAGAAATTCTGATGAGCCACCAACATTCTTCGTCAGTAAAGGCAGGGAACAAGCCAGGGTCAGGACTGAGATGACATATGACATCAGAGCTCCCATTTACATGGTCATTTCCATTTATAACAATCTTCCTTGATAATAATCCTGTGGAAGGAGGCAGCAGAAATATTCTTATGCCCATTTTACAGGTGAGGAAACTGAAGTTTAGGAAGGTGTGGTGGCCTACCTTGGGCCCCAAAATGAACAAAGGCACAGAGACTAGAAAGTACGAAACATGTTGGAGGCACAATGAAGAGGCCTATTTGACTGAACTGAATCGACCACATAGCGGAATGGTAGAAGATGTAAGTTAGGACATAATACATAGATCACTGGGCCTGGAGTCAGGAAGATCTGAGTTCAGATCCAGACTGACACTTATTAGCTGTGTGACCCTAAACAAGTCAATTAAACTCTGTTTGTCTCAGCTTCCTCACATGTAAAATGGGGATCAAATGAGATAATTGTAAAATGCTTAGAATGGTGCCTGGAATAACTACTATATAAATAACTACTATATAAATGTAGGAATAACTACTATATAAATGTTAGTCATAATTATTTATTATCAGGAAGCCAATGAGGCTGGATTGGAACTCAGGTCTTTATGACTCCAGGCCCAGCACTCCATCCGATGGGCCTAGCTGCCCGTGTGACCTGGTTCCAAATTCTACATCAGATATTTCCTAGCTGTGTGACCCTAGACAACTCATATAACCTCACTAAGCCTCAGTTTCCTCATCTGTAGAATGAGGATGATGGTGGCACCCACCTCACAGGGTTGTTGCCAATGAAATAGCTCCAAAATGCTCTATAGATGTGCACCATTACCATCTCAAATCCCACATGTGCAAAACTGCACTCATTACCCTCCCACTCCCAATCTGGATCTCTTCCCGATTTTTCTCACTCCCCTATTCCTTTTGATGACACCACCATTCTCCAAACCTCAGTCATCTCTGATTCCTCCCTCTCCCTCAGCCTCCACATACAGTGCTGTCATCTTCTGCCTCTTCAATATCTCTGCCATCTTGTACCTCCTCTCTGTTGGCACAAGCCTAGTGCAGGTCTCATCACTCGGTATATAACCTCCTACGTGGTCTCTCTGCCTCAGGTATCTCCCAACCTTCCACCCCACCATCTCCATCTAGTCCATTCTTCACATAGGTGTTAAAATACTCTTCTGACCATGTTAGGCCCCTGCTCAAAAATCTTTGAGGGCCTGCTATTGATTCCTGAATAAATTACAAGTTCTTTAGCCTTCCATAATCTAGATCTAGCCTGCCTGATGCAATACTATGGAAAGAACATTGACCCTGGAGTAGAAGGCCCTGGATTCAAAACCTACCTTTGATCCCTACCTTTCCAGCTGTCTTTCCCTATACTTTCATTAATGTCCCAGTCAAACTGAACTAGCAGTCATTCTCTGGACTCAAAATACTATCTCTCACATCCATGCATTCACACAGGATATCACCTACACTTGCAGTATATTTTTCCTTCATCTCTACCCATTAAAATCTTATTCATTCAAGGCTCCACTCAGATACCACCTCTTCTGTGAAGCTTTCCTTGGTCTCCCCCATCCGAAGCTGTTGTCCCCCTCCTTAAATTCTTACACCATTTTGTCTGCCTATTTCTTCTGCCTCTATCACCCACTAATTTATGCATCCTTATAGGATCATCACCTTAGAAATTATCAAGTGCCAATCCCTCATTTTACAGATGAGGAAACCGAGGCCCAGAGAAGTCAGGAGACTTGCTCAAGATCACTAAGAGGCAGAGATGGGATGTGGACTCTCATCCAGTCAGTCCAAGTTCGGTGCTCTTTCCACAGCACTACAATTATACACTAACGTCCTAAGGGGATTCTTTCTCTGGTGCACAAAGTGACCTTGGGTCCTCAAAGGTGAAACCTCTGGCAGGGCCTGCCAAGCTAAAAAGGTATAGGTTATGGGTACAGTGATACCCTGTATGGCTATCATTTAAGGACCAGCCTAGCTAAAGACTGTTTTTTATTTGTTTGGGTTTTTTGTTTTGTTTTGGAGGGGCAGTTGGGGTTAAGTGACTTGCCCAAGGTCACACAGCTAGTAAGTATAAAGTGTCTGAGGCCAGATTTGAACTCAGGTCCTCCTGACTCCCAGCCAGTGCTCTCTTCACTGTGCCACTTAGCCACCTAGCTAAAGACTGGAGAAGTTAATCACCCATAGATTCATGATGTTTTAGCCACAGCAACTCAGAAAAACAATCTATTAAATTGTAAATGGGTTTCACATTTCACTCATGGAAGGAGAATCACCACTGATTAAACTACCAATCCCTGAAATATGGAAGCATTTATACTGTCATGCCCTCTAGTACATTAGCCTCTTCTTGGGGAAAGGACTAGAATTTTCTATCTCTGTAACACGCAGCATAGGACCTTGCACATAGTGGGTGCTTCATAAAGGTTCATTCAACTAAATTGAATGGGATTGGAGTCCATTATGGAAAACAATCTTCACTCCACTCCTGGTCCCAGCTAGGCCCATTGAGATCCATGTTTTGTGTATATTTCATATGCATAAGCTGGCAGGTCAATCAACAAACAGTTATTAAGTCTTTACTATGTTCAAGGCAGTGTGTTAAACACAGGAGACCAAAAGATATTCTCACAATCTATTCCTTCACAACTAAGCCGTCCATGTAGAACTAGACTCAAATAACATCATTATCCTGTACTTCATCACACTCCAAGGTTCTTTGGAACATTCCAAGGGAAGCCATCTAGTTATTACTTGAGGCTCTTGCCTCAAAAAGTAAAACTGAAGAAACAATAGAACTGAATTGGACTGGCTGGTGTTAACCAAGGTCAAGAAGATAGGGCAGTTGATCCTTAGGGAAGGAAGGCAGCAGATGCTGCCAATAACCCTGATGAGGGCACCATTTTAAGGCTTCAAGAAAGCCTTATAAGGGCAACAGACCGATTCTTCTAGGTCAGCATTTCCTTTGTTAGCCTTTAGACGGCAGAGCCAACTTAGATGGCTCTCCCTGGGGGGAAAACGAAAGAATAGTTGGTGAGACCTCTGTGTGATAGAACAGTGTGACTCTGGGGAGTCACTTAGAAGACTTTCTCTATTCCAGTGTTTGCCCTTCCATTACTATGAGTCTGTGTCCCTGGGATCATATGAAGTGAGTTCTCCCAAGCTGCTGGAGATCTTAAACCCCGCTAACAATAAAGGGTTGGAAAGTGCTGACCCAGGGTCATAAGGATAACAAGAGCTAAATCTTTGACAGCAGTTCCTGAGTCCTCCTCTATTCTCCCAGATGTGCCTGTTCAGGAGATTTGAGGATCCTAAGTAGTCAGAAATCAAGTGCCTTCACAGTTGGAGAGTAATTACCCAAGTGACCCCCTGGATCCCTTCAGTTTATCAACCACTCAACCAAAAGTAGCTTTCACCAAAGCCCTTTGTCACAGTTACTACCCTACCCACACTTGCTATTTTGTCCCCTATGTGCGTCAGCATTTAGGTGGCACAGTGGATAGAGCACTGGGCTTGGGATCAGAAAGACTCATCTTCCTGAATTCAAATCTGACCTCAGATACTATTAGGTGTGTGACCTTGGACAAGTCACTTAACCCTGTTTGCCTCAGTTTCCTAATCTGTAAAATGAGTTGGAAAAGGAAATGGTAAACCATTCCAGTATCTCTGCGGAGAAAGCCCTAAATGGGGTCACAAAGAGTCAGATATAACTAAACAACAACAACAAAAAAAAACCACTTTGGCTGTGAGAAGAAAGAATCCACCCCTACCAGGTCCTATGGCCTTGACACCCTTCTCTCTAAGCCTGTTACATATATTTGCTACATAGAAAAAGAGGGACTGGCTTCCAGCTGCCATATTTCCTGGAATCCATTGCAGCCATTAGCCAGGTCTCCATTTGTTTACACACAACAGAAAGACCTTTTCTCACATGCACACTTACACACACACATGTAGTATACACACACTACACACACACACACATATAACATATATAGATAGATTTTGGAAATGTTTCTCTTAATCATATCTTGAATTAATGCAGGGCTTGTTCATTCGGAGCTCTCATTACCCTCTTAATTAACTCTGCACAGATGGAAAAAGTCGAAATTGCTTCACTCGAGTTGTTCTGCTAGTTTTAAAATGAGATGGCAGATGGAGGACGAGGCAGAACGGCCTCAACTCAGGGGTAGGAGACAAGTTTTCAAGCTGTCACAGAACCGTCAACAAACGCTCCATCTGTCGGTGACACGGACTACTTGGTGACAGTTCCGAAGTGACATGGAGAGTTCAGATAACTCCAAACAATGGACAAAAAAGCCAGGATTCTAGGCCACTCTGGAATATGACCTCCCCACTACTGCCGTAGAAAATAATGGAAAGGAGTTCCAGGGACACCGGGCCTCTACTGTACCTGGTCACCCCTTCCACAGGACACACTTGTGTCAAAGGAAGGGTTTGTGGAAGAGACTTTGGAAGAGTCAGTGACTCCATGGAAAGAGCCCTGCAGTTGGACTCAAAAAGCTTTTAAGGATCAGATCTCAATCTGTGGAAATTCAGGTGTGCTTTGCATTTTATTAGGAGATGTCTGTCAAATGAGAGGGTGGGACTAGATAATACCTATGGTCCTTCCAGCTCAAACATTCTATGTTCTAATCTATTGGGACATGTTGTGTTCTGATATATTCTAACGCTGAAAGTCCAGTCTAGCTATGGCGTCCTACGTCCTATGAAATCTGTCAGTGGTAGAAAAAAAAATCTATGATATAGAAAAGCCTTAAAAAAGCAAAGGAAGGAAAGTGCAGTGGTGACATTTCTGGCACAATGACAGGCATTGAGGAGATATCAAGAGTAGAGGAGGCTGCTGGCAGCCCCTCTCAATGCCCACCAAGAATTGTAGAGGATAACCCATTCTATCTAAGCCTACAGCCCGCCCTGCCCGTGACACATTCTCCTCTCTGACCTCATCCCTGTCCTCCCCCAAACCCCCAGTCAGGCTTGTTTGTTGTTGGCTTTTTTGAAATGTGTTTCTCTAGGAGTGATGTGATATCTTCTGACTAAGCCTTTCAAATCCTCTCTCCTCAAAAACCAGAAAGTTGTGCTTGGCTGGGATTATCGTGTTTGCTGTTGTAAGAGCAGGAGTCTGCAATAGTGCGTCTAGAAAGCCAAAGGCTCTCTGCGTGTCCTGATGTCTGGGGATGGCCGCAAAGCCCTGGGAGGGGGTGGGAGTGGTGAGGGGTGAGGAAGCCAGAACCAGAAGCAGGCAAAAGAATAGCCCTGTTTGGGTTCGGTTCAGATAACACTGGATGTTCTGGGGTTTTTATAATTCAGTTGTCCTAAAATGCATAGCTTGATATCTGATTCAAAACAGTGCACCCAGTCAATATGTTTTGGTTTTTATTAGACACAGTGAAGCACAGAGAAGGGAAAGCAAGTCTCAGAGTCAGGAAGATCTAGGTTCAAGTTTGGCCTTGGAAAAGTATGTGATTCTGGGAAAATTACTTAGCCTCTCACTGTTGTAGGGGATAAAAAGTATAAATTGCAAAACAGGAGCAAATTCGTGTTGGTATAGGTATAATCCTCATTCACAAGTTCCCTATGACAATGTCCTTGATCCCATTTTAAGCAATATCTTTTTTTTTTTAATTTGCTGTTTAATAAAAAATGAAAAATCCTTGGGTTCTGCCTAGGTCAGAGAATCACAAAATATCCCTGTTAGAAGGAATCTCAGGAGACATCTAGTTCCCTCCATTGCTAATCAGGACCCCACCTATCCCCCTGGCACAGCCTGGCAGGTGGTCCTCCAGCCTACGCTCAAAGCTCTTCAGTAATGGGGACCTGTCAACCTTTTTACACACATGGTTCCACTTCCAGACAGCACTGATTCTTAGGAAGCTTTTCCAGCATTGAGCCAAAATTGGCCTCTTCTCAACCCTTTCCACTAAGTGACTTTTCTCCTCTGGATCTATGCATACAATCTGTACTAGGTTCTGTTCTGGGAGAAGCTGGCCTCTAATGAGAGGAGCAGTCTAGGCTCCCTTTTCTACTCTCTTCAGATTGTTAACCTCCACCCTTCTACCCCAGGGACAAATTATTTGAGGCTTAGGTTTTGGCTCGAACCCAGATCTCCCCAAAAGGGCAGAGGGGAAGGGAGTAAAAAATATACCACCTTCCTTGCAACTGTCCCATATTGTCCAGTTCCCTCATCATGCCCTCTCCTATCTGCCTGTATTAATATGCCAGACCTTTCCGTATTCCTGGAGTATTACATTTTCCTCCTCTCCAAACCTTGGAATACATTTCTTTCTTCAAGTCCCAGCTTATGTTCAGTCTCCTCCATGAAACCTTCCTTGACGTTCCCTCGTTAAAAGGTGTTCTTCCTCTTCAAAAAAAAATCTTTTTCTGGAGAACATCAACTGCAGCTTCCTTTATCCCGGTGATATTTCACTGTGTCTCGTACTTATCTGTGTTCGTGTCATAAATCTTCAATCACTTAGTAATCAATCATCCATTCATTAAGCTTCCAAAATGTGAAAGGCTGTGAGCTAGGTGCTGGGTGAGCAGGGAGGAGACACAAACTCAAAAACACAACAGCTCCTTCCCTCAAGGAGCTTGCATTCTAATGTTGGGGGGCAGTGCGAGAAGAGGAAACCACATGTATAAAAATTGCTTGATACAAAATATAAACAAAGTAAATCCAAAGTAATTTGGGGAGGCACTAACGACTGACGTAATCAGTAAAAATCTTGAACTGAGCTTTAAAGGAAGCTAGCAATTCTAATTTATTTTTATATATTTGTTATTTTTAAAAAATATTTTGTTTTAAAGAGTCAAAATTTGCCTTCTCAACCTCCTACCCCACTCCCAATTGAGAACACAAGAAAAACAAAATCCATGCCTAACACGTATAACCAATCAAAACAAATTTCTACATTGGCCATGTCCAGAGAAAAACATTTCTTTCATTTTGTGTTCCAAGTCCTTCAACTCTATCAGGAGATGGGCAACATGTTTCACTATTAGTCCTCTGGTATCATGGTTGGTCATTTTACTGATAAGAGTTCAGTACAATGGTATTTCAAAACATTTATAGACCATAACCTGCTTATCCATTGCCCAATGCAGAAGCATTGGATTAGATTAGATTCCCATTCTTGGTCACTTTTAAAAGAGTTTTAGATATTTTTGTGCATCTTTAGAGTTTGGTTTGCTTAGGACTAATACCCCTCCCCTTAATCTACTCTCCAGATCCTCCTTCTTCCTTTTCCTCTTTCTCCAATATTCCTCTATTGAATGAAACATATTCTGCCCTCATCTCTACATGTATATTCTTCCTTATTTTGGCCAATTCAGATGAGAGTAAGGTTCAAAGGTCAGCCATTGCCTCCACCCCCTTCTCCTTGATTATATTGATAACTATTTTCACACCCTGAATAAGTGAGATAATTTCCCCTAACCTTCCTTTCCTTTCCTCCTTTCCCCTATTTTTCCATTCTTCTCTTAAGATCATCAGGTCATGTGATAGTAAGGGCATTTAAAGATTCCCCTGTATTGGCTTGGTTTTTCAAATTGATTGTGTTAAAACCCAGAGCTTGTTAATCCCACCTGTGGGATGGACTTGTTGATGTAAAAAAAGAGACATGAACTGGGAGGAGCTGGTGATGTAGATTTGGAGAGACAAGAGAGAGGCAGAAGAACTTTTTGGAAGCAGCACCCACGTGGAGGCAGAGAGAGAGACTGAGAAGGATTGCTGGGGCCACTTTGAATCGCCCTGGACTTTTGAGACCTGCCCCCTGAGCTGCCAAGGACTGAGGAGACATGGCTGTTTTGCTGGTACTTTGTCTGTCTGTTTTGATGTTGTTTTGCCAGATTTGTCCACTGGTGAAACACTGTCCTGTTGAAGAAGTCCTGGAACCTGGCTGTTGGATAAGAAGCCCGGAGACTGTCCTGCAGACAGAGAGTGAATACTGTCCACTGGTGAAGGACAGTGCTGTTGTTGCAGGGGTCTGGAGACTGTCCTGCAGACAGAGTGACTACTGTCCACTGGTGAAGGACAGTGCTGTTGTTGCAGGGGTCTGGGAACCTTTCTGTTGGTTCAGAAGCCCTGAAGAAAGATTTTCTTGTTGTATGTTTACAGAAATCCTGGTAGAGGGTTTTGCTAATGTTTTCAGGGATTCTAGTACTGTTCTACAGACAGAGGATGAATTAATGAAGAGACTGGCAATGTATCTTGTGGCCTTGCTAAGCTTTGTCTCCCCAGGAACTAAGATTGCTGAGAACTTGCCTCACCTTGTGTCAAGATGAAGAAAAGACCTCCATTTGGGTATTAAGTGCTGTGCTTAAACTTGATGTAACTCTGGGGTAGATTCAATTGTGATCCAGGGGTGGGGAACTTTTGACCTTTTTGTGCTCTGTGATTGAACAAATGAAGGTACTTTACTTATGTTTGGAAACTAATCTCCATTTGAGAAGAGGGGCTTTGTGGTGGACTAAATGAAGGTACAGCCTAGGGGTGGAGTAGTATTTAGAACAGGGACTTTGTAATTGATTGAATGATTGGAAGGTCCTGGGGTGGGGTAGTACTTGGAGATTATTTAATCACACTTAGTAAATGCTGTATTTGGAATGATGTCATGTTTTGATCTTCTCTGTTCTTGGTTGGTCACTGAATAAAATGGAGAGCACCTATGCTGGTATTTTGAACCTTGGGAAGTTGCCTTTGCTTGGCATTTCATTACAGGTCATAACAGAACTGCCCCTAGAACTTCCGTAATTGGACACCTTCCATGACCCTAATGATGTTAGATTCAGAGGGGACATGTATCATCTCTTACATTTGAATGTAAACAGTTTATTCTCTTGTCCATCTTTTATCCTTCCTTTATCAGTATCCATTCATGTATACCCTTTTTAAATGTTTCTCTTCACTTCTACATTTGAAATTTGAAGTTTCTCCTAGATGTGGTCTTCTCATCAGGAATGTTTGGAAGTTCTCTTTTTCACTGATGGTTCATTTTTCTACCATAGCAATATACTTAGTTTTTCTGGGCAAGTTATTCTCAGCTTTAATCCTATATCCATTGCTTCCTGGAATATAATTCCAAGTTTTCTGCTCCTTCATAATGATAGCTGCTAAATCTATGCAGTTCTGACTATGGCATGTTAGCAAAGGATGTAGAAGAAAGATTTGAACTCCCCTTTCCTTGCTTTGAGGTCAGCTCTCTCCAGCCACTACACCATGCTGCCTCTCATGTCAGCATCATATTATATGTTATCTAATATATTAACATATTATAGTATATATGTAGATATAGTATAATTGATATATGAATAATATAACCTATAGAGAAATCAAATTAAATAGGTCATATATGTTAAATGAAAATTTTAGATACATATATGCATGTATATATGTAATCATATGCTGCAATATACAATGTATAGGTTCATATTGTGCTATCTTTAATTCACTCATATACACACATGCATACTTGTATACATGTATGTTTATGTGCACACATGTACACATTTGTGTGTATTTATATGTGTATGGATATTAATACAAGAGGTAGCATGGTATAATAGGTAGAGAACTAGCCTTAAGCTAGAAAAGATACATATTTAAATCTGTCTCTTATACATAATGACTGGGTTGCCCTGGATAAGTCACTTAACTTTTTCAGCGTCCCAGGCAACACTACTATTTTTAGTAGCAGAGCAAGTGCTAATCAGCTTTGATGGATAAAGTTTCTTATCAGTCAACAATGAAACCAAAGGTCCAATTCTGTATTAATAGAAATCCTTATAATTTTGACATATTCAAATAAATTTGTTATCTCATCAGTTTGGAGAGACCCCTTGAATGATGATGCAGTGGCAATGTGTCTCTATCTACCTGTTCTCCTCTTGTCCATGTTCTACCACGTTGGCAAAAGACATGGCTATGAACTATCCCTGTGATTCCACTGATACAGGGAACAACTCTTAAATAAGGAAATCCCCTCTGCCAATGTAACTAGACTCCCATTCTGTAGCTTTAGAGTCATAAGAGGACTGATGTGGTGGAGGACTTAGCCATACAACCCATATGTGTCAGCCTAGAAAGAGAGATTGGAGGGGATTGTAGGAAGATAAAGATACATTAGGATTTAGAGGAGCTGTCATCCTGAACAAACAATTCAGCAAAGCTATAAAAAAGGAAGATAATAAACTATAAACTGTGACCCTGGGTAAGTCACTAAACCTCTGTTTGCCTTAATCCACTGGAGAAGGAAATGGCAAACCACTCCAGTATCTTTGCCAAGAAAACCTCATGGACAGCATGGTCCACAGGGCCACAAGGAGTGGACACAACTGATTGACTGAACAACAATAATAATGAAGTCCCACTGCAGTAGGATAGAAGCCTGAGCAGATCCCACCTTCTGGTGACTCTGCAGCCCTACTACACAGTGAGAGAAAGGTTCTAAGCAGAGCCTAGATGAATTGTCCAGGGCCCCAAAGAAACAGGAGAAAAGCCCTAGTAGCACAGTGGTCTTAAATCCTGGCTACAGCAGAAAAAAAAGATCCAAATCAGCATCCAGGCAGTCCCAGTCCAATTTATCATCCATGTATCCAAGGTTAATCCATAGCAGGAGACCAAGACAAATAAGTCATTTAGAAGATTAGGCCCAGGCTCAATCACAATTCTCAGGACCAAGCATGGCCCCTTAGCACCCAGGACAGAGAGAGCTAAGAATATGAAATTCTAAAAGGCAAAAGATAAAGATTAACAGCAAAGAATAACTTACTCATCAAAACTAAGCATAATCCTTCTGGGTGAAAAATGAACCTTTAATGAGAGAATATTTCCAAACAGTCCTGATTAAAAGTCCAGCACTAGAAGATGCTTTGAAGTAGAAATGCAGGAGTAAAGAAAAACATAGACAGTTACATACATTTTGTTTATTTGAAAAGAACTATGTGGGATGAATTATTTACATTCCAATGGGAGAGAAGCAAATGACTTCATAGAACCCCAATATCTTCAAAGGTCACAAAAAAGATAAGTTAGATAGAGGACCTGGGGGTGGTTTTGTTCCATTTCAAGCACCTCAGGAGAAGACAGAAATGGGAGTAATAGGCAACTATGTTTGAAAGGAAAGGATAATAGTATAGAAATTCACATAACAAAAATCTATAAGAATGAATAATAAAACATGAAGAAATGTGTGGGAAGGGGATGAGGAGGAATGGACATTTCATGAACCTCACTTGCATCTGAATTGAACAAAGGAAGGTGAAATGCAATTACACACACAAGCACATACATACACCCACATACACATATTGTTTATAGAAATACATTAAACTCAATAGGGAAATAGGAGATAGAGAAAGAGGAAGTAAAAAGGGGAGCATAAAAGAAAGTATAAATAGGTAAAGAAATGGTCATAAACGAACTCAAATGCTAGAAGGAATAGTACAAAAGGGAATTTAAAAGAAATGAAGAAATGCTAAAAAAAAAAAAAACAGGAATCATGTGAGGCAAGGAGAAAAGAAGCACAATGAAGCAGAAACAGACCATTTCAGCAAAAATAGATCATTAATGTTAGGCAAACTCCTGTCTTTTACTACTTTATTTTTATCTGTGATGAAGGGGTAGAGCAAAAAGAGGAAAAAGTATTAGATGACAAGATGGAGGAGAGTATACAATTAATAGTTGTAACTATGGATAAATTCAATAAAATGGAAGATGAGAACAGAATGAATTTGAAAGCAGAATGTGATGCTATGTTGTCTATAAGAAACACACTTGAAATACAAAATTCACATAGAGTTGGAATGAGGGGCAGGAGTATAATCTATCATGCTTCAGTTGAACTAAAAAAAAAGCAAGGGCAATGGTAATGATTTCAGATAAGACTACAATAAATATAGACCTGATAAAAACAAATAAGCAAGAAAACTACATTATGCCAAAAGACACCATAGTTAATAAATATCATTACTTAATATTTAAACAAAAAAACAATAAGGAATCTAAATGCATAAAAGAAAAACTAATTAAATTGTAGGGAGTAATAGACAATAAAAATATAATAGTGGAGGATCTCAATACATCCCCTTCAGATCTAGACCATCAAAAAAATAATTTAAGGATGGAAATAGAATTTTAGAAAAAATTAGAAATAAATAATACCTAATGATTATTGGATGGGAACAGAAATGAATTTACATACTTCACACTTGTGTACAGAACATTTACAATAATTAACAATGTATTGAGACACAAAAATCTCACTAATAATGTTCAGAAATACTAAACACATATTTTACTAATGAAAATGCACTAAATCTTATATTCAATAAGCCTTTGAAGAAATTAATTGGAGAATAAATAACTTAATCCTAAAGCACTGATATGTCAAAGAATAAATTATGGAAATGATAAAAAAGACATGAAAGAAAATTAATGAGAAAAAATACCAAAGCATATGGGATTCAGCTAAAGAAGACCTGAGGGGACACTTTTCTGTCTGTAAGAAAGAAATAACAAATCAATGAATTGGGCATGTAACTAAAACAACAAAAACCAAAAAGCCCAGAACAAGAAATAAAAAATCTCCAACTAAACAGTAAAATAAAAAATATAAAAATTGGAGAAGAGATTAACCAAATTGAAAATGTGAAATATAATTATTTGAAAAATAAAAGTAGGAGCTTTTTAAAAAACTAATTAAATAGATAAATAGATCAAATGAATTTTTTTAATGGAAAGGAAAACCAAATTCTTCATATAAAATATTTTTAAAAGAAAGTACAAAATTAAAAAGGAATTAAAGGAAACTATAAGAAACTATTTTGCCAATTGTATACTCACAAGCACCAGGCCTGGAGTCAATATGACCAAAGTGCAAATCCAGCCTCTAACACTAACTGGCTGTGTGACTTGCGCAAGTCCTTTAACCTCCATTTTCCTCAGTTTCTGCATGTAAATGGGGATAACAATAGCACCTACCTCCCAGGATTGTTGTGAGCATCAAATGAGATAATAACTGTAAAATGCTCAGCAGAGTACCTAGCATGCAGTAAGTGCTATATAAATTTTAGTTTTAACTATTATTAATTTATAGGAAATTGATAAATACTGTAAAAATATAAAATATCCAAATTAACAAATGAAGAGATAGACTATTTAGTTTAATATTAGAAAAAAATTAGACAATCTATAAGTTGACTGTCAAACATTAAAAGAAAAATTAATTCAAATATCACATAAACTTTTTGCAAAAGAAATAACACATGATACAACTATAGTCTTGAAACCCAAACCAGGTTTATTAGTGGAAAAGATTAGCTACAGAAGCAAAAAAAAATACAGTAACAGTGTTCAAAGACCCAAACTACTAGAGTAAGGATTCAGTCTGACAAAAACTTCTAGGAAAATTAGAAAGTAATTTGACAGAAATTAGTTACAAGCCAACATATTCCAAGATAAACTCCAAATAGACACATAACTTAGACATAAAATGTGACATCGTAAGCAAATTACAGAAGAAAGCAAGAAATTCATGTTTAGATCTATGGAGAGAGGAAACATTAATGACTAAACAAGGATTAGAGAAGATCACAGAAGATAAAATGGATAATTTTATTATATAAAATTTAAAAGATTTCACACAAAGCTAATGCAATTAAAATTAGAAGGTAAAGATATAGTTGTGGGAGAAATCTTTATATCAATTTTCTCTGATAAAGGATCTCATATCTAAAATATTTAAAGTAATAATTCAAATTCATGAGAATAAGAGCCATTCCCTGATAGAAAAGTGGTCAAAGTATATAAAAAGGCATATTTCAAACTGAGAAATTTAATGTCCCAAATAACTAATAATTAAATAAATGCACATTAAATCAGTTCTGAGGTTCTACTTCATATATACCAGACTGGAAAAAGTTAAAGAAAAAGGGGGGGGGAATAAAAAATGTTGGAGGGGCTATGGGAAAATGCATACATTATCACACTGTTGTTGGAACTGTGAATTAGTCCACACCTTCTGAAAAGAATTTTGGAAATATGCATTAAAAGGTTACTAAACTGTGTATAACCTTTGATACCTCTTCTAGACCTATATCCTGAAGAAATCAAAGAAAAATGGAAAAAGTCTATATGTGCAAAATATTAACATTAATACCATAAATATTAATTCCATAACTAAATTATGGTATATAAATATAATGGAATATTATTGTACCATAAGAAATGACAAAATGGATGGTTTTAGAAGAAACTGTATGAACTGATGCAGTGTCAAGTGCATAGATCCAGAATGATTTATACAACCACATTTTAAAGAAAAGTATTTTTGAAAGACTCTGGAACTCCAGTCAACTCAATGAACTTGCTTCCTAGTCCCTAACAGAGAAGTGATAGACTCAAAGCTCAGAATGAAACATAAATTTATAGACAAGAACAATGAGGGAATCTGCTTCACTTGATTCTCACATATTTGTTATAAAAGTTTCCTTTTTTTGTTCAGTTGGAGTGGAGAAGAAATTAAATGCTTATTAAATGGGAAAAAATAATAAAATTACATTTTTTTAAAAAAGATCATTTGTATAGTGTGTTCACATAGTGTGTTCACTATGAAGGACTTTAAGTACTGAACAGAGAAGTTTATACTTTATCCTAGAGGTAATAAAATTCTCTTGAAGTTTCTTAAGCAGAAGAACAGCATGGTCAGACATAGGTTTTAAGTATATCAGTTTGGTACTAAGTGATAAATATTATATTAAAAGATAAAATGGAAAAATTACTTACATAGAATTGAAAAACTTGCACAAGCAAAATGAATCCAGTTAGAAACAAAAGAGAAGCAGTTGATCAAAGCATACTATTTTTCACTTTCTGTGGTTTTTGTGGGGTTTTCCCCTTTGGGTCTCTGTCTTCTTTCACAACATGACTAGTAAGGTAATATGTTTTGCATGATTGAACACGTATTAGCTATATCAAATTGCTTACTGTCTCAGGGAGGGGGGAGGTGAAGGAGGGGGAGAGAAAATTTGGAACTCAATTTTTTAAATGAATGTTTAAAATTGTCTTTACATGTAACTGGGGAAAAATTAAATATTATTCTTTTAAAAAGAGAGAGAAGCAGTTAACTAAAGGGAAAAATCTTCCTAGATAGTATCCAAGATATATAGGAAATTGATACAAATATATGTGTGAGAATTTATCATCACATAAGCAGTCAAAGACTATAGACAGTTTTCAAGTTAAAAGTACAAACATTTAACATCATTAAGAATACTCCAAATTTCTATCAATAAGAAAAATGCAATTTTTAAAAAAATTCTGAAGTATTACCTCACATTCATGAGACTGACAAAGATGACAGAAGAGAAGAATGACAATTGTTGGAGAAGCTATGGGAAGACAGGCACACTAGGGAACAAGTTGGTGACATGGAAGTGGTCTTTCTATTTCAGAAAATAATTTGGAGCTATAATCAAAAAGTCATTAAATTGTACCTATTTTTTTGACCCTGTGATACAATTATTAAGTTAACACCCCTAGAGATCAAAGATAGGGGATGTATATGTAAAAAAAAAATACTTAATAGATGCACTTTTGCTACAGCAAAGAATTAGAAACATAGGGGGTGCCTACCAATTGGAGAATGGCTAAACAAATAAGGGTATGTAGATGAAATGAAATGCTTTATGTTGTAAGAAATGGTGAATATGAACAATTCAGAGGAATTTGAGAAGACAAATTAACTGATGCAGAGGAAAATGAGCAGAATTTTCAGTAGAGCAATAACTATAATAATTTATAGGAAAACAACTTTAAAAAACAATGCAGTGATCAATCATGACTTCAAAAGACAGATAGTAAAGAATGCCTGAAGTCCCTTGGCAGAGAGCAGTGATGGACTATAGGTACAGAATGAGACATACATTTTAAGGTATAGCCGATGTGTTGATTTCTCGTACTTGATTATGTTTATTTGTTATAAGGGAGAGCTTCTCTTTCTGGGGTGAAAGGGAAGAGTTAGTGGGTAGTGACAGGCATACAAAGAAGGAGGGGGGATAAAAATAAGATAAATAAGATATTAAAAAGAATACAGAAGGGAACAAAAAAGTTCATAAGGGGATACAAACAGGGAAATTATGTTGCTATCATATTCAATTTACTTTGAGCATTTAAAAATACAAACTATGTAACTGACATTCATCATTTCATGAACAATCCTATTTTCCAGTTTTCTTTGTATATGGAAATGTTTGCATTTGTTGATGACTTAAATTCATAATAAAAATAGTTATCTGGCAGCTGAGAACACTGAACAGAAAAGAAACTAGAGACTGAGGTCTAAGCAGATCATATAATCCTTGGAGACAAAGGTTATATTTTCTTCATCTTTATACTATCAACATCTGGCATAGAACCTTGATTGCAGTGCTGTTGTTCAGTCTGGTCTGACTCTCCATGACCCCAGTTGCGGTTTTCTTGGCAAAGATACAGGAGTGGTTTGAATTTCCTTCTCCAACTAATCTTACAGATGAGGAAACTGAGGCAAACAGAGTTGAATGACTTGCTCAGGGTCACACAGCTAGTAAGAGCCAAAGGCCCGATTTGAATTCATGAGAATGAATCTACCTGATTCCAACCCCAGTGCTCTTTCCACTAAGCCATAAATAAAGATCTATTGAAGTGATTTAAATTCACGAGGAGGAGGATAGCCATGCTTTTCTAACATTACCCCAGGAATCTCATCAGAAATGGAGTGCTGGGCCAAATGGACCATAATTATAACACAAGAAGCTGATTTTTAGGTTATGTTCAAGCTTAAAAAATGAAAATCAGAGAATTATCATAGAATTTTGAATTGGAAGGGACGCTAAAATTCATCTAGTAAAGCTTCATCATTTTATAGACAAGGAAACAGAGTCCCAGAGGGCTTGTAGTATGTTGAAGGTCACAAATATTAGTGGCAGAAATGGGATTTGAACTCACATGCTCTGCCTCTAAATCTTGTAATCTTTTCACCGCTTTGTGCTGGCTGGCTAGCTTATGTTGAGGAGACCTAAATAGCTCTTCATTCATTTTTGGCATAATTGGGCTAGATGACAGCTTCTCTGTCTTTATTAGTAATCCCTATCAGACTCATCCAATGCTAAACTTTGCTTTCCTGAATAGAAACAGTGTCAGAAACCCCAAGTGGCATAAGCTGTAATTAACTCAGATCACAGTGGAATGCTTTTGTCAATATGGGGGCCCTGCAAATGCAATGTGTTTTCTTTAATATCAGTCACCTGAAAGGGAAAGAAGTAGGATATTTCACCTGGTGCACACGTTGTTTAATACCCTGGAATGGTCTCCAGGACACAGCATCTCATCACAGGGAGAAAGTGACAAGCTATTGGTCCTCACTGAACTAGCATCTTGACTAAATTCCATTCTGAACAGGGCTTTATTTAGTTCAACTCAACAAATATTTATGAAACATTTATTGAGCATAGTGTCTTATGTCCATCATGTCGGAAAGGGAGAAAAGATAGGGTCATTGACTTCATGGAACCTCCAAACTAGTAGAGGAATAAGACACATACACAGATTACTAAAATACACAATTTTATATTACAAATACATTAGAGATACTCAAAACAGAGTGCATTACAGGGTCCAAGAGAGGAGATCATTACTGTCAGAGTGTATCAGGAAGAACTCTCTTAAGAGAGGGAATCTGAGTTTTTTTTAATAGATAAGCAGTAATTCAACAGGTGACAGGGGGTAAAATTTATACTAAAGAGTCCACAAAAAGGTGAGGAGTCAACAAAAGAGATGAAGAAGTAATTTGAACACTAGGATGAGAACCAAAGAATTAGTGATGTCTCTGAAGACAAGAGAAAAAAGTGTTTCCAGGAGGAAGCAGTGATAACCTAACAAATGCTACAGAGAGATGAAGGAGGATGCAGACTAGAAAATGTCACTAGGTTTGGTGATTAGGATATGACCTTTGAGAGAGCAGTTTTCTTAAGGTGTGGAGACAGAAGCCTGATTGCAACAGATTGAGGAGTAAGTAGATAGTGATGAAATAGAAGTATTGATGGCTTTTTTTCCTCAGAAATTTGGAAATAAAGTAGATATTGGAGACAGGACAATGCCTGAAGAGAGAAGGTTCAATGAAGGAATTTTTAAGTGTTGGGTTGACCTGAAAAGATAAGAAAGATCCACTGAAGAAAGAGAAATGCATGACAAATGAAAATATGGAAAGAAACTCTTGAGCAAATTCCTGGAAGAGGAAGTGGGGGAATGGGATCAAGAAATCAATTAGAAATCATCCTTTTATTCTGCAACCAAAGGGAATGATTATAAGAAGTTTTGAGGAGAGACTAGTTGTGAGAAATCTTTTTGTAAGGCTTCAGTCTTCTTGTGAGGTTGGAATTTGTCTCCTTTGTTAAGTTTTAGTTGGGACTGGAAAACAGAAGAAAATGTTAGGTATAGTCTGTGGAGAACAAGATGGAGAATCAATACCAGTAACATTTATTTTCCTGACTCAACAAACATCTTACTATTTCATTTCAACAAATATTTATTGGATGGCTACCACATGACATTCACTGTGCTAGATATCACTTCAGAAAGTTCAGGAATGCTGTTGCTATCATTGGGGCTCCAAAATAGCCTGAGATTGTCCTAAGAGATAACTCAAAGATAGCATGGTGTCACCTCTCCTCACACATATAAATTCCTATAAATGGACACAGACTCTGCTTGAAGAAACTTAGGAAATTCCATAAGACAAATGAAAAAGACAAAAATAAACTTTTAAGGAAATTGGGAGTGAGGGAGGATTTACAACTCCAAAAACATTTTTCTAGGGATTCTTCATTTTCCCTATGAAAAAGCCTTGGTCTTAGCCCAAGGTCACAAAATGAGTTACTAGCAGAACAAAGACCTCTGAGCCAAGTCTCCTAATTCTAATTCCAACCTTCTTTCCATTCCCTGAGCTACCTTTCTTATCTACCAATTCTCTCTCTCTCTGTCTCTCTCTGTCTCTGTCTGTCTCTCTGACTCTGTCTCTCTGTCTGTCTGTCTGTCTGTCTCTCTCTCTCTCTCTCTCTCTCTCTCTCACACACACACACACACACACACACACACACACACACACCACCACCACCACCACCACCACCACTGACTGCTATCTGAAATATTAAGAAAGTATCAATCCTAGATTTGGGAATCTACCACATGATTGTTTTGAGTGGTTGCCAACTTATAGACTGAGGTTTAGGCTCACCCTGGAAAAATTGACAATGACTCCTTCCACTGAAAAAATTAAAGACCTCTTCTCTGAATCAGAAGTTGTCTTTGCTTCAAGGTATCTTTGTCCTAAAGGATTATACCTACTTTTCTCCCCTACTGGTTTATTCAGCATTGATTGCCTGGTTTACCTTGACAATATCCACTTCCCCACTTACTCCTTTCAAGACAGTTAACCTGTGTCAAAATTGTAGAGTGTAGAGGTATTTCAGTACCATAGACAGCAGCTTGATGAAGCTGAGTATGGAGGGATATTTCCACAAGGAGGCAACAGATAGTAGTGAATCACCGGCATCTAAATATCATTACACCACTGTGATGGTATATAACATTGGTGGGGGAGTGAGAGGACAGAATTATATGGGATATTTAAAGAAGAGGAAGGACTATTACTGGGGCTAGTTTATTTTATCCATTGGCTCATTTTTTTGTTTGGGCTCAAGGGAGGGTCACAGATCAAGAAAAAGACCCATATGAGCCTCCAAGATGTCAAAGGAGTGTCAGTCTATTGTGTGGGTTTCCCAGTAAGAAACTTCCCTAATGTGGGAATCATTTACAAGATGATAACTGTTATGAAAGCTACCAGAGGAAACAGTGTGTACCCATATTCCCCTCCTTTAGTTCTGGTGTGTCATGGTAGTACTTGATACCATCCCAAGTAGCCAACATTCTAGCAAGGTCCAAATCTGTGATGACATAGCCTTTCAGAGACATTTTTGACTACATTTCTAAAAGTCCCTTAGTTCTGAGATTCTACCCAATCATCCAATGAACACATTCTGAGAACTCACATATAAGAACCCACCATTAAGTCTCTGGTTCAAAATGACTTCTGCTCCTTGAATTCAAAACCTTCTCAAAATGATTCTTGCATTCCATAATTTTCTCAGATATATGTGCCCAAAATAATTTTCATTTGTACTTTTCTAATCCTAATAAATAAACAGTAAGTACCCAGTGGCAGGTATCAGAAAAACTTACCATGAAAACTCAGCCCCTTTTTAGCATATGGAAAATTCCACATACCATTCCTGATCATGCATGGCAATGAAAGGTATCTTGTCTTTGTGAATAAAGATTTGACTTTGAAATCAGGAAGATCTGGATTCAAGGTTTGCCTTAGACAGACACTAGTTATGTGATCTTAGCAGACAAGTCACTTAACCACTGAGTGTTCCTGGCAGCTATGTAAAATTATATATTATAGAAAAGTTGCTAAACTACATTGGTAGAAGAAGGTTTGATTCTGGGAATATATTGATGAAATTGCTTTACTGATGAAATCACAGTTATGAAATAAAATACACACATATATTTGTGTGTATGTGCTTATACATACAAAAACACACATACCCCTATGGAATGAAATAACATGTGTATATGTATACATACATATACAGGTATAGAATAAAATACACATAGAAACCGAGAGTGAGGGGGCATATAAGAGCATGATGCTTCAAAGATTTGTGATTTCATGGGTGTGGGTACTCCTTGCACCAAAGCAGACTGTAACCTCTTCTTATCTTAAGAGATTATATTCATGGATTTCTGTACTTGAAAAAAGCTAATTACTTGGTGCCTGACCTTCAATTATATTCCACCCCCACTTAGCTAGACTAGTCCTTGGATGGTGTGACATAGACCATCTCTTGGTTTATACTCTAATCCTTCCCAGTTGAGTAGTTAGTTTGGAACAATGGAAAGAGGTCTGGATTTGGGATCCAAGATCTTGTGCTCATCTCCTGGTTCTGCCATTTACTACATGACAATGGATAAGTCCCTAAACCTCAGTTTCCTCCTTTGTAAAATGAAAGTGTTGGAATAAGGATCTCTAAGGTTCCATACAGCTCAAAGTCCTACTCATATCTCTTTCCCCAGGTTACAGGCCTGTCTCTGGGGTGTCCTGCTGTCCATAGCTCAGCCAGATTCCAGGTCAGATGCCTCGGTGATGGAGAGAGTAAAGAGAGGGGACTATGGCTGAGAAATACCCTTCCCAAAAGAATTTATGACAAGTTTCCATCTGAATAGATTTTTTTCTCTCCTGCTGAGCCTTAAACTTCTGAAAATAAAGGGCAGTAATGGAAAGTGCTGACTGTATCTTAACGAGAGCAGTGTGAAAAGAATGATATAATAGTTTACTTCAAGTAATGCCATGGTGATTTTTAATTTACATAATGTCAAAATGCAATATGTGAACTTTGTAAGAAGAGGAAAAATAGGGATAAAAATGGCATCTATTAATTCCTATAGCACTCTGCCACTTCCCAAATGAGGTGATAGAACATGAGGAAGTAGAGGAAAGAGCAAATTATATAAGAGAAGGTATGGGAGAGGGGCAGGGAGGAGAGGGAAGTCACCTCATCTTTACAGGGGCATGGTGTGAGCTGCACAAAATACGCTATGGAAGAGACTGATAGAAAGCGCCCAGAAAAATGCACTCTGACCAAGAACATTAGAACTAAAAGGGATATTTTAGAGACCATCCAGTTCAACCTCCTCATTTTGCAAATGGAAAAACTAAGCCAGAGAGAAGGGAGTTGCCTGAGGACACTAAATAAATGAATGACAAAACCAGGCCTAGAATCCAGGTCGTTGGACTCATAGAACATTAGATGCTAGAATATTAGAATTGAAGGGACCTTAGAAAAAAGATCATGGCATGATATATAGACAGCCAGCCTTGGCATCAGCAGGACCTAACTCTGATGCATACTAGCTATGTGACCATAGGAAAGTCACTTAACCTCTCAGGACTCCCAGTAAATTAAGACTATAATTGACAGAAGAATTACTGATCTGCATTGGTAGAGAGAGTTTTCATACTGGGATGTCCCTATAACAATGAAATCACAGGTCCAGATTGGGGGGGGGGGGTAGAGGAGGAGAGAAAGGAGGATTGAGGGATGAGAGTGGGGAGTGCCTTAAAGATGCTATATGGTGTCCAGAAAAGGAAGACAGTCAATAAATATTTATTAAACACTTAGTATGTGCCAGGCAATGAGTATTTATTAAATACTTACTATGGGCCAAGCACTGTGTTAAGCACTGAGAATAAAAATACAAGCAAAAAGAAAGACAATCTCTGCCCTCAGGGAGCTTACATTTGAAGGGAGGAAAAAGAGAAGGATAAAGGACCAAAGGAAAGAATAGTGAATTATATTATACTGGAGATTCCTTTTGGTTAGATGTTGAGATATAGGGCCACTGAGGTCCCTTCCAGCTTGAAAATAATACAATGTCATGATCCCACAATTCTTTGAATGTTGGACCTAGAGTCAAGAGGCTTGGATTCTGATACTTATTAGCTGTTCATTTAACCTCACTAACCCTGTTTCTCCATCTTCAAAAGGAAGATAATAGAGCCTTTTTATACTGTGAAGCCCTAGAGAGCTGAGTGGTAGAGTCTTTGATTACAGAAGAGGAAATTCAAGCCCATGGAAGGGAAGTGATTTACTTAAATTCTCACAGTCAATTAAAGGCAGAGTCATATCTGGGGCCTGAGGCTCCTGACATTTCAATGTTCTTACACTACATGATATTGCCTGATTTATCATGTGCCTATTTTTTGACATTTATTTTTTTCAAGTGAAAATATTTTTTAAAAAATATAAATGAAAAGAACAACCATAATAAAATCAAAACTGAATTTCATGAAATTGTAATGATCAAACTTGACCCAAAAGAAAATATATAAAAAAACACCTCCTTTTACTCCTTTGTGGAGGCAAAATCCAAGGATGAGAAACATATGACATCATTTTGGATGTGTTGATTGACTTTGCTGAATCTGTTTTCTCTTCCTTCTCCTTCAAAACTGCTATAAAGAATGATTCATGGGGAAAGGGAGAAAGAAGAGGAGGAATACAAGAAGAAATGTAAGTAATATAAGAGCAAAAGATATCAATAAATAGATTGTAAAGGGATAATAGTGATTTACTTCTCTCCAATCCCTCCCTGAACCTCGCTTCCTATTCCTTCCTTACTAAGTCTCCATCTTCAGGGAAAAAAAGCTAAAGGTATATTGGCTTCATTATTGCTCAAGTCAAATGAAGAAAAGGATATGATACCTAGACAACTTTCCTCCTTGCCACACAGGGTGACTAAACTTCCAGATGTTAGCCATAGGTCTTCTGTCTTCAAGTATAGTTCTCTTTCTATAATATCACATTATCCCCAGCCTCCTCCTTCAACTATGGGATATGACTAGGGAAGGAAAGAGAAGGCAAAGCCTACAGAAAGCAATGCATACCCCTCATACATAAAAGCTACCAAAGGAAAATGAGAGTTACCACTCTTCTTCAATCCATGCCTCTATCAATCAAAGTAGAATGCATTTCTATAACCTTTTACTGTTAATAAATTATTTTCTAAGAAAACTGCTAGGTAGCTTGTACAAACATCATTATGCCCATTTTTCAGATAAAGGAACTGATGATCAAAGTAGATGATCCACCTAGGTCATACTACCATTAAGTGTAAGAGAAATTATTCAAACCCAAGTCTCTTGCCTTCAGGTCCAAGGCTCTTTCCCCTACATTACATTTGCCTTGTCTCTTTCTAGTGTTTTAATACTACTGATGCTGAACTCTGTGCTACTGTGTGGTATCTACCCTCATCCCAAATATCTTTCTCAATGCAGTCATAGAATTTGAGGTTGTAAGGGGTCTCGTGAGCTCATCTAGTCCAACCCAAAGTGAAATGAAACACAATTATCCTGCTCCCAAGAAATGATAGTCCAACTTCTTCTTAAAGATGCCTAAGGAGGGGGAACCTCACTGCAGAACATACAATACCCTTCTCAAGCCCTGAGTGACTCATCCTGTGAAGGAGTCTTCTTCCAGCCCAGTAAAATCCCTGCTCCTCCCCCAACCCTATTCAATCTCTCTCCATTCTTCTGGCAATGAAGAAATGCTAGAATGCAAACAGTTATAATTGTCTGCTTCAATAAAATTTCAACTTCTCTTAAAGCACAAAATATAGTACTAAAATTGTAGTCCCAAAATACTAATTGCTGTCTTTTCTAAGATGGGTAAACTAAGGTAAAAAGACAATAAAAGCTTTTCAACAACGTTAAGGGTTATAGATGAGGAATCAGGCCCAAAGGGTTTAAAGTAAATAGAAAGCAGGATGATATCATGGAGAGAACAGTGGTTTTTGCAACTGAGAGACCTAGGTTTGAACCCCATTTGGTGCTGTTTGGGAAAGTTACTTTGCCACCTCAAACTTAAATTTACGCATATAGAAAATGAAGATGGTAATTCCTGCTTTTACTTACCACACAGAGTGGATGTGAAGGGAAAAGTTTATAAAAATTAAAGTACTCCTGAAATATTCAAGGCCACATAGCTTGTGACAGGGCCAGATCCAGGATTCAAACCTACATCCTCTGACTTCAAATCCAGACCTCTGACCTCTACATCACACAGGCACAAGTTGGAAGTTCTTGTCTTCCTCTTCTTCAACTACCAGAAGGAAATTCAGTGACAGATGGACAGATAAGTCAGAAGTGAAAAAAAAGGCTTGTCAAACATGTGTAGATCAGTGGTTCCCAAATCTATTTGACCATTTGATATGAGGGTTAGGATGGAAGAAAGAGATGGGAGAGAGATTTGGTGTTATTATAGCAAGGGATTCATGAATGCATGTGCACTCTAGTTATCAGATTAAATGATTCAGTATTAAAAAAAAATAAGTAAATTCCTTCCACAGACTGAATGAAACACCTTATATATGTATGTGTTACTATTTTTCAAATGTAGACAGATGCTATTGATTAAATCAATACATCAAGGCTTTGTGACTTCATTGGTGTTGGCAACCTCTTTACCCACACAGAACAGAGCCCATATATAATTTAGTAGATAAATCTTAGGGCTCAGAGAGATTGATTGATTTGTACATGATCCCAAGACTAGTTAGCACTGAAGGCAGGACTTGAACCAGGATCCCCAGATTTCAAATTTAGAACCCACTATGCCATGCTTCTCCCATGAGTAATAAAGGAAAAAAATCACTTAAAAGAATTATTAAATTATAATAATTTTTATCATTATGCATTTTCTTAACACAAATGGCAAAATTACTATCAAGTGGAAGTCTATGAAAATTTTTATATTAAAATAACGTCCTCATACTCAAAGCAATTGGAAAACTCTGATATAATCCTCATCCTTAATGTTACAAAGATAGATAGATAGATAGATAGATAGATAGATAGATAGATAGATAATTTGTATATATATTTTCATATACATATATAAGCAGATAGGTGGCACAGTGAATCTAACACTGGGTCTGGAATTAGGAAGAGCTCAGTTCAAATCTAACCTCAAATATTTACTAGCTGTGTGACCATGGTTAGGTCAATTAACCCATTATTTTCAGTTTCCTCAACTGTAAAATGGTAGTAATAATAGCACCTGCATCCCACAGTTTTTATAAAGATCAAGAGAGATAATATTTATAAAGGATTTATCACGTGCCTCATACCTAGAAAAGTCCATATAAATGATAATAATAATGATTATGGTTGTTATTACTTGTTAGTTAATTTATTATGAATTAATCCATTGATTATTACTCATTGTTATAGCTGCTATAGTGAATAAAAAGGGTCTCATAATGGGACATTTTCATTAACTTTTTTACATTAAAAGGGATCATCATATTCCAAAAGGTAAGAGATTGGGAATCACTTATGTAAAGAAATTCTGAAGAAGGTAGATGGACATTCTCAGGATACGTACCTGAGCAATTCGTACAGTCTAGGATGAGGTGAAATTATTTTAAATAACATACAGTCCAATGTGACATTATTACACTTAGATCATAAATCAAAAAATAAAATGGAATAAGATGAAACGTCTGAGCAGGATAAAATATGGCTTCAGGGCAGAGAAATTGGGGAGCCCAATTTGTTCTAAATCAGCTTAACCACTTCGCACCCTCTTATGTGACTGTCTTAATCTAGCACATTAGTGAGATTAGCTCTCAGTTTTTGTAATTAAGCTGCATATTTTATCACATCTTCTCCTTTCATGCTATATAAACTCCCAGGAAATTACGTACCATAAATGTCAGGGAGTGCGTGTGGCAAGAGAAGGGCAGGAACCAGAAAGAAGCTTTGGGCAGCTACCAGTTTGAAGATACAATTTTTTTATTGGTTTCAAAATAATCCTCTGTGAATGCACTCTTTAGAATCAGGAACTTCAAATAAATGGCTTTGAAGTGATAGGTCCCTTGGTAAACGTTAAGTGAGGCTTTTTTTTTAATTGCTGAGAGAAAGAGTTTGGGATTTTAGTGTAGCTGGGCTGAGGGTGGTGAGAGATCACCACTTAGGGAGGTATAACTCCACATTTTACATAGTTCTGGTCTTCATCATAATGCTAATATAAATGCCTTTGGTACCTAGAAGAGTAAGATAAAAAAAGAAATGAATCCAGGCATATAGGTGTCATGATGGAATAGAAAGGGCAGTGGACATGAACTTAGGTGTCCTAGTATCAGTTCCCAACTCTAACTCTTACCAGTTGTACAACCATGGGAATAGACTAGATGGTAAAATTGGTAGAACACTGTACCTGGAGTCAGGAAAACCTGAATCCAAAACATAGATATTTACTAGCTTGTGATCCTGGGCAAATCACTTATGCTCTGTCTGCCTCAGTTTCTCCTCATTCATAAAATAGGGATAATAATAGCACCTACCTTGAAGGATCATTGTAAGGATCAAATGAGGTAATATTTACAGAGTACTTCATAAATCTTAAAGCCCTATAGAAATACTAGCTATTATTATATCATTTCAGGATGTCCCAACAGTTTTAAGCTTTAATAATTAAAACCATAGTATGAGTTTTGGCACACCCCGTATAATGAGGACACTCCCCTCACAGAGTTGTTGGAAGGGCTTCATAAGCTTGAATGCACCCTGCAACTATGAGTTACTATTATAATTACCACAGAAGAGCAAAAATCAATTTGGGGGTTGAAGTCTCTGATCATTAACTCTAGCTGGATTTTCTTTGTCTATGTGATAGCTAAAGGATTGTGGGATGGGATGTCAGAGGACATCTGGTCCTGCCCATACCTACACAGGAATCTCCTCTGTGCCATCCTAGCAAATGGTCATCAGCTTCTACTCGAAGAGCTCCAGGGAAGGGGAAACCCTGTGCCCCCTGGGAGAGCCCATTGCCTTTCGGAATAGCTCTAGTTCAATTGTTAGGAAGTTCTCCCTTGGGTGAAGCCTAAATAGGTTCCTCTTAAACTTCTGCTCATTGCTCCATCTTCTGTCCTCTGGGGGTGAAATTGACCAAATCTAATCTTTCTTCCACATTGCAGCTCTTCATATGCTTGAAGACAATTACTATATACCTCTTAAGTCTTTTCTTCTGCCCATTTATTTCAACCAAATCTATGATATGGCCTCTAGACCCGTAACAACCCTGGTCTCCCTCTTTAGAAAAGCTCAGCTCCTTGATACCTAGTACTTTAACAAGCCTATGAGCCACTAAGTGTCACTAGACTTCAGAATGGAGCAACTAGGTTGCTTAGTGGATAGAACACGCATCTATCCTGGAGTCAGGAAGATCTGAATGCAAATCTCACCTCAGACACTTACTAGCTCTGTGACCCTGAGCAAGTCACTTAACTGTTTACCTTAGTTTTCTCATCTGTAAAATGAGATAGAGAAGGAAATGTCAAACCACTTCAGTATCTCTGCCAAGAAAACTTCAAATGGGCTCATGAAGAGTCAGACCCAACTGAAAGGACTGATCAACAAGCCCCTCAGAATTCTCCCACCAGCTGCTCTGTTAGGTTTCAGCTCCTCCAATGTCATGCTTCTCCCAGGCTAAAGCTCATCACCAGAAATACCACCATGGAAATTGCCTCACCTTTGCTGTTCAACACCTCTTCAGTCTCCTCATTTGCACTCCCCCTCTGATTGGAGGACTAGAGAGTAGAGCAAAAATCTCCTCCCAAAACTTCCCTTAGTAGGGGTCTTAAAATGTCCAATTCTTCATTTCCCACCAACCACTCTGCTTGGTTTTGACTCCATGAACATTGTGATCCTGGACTGGGGAACCCTCTAGCAGCCATACCCTTGTTAAAAAGCTTCCTCTCATATGTTTTCTTCAACCAATAGATTGCAAGCTCCTTGAGATCAGGCACTCTCTTTTTTTTTTCTCCTTATTTATATCCCCAGTGCCTGGCATATAGTGGGTGCTTAATAAATATTTGTTGCTTATTGACTATTGACTTAACTACTCTTAGTTTCAGTTTTTTCATTTGTAAGATGAGGGTAATAACAGCATTTACCCCACAGAGATGTTGTGAGAATCAAATGAAATAACTTATATAATGTGCTTTGTAAACCTTAAAGTGTATTAGTATTATTATTACTGTCTCATAGATACGAGTATTCCATAAAATGATACACAAACTTTCCTGTCCTGTATGATTCTTGTGTACATCTTCCCATAAATCTACCAAAGGGGCCTCCTAAAATGCTGGCAGCCTTCTTCTTGATCCCATTGGTTTCCAATGGAGCACAAAACTCCGTTATTCTCACTAACTCAGCAGTCCACCTCCTTTGCTAGTCATACATCTCTATGATGATATCGTTAATGCTGCTTCATGAATACAATTCTTCATTAGTAACATGCTATAGTCTATTTCTGTATCACTTCATTACCTTTTAGGTAACCTGCAACTTTAATTCTTTGAAAAATGTAATATTACATGACTTGAAGTCATTACCAGGAGCATCATCAGAAGAATATTATTGTTCAAAAAAAGATGGGGATTTATTTCAAAGAGAATCTTAGTGTCATGAAAGGCACCATACAGCTTCTCAAAAGCAATGTAGCCTTGCTCCCCTCTCCTGTTCAATTCTGGACCAAATCTATTGTCTGTCTTCAGAGCCTGTCCAAGACTCACATGTATAGATTAGTTCTATAAGCCATCTGTTCAGATATCATAGTCTGGATGAGAGGCATTCCTTATCCCCTTGGCTCCCTATTACCTCCAAGATCAAATAAGAAGAAAGTCTTTTTGGCATTTAAATCATTCATAATCTGGACCCTTCCTCCCACTGTAGTCTTCTTATACTTTACTTACTTCCTCATATTCTACACTTCCAAAGACCAGTGTCTTCTTGCTGTCCTTCACTCAGGATGCTCCATTTCCAGACTCCATGCCTTTTTACGGACTGTCCTCTATGCCTGGAATGTCCATCCTTCTCACCTCTCCCTTCTGGATTCCTGGGCTTCCTTCAAGGCTCATCTCAAAACTTATACTCTGCTAAGCCTTCCCTCTAAGGTTATTTCCCATTTACACTGTATATGTCTTGCTATACATACTTGTTTGCATGTTGTCTCCCCCATTAGCCTGCGAGCTCCTTAAGGGTAGGGACTATGCTTTTCCTTTCTTTGTATTCCCCCACACTTTTCACAGTGCTTAGAACATAGTAATCACTTAATAATTGCTCACTGGATACCTAAATGACTTCATCAAAGATGCCCTCAGTACATTTGTAGGTTGTTTTTAAAATTGTTTTGTAGAGATGGAAAAGTAGACATTTGGGTTGGTGGTTATTTATACTTTTTTCAATTATCTTTTTTGGCATTAATTATTTCTATAATTTTTCTAAGTATTTGATCTCCTTTCTTCTTTTATATATCTTAAGAATGTCTCACTGTCATTTCCCAAGTGGGGTACACAGAACTATACAAAATGCTGCAGATATGTTCTGCCAGAGTAGAATACAGAGAAATGATCATAGGATTATAGATTTGGTGTTACATATCAAAGATCATTAAGTCGAATCCCCTCATTTTGCTGAGAAGAAAAGTAAGACTCCGAGAGTGTGGCACAGACTATCCTGGGATTTCACAAGCCTGGGATAGTAAGAGAGTATCTGAGGTGTGATACAAGCCTTAATCTTCTTGCCTCAAGTGGAGCATTCTGTATACTATACCAGGTCTCTCTGAATGTAACTTAAAATCTCAGCTTTTTGGCTGACATGTCATACTGTTGACTTATATTGAGTTTATAATCCATAAAATTCACAAGTTTTTTTTGACATAAATCATTATCTAGTCACACAACCCCCATCATGTGCAATATATATATATAGATAGATATAGATATATAGATACATCAATGTTATCTCTCTTAATCAAAAGTTCCCTCAAAATAGATATTTTTGTCATTCTTGGAATTGGTATCTCCAATGCTTAATAGCACTTGGCACATCATAGGTTCTTAATAAGTTGACCTGTAAAGATGATATAAAGGGAAAAGATATTGGACTTGGTGTCAGATTACTTGGATTCTAATCTAGATCTGCCTTGTATTAGTTGTATGATCTTGGGCAAGTCATTTTTTCTCTCTGACCCTCAGTTTCCCTCTCTGTAAAATACAGGGATTATACTAAATGATCCCTATGATCTCTAAGATCCTAAAGTTTAACATTTTATGATTCACTAATCTGTAACCTGCCTTCCTCATTAAAACCTCTTTGCCACCCTAAGAGTTCAGAGTTGCCCAACTGTAGAGGTGACAAAGGGCCCTGATCCACTGTTAAATCAGTTCTTCCCTCATCCCCAGATGATTTATGAGTTATCCTCCCTTTTTAATATATTTGCCTTTTAACTGAGACCTGAATGCCTCAGATCAAAGGAGCGATTTAAGCAGCAGGAATCTCAAGCCCTGTGGTAGACAAATGGGAGGGGAAGGGAGAGAAGGGTCTGACAGGAAAGAAGCTTTTGAGTTTCCTCAAATCATACCCCCCAGACAGCCACTGACTAAGCCTCTCCTTTGGGTCATCCACCTTCCTTGTACATGGAGTGACTGGTTTTTCCCTCTCATATTTCTATCCAAAAAAAATGTGTTTGAATCTCTATAAGGGAGTGTCTCTCTAATTGAGTCAAACATCCTGCCTACTGAGATCTCCCCAAAGATAGTTAATTTCCAGGTGTCTATCCATTCTTGACATTTCCCTTGCCCTTGAAGCAAAGCTACAACAAGGGTGGGGCAAGTGAGGCATATGCCCTGGGGAGCAAAGCAGAGGGGAAATATATAAACTATATAGATATATACTATATATAGCAGAATATGTATATATAGCAGAAAATGCATAAAATATGCATTGACTATCTCAAGCATACCCTGTAACTAGTATGGGAAAGGAGTATAATTTTATATTTTATGTCTTTGCCTCAGGTGCAAAATTAGCTACTTGAGGAGCTGACTTGAAGTGTGGTCATCATTTCTGAAAACATTCAGGTGATGAGAATAAGTGGATCAGGGAGTGAGGAGGCCAGAAAAACAGAAGTGAGAAGAAGCCCTGAACAGCTTTGGGGGAGGTTAGTGGATGGAGGTATCTCTGCCAGCAGGGAAAAGAGAGAAGGCATATCCAAGGCCAGGCAAACAACACAATAAATCAAAACCCAGCTTTGGGCCGTCTAGGTGAATAGCTTAAGCATCCATCTGGAAGCTGAGACACTCAATCCCCTACCAATACCTTTAGAATAGCAAAGTTACCAAAACCCAGAGTCAGGGACCAAGTATCTCGTTAAAGAAATTCCAGGTTTTGTTTTTCTTCCATGTTTCCTAGAGTCTGTCGGCATAGCACCATGTTGTTATCCCAATATTTTGTCTCTTAAAAAAAATAATTTCTGAGCTTTTGCCTCTGCCCTTTATTGTCAGCCCTTTTTTTAATTCTTTCTCTCTCTTTATCCTCAGAACTGCTTATCTTCTAACTGTCAACCACTTGATTCCCTAGGCAACCACAGAAAAGATATCTGTTTGATTCAGCCCCTACTGAGAAGAAACAAACTTCCCCAGGACAAGAGAGAAGGTACAAACAGTTCTCAAAAATTAGAAACTAAAGAGATTTTGAGAGATGAATTGAGTTATTTATTAAGAGAGTGAGGGCTAAAAGATCCTCTAGACAAGGGGTGGGGAACATGTGGTCTTGAGACCACATCCAATGGCCTTCTAGGTCCTCAAGTGCAGTCTTTTGACAGAATCCAAACTTCACAGATTGAATTCAGTAAAAGGGCCACACTTGAGGACCTAGAGGGCCATATGTGGCCTCAAGGCTATAGGTTCCCCATCCCTACTCTAGACATTTTGTAATTGGGTGGTGCCTATTTACTGGTTCCAGAACCTTGGGGGAATTCATGACAATGGTGCAAGAGGATCATGCAGAAAATTTCTTTAATGACACCTTAAGGAGTAAATAATCACCCAGTTATGTTACAAATATATTTTTCCTCTGTGACAATAAGCATGTGCCTGTTGGAAGCCTTATAGTTTTGGGTTGGTTTGGGTTTTTGTTTTTGGGTGTTTTGTTTGTTTGTTTTGTTTTTTCACAATTAGGAACAACCATGATCTGTCTTGGTGATCTTTGTAGTTATTGTAAGCTCTTAATGGATAAATATAAAATGTAATGAATAAATGTAAAAGAATATTGTGAAGCTGCAATATATGATTGTAATGGAATATTATTGTGCTATAAGAAATGACAAGCAGGTGGCAGAGCCAAGATGGTGGAGAGAAGGCGGGAAGTTGCCTGGCTCTACCCAGTTTCCCTCAGAAACAATATTAAATCAAGCTTCTAAATGGATTCTTGAATGACAGAACCCACAAGGAGATTGAGTAAAAACAGTTTTCCAGCTTAATGTAACTTAGAAGAACTTCAGGAAAGGTCTATCTCACTTAGATACAAGGGGAGCATAACCCAGTGCAGATGGTATCTGAGCAAGACAGCAGGAGGTGCTTAAACACAGCACAGATCAACAACCGAGGTCCTGTGGTTCTGGCTCAGCAGGCCAGCTGTAAGGCCTCCAGCTCCAGTTCAGAAGGCAAACTGCCAGCCCCAGAACCCCAGGACAACAGACATAACTAGGCCAGGCTACCCCAATGCCGTAAGCAAGCCACCAACACCTGAAACCCCAACACAAAAAATCAATGAACAGGCCCCTGGTCCCCAGCAAAAGAAGCTTGGGACAGCCCCCTCTGCCCCAGAAACAAGAGCTCAACTGTTTTAAATGGACAAAAAAAAGAACGCTGGCCATAGAAAAGTATTATGGCAACAGGGAAAATCAAAACACAAACTCAGAAGAGGACAAAAATGTCAAAATGCCTACATGTGAAACCTCAAAAATTAATATGAATTAGTCTTAAGCCCAAAAAGTTCCTTTTGGAAGAGCTTGAAAAAAAGATTTTAAAAATCAAGTAAGAGAGGTAGAAGATAAATCAGGAAAAGAAATGAGAGTTATACAGGAGAATTATGAAAAAAGTCAACAGCTTGGAAAAGGTAGCACAACAATTGACTGAAGAAAACAACTCCTTAAAAATAGAATTGGTCAAATGGGTAAAAAAAAAACATCCACTAAAGAAAACCTCTCCTTTAAAAGTAGAATTGGCCAAATGGAAAAGGAGGTCCAAAAGCTCACTGAAGAAAATAATTCCTTAAAAATAAGAATTGGGTGTGTGGAAGCTAATGATTCAATGAGACATCAAGAATCAGTCCAACAAAATCAAAAGAATGAAAAAGTAGAAGAAAATGTAAAATACCTCATTGGAAAAATAACTGACCTGGAAAATAGATCCAGGAGAGATAATTTAAGAACTATTGGACTACCTAAAAACCTTGTTCAGTAAAATAGCCTGGACAGCATCTTTCAAGAAATTATCAAGGAAAACTGCCTTGAGATCCTAGAAATAGAGGGTAAAATAGTCATTGAAAAAAATCGCTTAAAGGGCTAGGTGGCACAGTGAGTACAGCACTGGCCCTGGAATCAGGAGGACCTGAGTTCAAATCTGGCCTCAGACACTTAACACAAAAACTAGCCATGTGACCTTGGGCAAGTCACTTAACTCCAAATTGCCCTCCAAAAAAAAAGGCAAAAAAAAAGAAAGAAAAAATTCACTGATCATCTACTGAAAGAGATCCCAAAATGAAAACTCCCAGGAATAGTGTAGCTAAATTCCAAAATTATCAGGTCAAGGAGAAAATGTTGGAAGCAGTCAGAAAGAAATAATTCAAATATCAAGGAGCCACAGTCAGGATTACACAGGACTTAACAGTTTCTATATTAAAGGATAAGAGGGCTTAGAATATGATATTCTGGAAGACAAAGAGCTTGGAGTACAACCAAGAATCAACTACCCAGTAAAATTGAGCATGATCTTTCAGAGGAAAAGATGTATATTCAGTGAAATAGGGGACTTTCAAATATTCCTGATGAAAAGACCAGAGTTAAATAGAAAATTAGATCTTCAAATATAACTCAAGGAAAAGATTAAAAAATAAACAAGAAAAAAAGGGGGAAAAAAGCATGTTATTCAGTTTAAACTGTCTACATCTCTACATAGGAAGATGGTACTTATAACTCTTGAGGACTCTTTCTATTAGTGCAATTAAACGGTATATTCATAGACAGAAGGTATGTGTATAAGTTGACTTTGTCGTGATGTTATAAAAAATTAAGGGGTGGAAAAAAGAATTATACTGGGAGAAGAGGAAAGGAGGAGGCAGAATAGGGTAAATTATATCACATGACAAGGTACAAAAGACCTTTTACAGTAGAGGGAAAAAAGAGAGTGGGGTGAGCATTGGTTGAACCTTACTCTTGTTGGATTTGACTTAAAGAAGGAATGACATACACATTCTGCTGGGTATAGAAATTTATCTTACCCTATAGGGAAGTAGGAGGGGGATGGGAAAGAAAATGGAAGAGGTATCTGATACAAGGGAGAGCATAAGTGGGAGGGGAAGGGGGAAAGAAATGGGTGGATGATAGAAAGGAGGACAGATTGAGGGAGGTAGTTATCAGAAGTAAAACTTGTGAAAGAGAGAAAAGTATAAAAAGAGGGAGAATGGGTTGGAAGGAAAAACAGAGTTAGCAATAACAAGTTAATGTGAATGGGATTAACTCTCCCATAAAATGGAAGCAGATAGCAGAGTGGGTTAAAAACCAGAATACTAAAATACATTGTTTACAAGAAACACATTTGAAACAGAGAGACACATACAAGGTAAAGGTAAAAGACTGGGCAATATATATTGTGCTTCAGCTGAAGTAAAAAAAAAAAGCAGGGATGGCAATCGTGAACTCAGATAAAGCAAAAGCAAAAAATTGATCTAGATAAAAGAGATAAAAAAAGGAAACTACATCTTGCTAACAGGTACCATAGATGATGAAGTAATAGCAATATTAAACATATGCACTAAGTGGTATAGCATCCATATTCTCTTATAGGAAAAGTTAAGTTAGTTACTGAAGAAATAGACAGCAAAACTATACTAATGGGGAACCTCAACCTCCCCCTCTCTGAGATAGATACATCTAACTACAAATTAAACAAGAAAGAAGTAAAGGAGGTGAATAAAATTTTAGAAAAGTTAGATATGATAGAATTCTGGAGAAAATTGAATAGGGATAAAAAGGAACATACCTTTTCCCGGTGGTATATGGCACCTACACAAAAATTAATCATGTACTAGGGCATTAAAACCTCACAATCAAGTGCAGAAAGGCAGAAATATTGAATTCATCCTTTTCAGATCATGATGAAATAAACATTTTTATGATAAAGGGCCACAGTTAGATAAACTCAAAATAATTGGAAACTAAAAAATCTAACCCTAAAGAATGAATGGGTCAAAAAACAAATCATAGAAACAATCAATAATTTCATCCAACTGATTTTATGTAAAAAAACAATAAAATAGACAAATCTTTGATTAATGTGATTTTTAAAAAGCAAAACCAAATTATCAGTATCTATCTGCCTCCAGAGAAAGAACTGATATTGACTGGATATAGACTGAATCATGCCATTTTTCTTTTTCTTTCTTTCATTTTTTTTCTTTTATTTGAGTCTTCTTATACAAAATTACTAACATGGAAATGTTTTACATAGTTGTATCTGTATAACCTATATCTAATTACTTACTGTCTCTGGGAAGGAGGAAAGAATGGAGGAAGGGATAAAATTTGGAACTCAAAACTTTAAATAAAAATGTTTTTAAAAATTTGGGGGAAAAGAATAGTAAGAGTAGTATATTAATATTATGAGTAGTATATTATTCTGGGGGTTCAGAACACAATGTGTGGGAGTTTTCTTGAAAGGTATTCAAGGAACAAAAATGTTGGGACTCACTGGGCTAGTCCAATCCTTTATTTTGTAAATGAAGAGACTGCAGCCCAGAATGGGATAGTGACATTCGCACAGGTGGCTAAATAGCAAAGCTAGGATTTGGGCCCAGGTTCTTTAACTATAAATCCAACCAAGGAGTGGCCTCATACATTTATTCTTGATGTGCTTCCTTTAGCTTTTCTCTCTGAATCCTAGGTCAGTACCAATCACATAGCATACACACAGTCACTTAACAAATGTGTCCTGAGCACCTACAATTTGCAAAACAGGAACGCAATAAAAAGGCATTATCCTTCCTTGCCCTCCTGGAGCTTAAAATAATATGTCATATGAATGTAATATTTCATTCGAGGTTTACTAAATATTTTCCTCAAAACAATCCTAGGAAATAGGCAGAATCAACTGTTTTAGTTAAATTTTCAGATAAGGAATACAAGCTTGGGAAAAGTAAGTAGCTCATTCAGTCATACTGCTGGCAAGTATCAGAGCCAGGACTCAAAACCCAGGTTCTGTGATGTCAAGTCTAATGGGTTTTTGTTTGTTTGGGTTTTTTTTTCCCCCAGTATTGACTAATGGAAAGAGAACTCGAGAGGAAAAGCAGGACACAATTCCTGACTCAGACATTTACTAACCATATGATCTCTCTGACCCTCAGTTTCCTCATCTCTAAAATGGGAATAATAATAACTTTACTACCCACCTATTTTGAGGAACTCACTTTATAAAGTACTACAGAAATGAATCTGTTATTTGGGCTCGATGGGTAGTTTGATTTAGTAATCAAGGAGTAATCATTGATTGCTCACTGTATGTCCAGACCTGCACTAAGACCTGGTTTAGCAATCTGTGGTTAGGAGGAACTTATCAGTCACCAGAGTCCTTAGAAATATAATGCCTTCCCTTCTTTCTTTGCTGCAGGGAGGCAGAGGTGGGGAACTATGGATATACTGTCAGACTTGATTGATGTGTTGCTTAGTTTCATTTAACTGCCTTTCCTTTTTCTCTTTTTTTCATTCTTTGTTCTGGGGATGACTCTCTGGTTTGGGAGGGAGAAAGAATAGAGTGGGAGACAAAGGTGATATAAAAACAAAACAAAATTTTAAGAGACAATATAACAATCCCCTCTTATAAAACTGTTGTAGGACAGGATTAGCAACCTTGTTTTAAGATGAATTTATTATAACAGACCTTTAAATAGAAAGGTTTTTTTTATCAATAATAGAATCAGAGTAATAAACCATGTTATAATGAGGATGTGCCCCAGTTTCCAGGTGGTTCAGCTTAAAGGCCACTTCTTAACTCAACCCTTTTCCACTCTCTGCCCTCACACTGAAATTATTTTGCATTTACTTGTGTGTGTTCCTCCTCACTTACCCCACTGAACAATGGAAACTCCTTGAGGTCAGAGGCTGTTGTCATTTTTGTTTTTATATCTCTAGCACCTACCATGGTTCAACTACATAGTATTCATGATAGCATCTATATAAATTCTAAGGTATGCAAAGCACTTTACAAAAATTATCTCATTGTAGCTTTACAACAACCCTGGGAGGCAGGTGCTATTATTATCCCCATTTAGCAGATGAGGAAACCAGGGAGATGGTTGTTAAGTGGTGTAAGACAAATAAAGACAGCACCCAGGGGGAGTGGGGGAGCTGCTAGCACAGGTTCACTCTTGATCTGGTCAGACAGGAAAAACACTAAGAAGGTGTTAATAATCTTACTTTATTCTAGTTTAGTTTTCTCAGAAGAGGATTGCTGATAATGGGAGTACAAACTCCTACAGCATTCCCTAATCACCTTTCTTGCAAGGGCCGGAGAGAAAGGGAGGCAACTACCCCTGAGTCTCAATGGGGTCAGTCTAGACAAGCACAACTTGTGCATCTCCTAAATCCCCTCAAGCCTCAATGGGGGCCAGTTGAGGCATGCACAGCATTCATGCATTCAACCCTAAGGTTCTCCATTCACTGACTCATGCCCACCCGTTTTATAGGGCAACATATAAAGTAGGCATATTGCCAGCAATAACCTCACAAATTTACATCACCTCATCTCTGTAACTCACTGCACAGTCGCAGTGGATGTTTATATTATTTCTCATTATACAATGCTGTGCAAGCATGGTGGAGATGTTTTAAACCATAATTGTGGGAACTCATGTCTAATACATGGGAACAAGAGATTGTTATGGCTATAGATCCTAGGAAACTGAACTCTAAGAAATAATAATAAAAAAAATCACTTTATACACACTAAAATCTAACTTAACACTAATATCCACCTTACTTACAAGTGGTTTGTCCAGAGTCACACAGCTAGAAGGTATACAAGACTGGATTTGAACCAAGACCCTCTTGACTATAGTTCCTGCATTCTATTCACTCTACTACTTGGCTGCCTATCGGGTACTTAATAAATGCTTGTTTAACTGATTTGAACTGAATTGGATTAGATTTAATTGAATTGGTGAACTTGCCCCTCTCTCACTTACGTCCTGTCCATTCTAAGGCTTGACCAGAGAATCAGAGCCCTCCATGGACACGGTATACCATTTGGGGGAAATGACAGAATAGTTTTAAACTTCAAGACTCAGCTCTGGGACCATTACTTCCATGAAGCCTTTCTCAATTCCCCCTCCTGGAAACAATCTTTTCTTAATCTGACCTTGTAGCACTTTTTACTCTTTTGTGCTCTTAACAAATTCTATATTTATTTGTGTATATGGTCTATCTCCCTCTAGTAGGCAGTATGATCCAATATGGAAGGAAACATTTCTTTCTTATTTTTGTATCTCTCCAAATACTCGGGAAAATACATTGTACATAATAGAACCTCAAGTGTTTCTTAAATGAAGGAACAGATTGGTGTGAAAATAAAAGAGAATTGTACAGAAAGTCCATAGACCATTGGGATATGATATTTTGTCTTTCTCATTCACTTACTTAACAAATATTAATTGAGTAGTTACTATGTGTTAATTACAGTAGATCAATCAATAAACATTTATTAAGCTCATAGTAACATGCCAGGCCCTAGGCTAAGCATTGAGGATACAAAAAGAGGAAAAAGATAGTGGCTTCCCTCAGGGAGCTTACAATTGGCAGAAGGAGCCCTAGACTTGAAAGTCAAGTTCCAAATGTCAGAAGGACAAAATGTCAGAACTAGAATAGACTTTAGAAGTCACATATTTAACAATCCAGAGAAATGACTTGTTCAACATCACAGTACATGTAAGCAGCAAAGTTGAAAAACCAACCATGGTCTCTTGATTCTTAGTTGAGGGCTCTTTCCACTAAGCTGTCAGAGATGACTGGTGTCACTTAGACTAGCAACTATAGGGAAATAAGGATAAAAGGAGGTAGAGGGAGAAAGTTTAATTGAAGGGTCATGGAGCTAAGGCAAGGTGGGGAAGGAGAGTATAGTTACTGGAAAGGACTAGAAGTTAAGGTAATGTAGTAGAGTAGAAAGGACTTCTGGATTTGAAATAAGAGGAGCTGTGTTCTAATTCTGACACTGTTACACGCTTCCTGTTGGGCTATGAGATTGTCGACATGATATGAACATAAGGATTTAAAAGGATTTACAGCTATAAATCCTAGGATGCAACCCTCAATTTCCAAGTAAAAGGTTGCTGTGTTTGTGATTCAGTCCATTTCTAATCTGGGCACACCTTTGTCTATCTCAGCTCTAAGCAATTTCTCTGACTTTCTCCCATTCCTGGAATGCTCTTTCTCTATTGCATCTACTGACTTTTTCTCTTCTAAAATCTTACTTTCTACTGGAAAAGCCTTCCCCAATCCCTCTTAATTCCAGTGCCTTTCTTCTGTTAATTATCTCCTGTTTATCCTGTACATCTAATGCAACTAGGTGGCACAGTGGATAGAGCCCTGAGCTTGGAATAATAAGTTAAATCTAGCCTCGTTTATTAGCTATGTGACCTTGGGCAAGTCACTTATTCCTGTTCACCTTGGTTCCTCATCTATAAAATGAGATGGAGAAGAAAATGGCAAACCATTCCTATAACTCTGCCAAGAAAACCCTAAGGGAGTCACAAAGAGTCAGACACAAGTGAATAATGGCAATATCCTGGATATATTTGTTTGCATCTTATCTCCCTCATTAGGTTGCAAACCCCTTCAGGGGGTTGTCTTTTGCCTCTTTTTGTATCACCAGCATTTAGCACAGTGCCTGGCACATAGAAGGCACTTAATAAATATTGATTGATTGATGGATAGATAGATGGATGGACCAGAATTCCTATTTGACTGAATTATAAAGTACCTGAAAGGGAATAATAATATATACCAAGTTAAGTCCATTAGGTATTGTATGATAAGAACAATATACAGTGCATATAATAAGGTAGAAGCCCAGATTCGTAAGGACTTTGTATTTGTTTTGTATTTGTTCTTCATTAATAACAACAATAATAATAAGTAATTAGCACTTATATAGTATCTACTATGGGCCAAGCACGTTAGAAATATTTTCTTACCTGATCCTCACAACCCTTGGGAGATAGGTGCTGTTATTCTCCTTTTTACATTATCCATTTTACAATTTAGGAAAATGAGACAGAGGACAAGTGACTTGTCAAAGGCCACGTAGCTAGTATTTGAAGTCAGATTTGACTTCAAGTCTTCTTGACTTGAAGTCTAGACCTAGAAGTCTAGCCACTGAACCCTCTTACCTCTTCTCACCTGAGAACTCCTTGAGAGCAGACTTCATTTTCCATTTTTGTCTCTTTATCCCCAGGGACTAGCACAGTACTTGACACATAGTAGATATGTACTAAATGTTGGTTGATTGATTAATAGTTGATTTATTTAATGACAAACTGGAGGGGGGGATTGAGTTTAATGAGTACGGTTGCCCAATCTCACAAGTTGGATGTAAGAAAAGCAGAAAATTTATAGCTCTATAGCAAAGGAAGGTACTAGAGGAACTCAGAGAACAGTAGACCAGAGTTGGCTGACCTGTTGGAGGAAAGTTTTTTGGAAGAAGAGAAGAGATTCCTGGCAGTCTCTTATTTAGCATAATACCTGATCAGTGGCCTCCCTCACCACCCTGGGCTACTTTAGCTTTATAGTCTGCTACTTCATTTTACAAAGAAATGCAGTTGTCCCAGAAACTTATAATTTTGCAGTTTTCCTTCTTCCTTTTCCTCCCCTTCTTTTTGTCCCCCAAGGAATGAAGCGAGTACCACAGATGAATGTGGCATGCAACAAAGAACATATGCTCCACGTGCATTTAAATAGCATTTATCTTACTTTTCCCTGACGTCGTTGTGAAATATGGTCTTTCTGCTTTCAAAATTTAAGGATGAACAGATGGCAAAAGCTGAGATTTGGGCATAATGTCCATCAAACTAGCCTGTACTGCAAGGGCCTCTTACTTTTATTGGCGGCGTTTTGCTGCAGCGGGATCTGGACTCTAAGAAAAACCACTCAGGACAGAAAGTTGCTCATAAACAATAAAAGCAGAGTTAGGCATCTTGGGCTTTTCATGGAGACACTAGGATGCATCTCTGTAATGGGCCAGAACCACTGAAAGGGAGCAGAGGAAACCTTGCGATAGATTCTTCTAGGAGGTGAAACTCCAAGGATCCAATGCTCTCTCCATGTCTGGGTTGAGAAAGGAAAAGATGGGAAACAAAAAAAAACACCATGCGGTACTATGGCTATAGGTCAGAACTCCAGTCAGAATTCATCTAGTCTCTCTGTCATGCTATCTTCAAGGGCCACTGACTTAGAGGGTATTAATAATAATATTTTATTTTTTTTTACTTTAAAAGTTTGCAGAGTCCTTTATATAAGAAGTCCCAAAAGTCTTAGTGTCGTTTTAAGCTTTAACAGAACTAAGACTTTTGGACAGTCTATATATTTTATTTCCCTTGAGTCTCACAACAACCCTGTGAATTAGATGGTGGTGGTTGAGCTGGTAGGGCTGGTAGTAGTAGTAGTAGTAGTAGTAGTAGTAGTAGTAGTATGTAGGCAACTAGGTGGTGCAGTGGGTCAAGTGCTGGGCTTGGAATCAGGAAGGTGCATCTTCATGATTTCAAATCGAGTCTCAGATATTTACTAGCTATATGACACTGAGCAAGTCACTTAACCCTGTTTGCCTCCATTTACTCATCTGGAGAAGGAAATGGCAAACCACTCCAGTAACTTTGCCAATAAAACCCCAAATGGGTCATGCAGAGTCAGACGTGACTGAACAAAGTATTATTATCTCCATTCTATAGATAAGGAAACTGAGACTCAGAGAGTTTAAGTGACTTGTCCAAGGTCACACAGCTAATCAACAGTGAAGGCAGGATTTGAATCTAGGAATTCCTGATTCCAAGTCTAATCCTCTATTAATTTACTGGATTTAAATGTAACCTTGACATACCTGTCTTGTAAACAGATTTCTGATCCTAAAGAATTGAAAGTAAGTTGGGGAAGTGAGAGATGTTCTATCTTGAGCTGCCATTAGACTGTGAACTCCTCAAGAGCAGGGACTGATTTTTGTTTGGTTGTTTTTTGTTTGTGGGTTCTTGTTTTTTGCCTTCTTTGCATTCCTTTTCTTTGCTTAGCACAGTGCCTAGTATATAGCAGGAGCTTAATAAATGCTTGTTGGTTTGATTTGTTGACAGAAGGGAATCAAGGATTCTAGCATTCATGTGTTATGTGAGTTTGGTCAAGTTTTTCCACAAGACCAAGGAAGAGGTATTTTGTAGAATTAATAATAAATTATTAATCTCATTAGAAATAAATATTTCCTATTGTATATTCTAATCTCAAAATAGTTCTGTTTCTATATTGGTAGACAAATTTCTATCCACTATATATATGCATATATACACATATATCCATATGTGTATGTGTATGTATTTGTACATATGTATGTATACATATATATTCATATATGTGTGCATATATATAAACATATATGTATATTCTAGTTAGTTTCTGGTTACCTATTTTATGAACTATCCAGTAAATGGATTATAGGATTTTTTTAGTTGAAAGGAGTCTAAGAGATTGTCTAGTAAAACTAGATGATTTTACAAATAAGGAAACTGAGTCCCAGAAAAGTGAAATAACTTGCTCAAGGTCATATGGCTAGGTAGTAGAGAAGGTGGTACTAGGATCCAGCTTCTGAGTTCCAGTCCAAACTTCTTGCCATCTCCAAATTTTAGAAATTCAGAGTTGAGGGGCAGCTAGGTGGAGCAGTGAATAGAACACCGGCCCTGGAGTCAGGAGTACCTGGGTTCAGATCCAGCCTCAGATACTTAACACACACACACACACACACACACACACACACACACACACACACACAAACTAGCCATGTGACCTTGGGTAAGTCACTTAACCCCAACTGCCCTCCAAAAAGCAAAAAAAACAAAAAATTCAGAGTTGAAAGACTGGGGAATGGGACTGAGAGGTGGGGTGGAAGAGGTTAGATTATTACTAGTATTAGTACTAATGCAATATATACCAGTTACTGGCCATATAGGTTTATCTTGAAGACCTCCAGTAACTGGGTAACCACTTACTCCCAAAGTAGCCCCATTTGACTTTGAAATAGCTAGAGACATAGAATACCAGAACTGAAATCCCAGAACCTTAGGGATCATCTAGGGCTTTCACATATGATGATCCTCAGATTTAAAGTGGTGAAACAACCAGGCTACAATCACACAATATGTTAGAGACAGGCCAGGACCAGCACCCGGGTCTCCTGATTCCAGGTCTGGAGAGTGTTCCCTTCCTTCCCCATTCCCAAAGTCCTTTTAATGGATATACACTCAGTGAAAAGATTTGGTGCTGGCAGATATGGAGAAACATTTTTTTTTATTTTTCTTATAAGTTTATTTAGATACTAATATAACTAGCAGTCCATGGGGTCATAAAGAGACTGAATTACTTAACGACAACAACAGTGCATATACACCTTTTGTCATTCAGTTATTCAGTCATGTCCAACTCTATGTGATCCCATGGACTTTTTCTTGTCAAAGACATTGGAATGATTTACCATTTCCTTCTCTAGTGTGTCCCCATTTTACAGGTGAGGAACTGAGGCAAATAATGGTTAAATAACTTCCCTAGGGTCACACCTCTAGTAAGTATCTGAGACCAGATTTAACTGAGATCATGTATACCTGTAGGGAATAGATCTTTACCCTCCATCCAACTTGTGGTATTATATAGTTGCCTGGAACAAATGGGAAGTTAGATGACTTGCCAAAGTCTGTCAGCCAGTATGAGTCAGAGGTGAGACATGAAACCAGACCATCCCAACTCTGAGGCTGCATCTCCACTACACCACCTTTGCCCCTCTATACCTAGACTATACCTAGAAATATATGCAAAAGATTTGGGTAAGGCTGCCTAATAGAGACTATATATAATGTGTGTGTGTGTGTGTGTGTGTGTGTGTGTGTGTGTGTGTGTGGTACTGTCCTAAGCAATGGAAATACACAGGAGGGAAAAACAGCCCCTGCCCTCATGGAGTCCACAATCTAATAGGAGAGACAATTCTATATAAACAAACTATAGACAAGCAATAATAGAGACCCTTTCAGGAAGGAACCAACCTCAAGGGAAAGACTTTTACAGAGAGGAGAATTATAGCCAAGTCTTGAAGGAGGACAGGGTGGCCAGAGGTTGAGGTGAGGAGGGAAAGAACTCTAGCCATGGAGGACAGTCAGTGAAAATTCAGTTGTGAAATGGAGTGTGTCACGTGAGGAACAGCAAGAAGGCCAGAGTCACTGGATCACAAAGTACATGGAGGAGAGGGAGGTATAAGAAGGTTGGAATGGTAGGAAGCAGCCAGATTATTTTTTTTTTAAATCAATCAGGGTTAAGTAACTTGCTCAAGGTTACATCGCCAGTTATTTTTTTTTTCAAATGCTTTATTAAGTTCTGTTTTACATCATTCATTTCCACCAGATTTTGAGTTACAAATTTTCTCCCCACTTTTCCCCTACCCACTGCCCCAAAATAGCAGTCCCACAGGATATCCCCTCCTCCAATCTGCTCTCTCCCATATTTTCTCCCATACCCCTTTCGACTTTTCCAGTGGATCTCTATGCCCCAGTGCCTATATATCTTATTTCCCATTGACATGTAAAATAGTATTAATAACAGTGTGTATATATATATATATAGCATATATATATTTAAATATTTGATTTTAAAACTTTGAATTCCAGATCCATTCCCTTCCTCTCTTGTCACCCACCCTTACTGGGAAGATAAGCAGTTCAGTATAGATTGTACATGTATGGCTACTGCAAAACAGTAACATAGTAGACATATTGTAAAAGACTGACTACATTTCCCTCCCTCCTATCCCACCTCCCACTTGTACTATTCTCTACTTTGATACCTTCCCTTTTTGAAAGCGGGTGCTTCCAACTTCCCTCCCCCACAGCCTGCCCTCCCTTCCATCATCCCCCCTCTCATCCCTTTCTCCCCCTACTCTCCTGGAGGGTGAGATACCCTATTTAGTGTGTATTTCATTCCCTCCTCAAGCCAAATTCAATGGGAATAAGGTTGACCCATTCCCTTTTGCCTACCAGTTATTATTTTTTGTGTGGGTGCCGAGTATCTGAGGCTGGAACCAATCCCACGTCTCCCAATGCTGGGACCGGCGCTCTTAATGCACCACCAGGCCACCCCTAAGCAATTGGGGTTAAGTAACTTGCTCAAGGTTACACAGCCAGTTATTTTGTGTAGGTGTTAAGTATCTGAGCCCAGAACCAATCCCAGGTCTCCCGACTCCGGGGCCAGTGATCTTACTCACTGCATTACCTGGCCACCCCAAAGCAGCCAGATTATTAAGGACTTGAAAAATTAAACAGTATTTTTTATTTGATCCTGGAAGCAATCAAGTCACTGGTGTTTATTGAATAGGGAAATGGCATGGTCAGATCTTCCCTCTAGGATAATTCCTTTGATAGTTAAGTGGGGGATAGACTAGATTGGGAAAAGACAAAGCAGGGGAGCTAACCAGCAGGCTATTGCAATAGTTCAGTCACGTTATGATGAGAGCCTGTACACTTACTAAATGTATGACCTTGGATAAGTCACTTAGCCCCTTTGTGATTTAGTTCCTCAACTGTAAAATGGGGACACACTGGAGAAGTAAATGGTGAACCACTCCAATATCTTCCCCCCCCCCAAAAAAAAAGAAAACATGGCAAGTCCATGTGGTCATAAAGAGAGTGAATGACTCAACAACAACAAGCAGAATAGTAGCAGTGTCAGAAGAGAAAAGGGGGCATATACATGAGATGGTGCAAAGATAGAGTCAACAGACTGGATATGAAGCATAGAGAGAAAGAGTGGGGAATTAAGGATGACACCTAGCTCGAAAGCTTGAGTGACTGAGAAAATGGTAGTACCATTGACAGTAATAATGAATTAGGAAAAGGGCAGAGTCTTGAGAAAAATTTAGTGAGTCCAATTTTGAACATGTTGAGTTTAAAAAGGCTATGGAGCATCCTAGTTGAAATGTCCAATAGGCAACTGGAGATAAGAACCAAGATCAGGAGAAAAGTCTGGATAAATAGAATTGACAGTCATCCAAATAGAGATAACTACATCTACAGGAGCTGAGGAGATCAGCAAGTAAACTAGGGGAAGAAGAGAAAAGGGACCAGGGCAGAGGCTTGAGATTTTCCCGTGATTAACGGTTGATCCTGGATGAAGATCCATCAGAGGAGACTGAGAAGGAAGGTCAGACAGGAGAACTAGGAGAAGATAGTGTCATGAAAACCTAGAGAAAACAGAATAACATGAAGGTGATCAAAGGAGGTGATCAACATTGTCAGAAACTACAGAGAGGTCAAGAAGGAGGAATTATTGAACAAAGGCCATTAGAGAACTTTGGAGAGTTGAGAAGAGTGAAAGAAAAGGAGTGGAGAAACCAATTGTGGAGAGCCTTCTCAAATTTAGCTACAAAAGGGAAGAGAGACATAGGACGATGGCTAGCATGGACAATTTGGGAGGATGGAGGAGACATAAGTGGATCTGTAGGCAGAGACTGAAGATTAGTGAAAGAATATGGATGATAGAAAGGGCAGTCTGCTGGAGACGATGAGGTAGAAAGAAATCACTTGCATATAGAAAAGCTTTCCTTGGCAAGAAGGGTCACCTCATGTGAGAAGAATTCCACTTTGGATCTGCTTCCCTTCCAGTTTTCAACTCCAGGGAACAAGACAACCCCCAGCCTGTGTTCTTGACCCTCCCACTGCCACCACTTTTCCTGCCTGTTTTGTGTGCTGTCTTCTCCTTTAGATTGTAAGGTCAGCAAGGGCAGGGGCTGTCTGTTTTTATTCATTGTATCCCCAACACTTAGTACAGTGCCTGGAACATAGTATGTGCTTAATAAATTTTTATTGGATTGTCTGAACTGGGTGAAGGAAGAAATGGTGGGGGAGGCATCAGAGCATCATAAGATGAAGAGAAGAGGAAAAGAGGGAGGTCTTGATAAAGGGCCTTAATTTTTTCAGTGAATTATGGAGCAGTTTCTCAGGTGAGATGGTAGAAGGGAAAGGGAAAGGAAAGGAAGAACTATTTACATGATACTAATTATATGCCAGGCACTTTTTTTACAAATATTACCTTATTTGATCCTCACAACAATCCTGCAAGATAGGTGTTATTATTATCCCCATTTTACAGCTGAGGAAACCTGGACAAACAAAGGTTAAGTGACTTGCTCAGGGTCACACAGCTAGTAATTGTCTGAGGCTAGAGTTAAATTCAGTACTTCTTGACTCCAGACATCCTCCCACGGAGGGAGAGGGAGCCATGAGAGGTTTGAGGATGAAATGGATAAAGATTTTCGGAAAAGCTACTGTGTAGAGTGGCATAGTGAGTTAGTCAGGGAGGTGTAAAAGGATAGTCTTGCTACAGTAAGTGCCTGGTTGAAATTATATAACAGGAATCTGTAGTGGACCAAGTCAATATTGTTTCATGATTTTCTCTATCTCAGTTCTGTGGATTATGAATAGAAACAAAGCTAAGACTCAAAGACACAAAATCAACAATAATACAAGGGGGCAAGGTACTCAAGGGAAGAGGAGAGTATAGGAGCTGAAAGGCAGAGGGATCAGAGGCCCCCAGGGAGGACAGAGAACAGGATTAAAGAATGGAAGGCAGAGGGAGAGATGGAGTGACAACGGACCGTGATCAGATTTCAGTGTTCCTGAACATAGGTGATGACAAAATCAAGGGTATGTTCATCTGTTAATAGCTAAGGGGAATGTAGAAGTAGATGATGAGGAATGAAGAAGGTGAGGACCTGGAAAGTTAGAGCATCTGAGGGACCATGACTATGTTTAAGTTCCCCATGGAAGGACAATGTGGAAGTTCCCTGATGTGAAACAGGAGATGAGGAGGAAAAACTGAATCAGGAACTGAGCTTAGTGAGGAAAAAGAGTGTCCCAGAGATCAGCAGATAACAGCTACTGGAATCTTGTTTGGATGATAAATATAGATCAACTAAATCTCAAAGGAGGAAAGGATACTGAGCGATGCTGTTAGAGGAAAAGTGTGGAAGTATCAATGGGTAGCAAGGAGTACTTTGATTCTGCTACCACAACTGGTGAGACCGAAGATATGAGTGAAAGTGTATCCAGAAGCTAGGTGGCACAGTAGAGTTCCTGGCCGGCAATAGAGAAGATTTATCTTTGTTTTGTTGTGTTTGTTTGTTTGTTTGGGGGGGGGGGGGGGGTTGGAGAGGGGAAGGCAGGGAAATTGGGGTTAAGTGACTTGCCCAAGGTCATATGGCTAGTAAGTGTTAAGTGTCAGAGGTCACATTTGAACTCAGGCCCCCCCTGACTTCATGGCCGGTACTCTATTCACTGCGCCACCTAGCTGACCCCAAGAAGATTTATCTTTGTGAGTTCAAATCTGGCCTCAGACACTTACAAGCTGTGTGACCCTGGGCAAGTCACTTAACCCTGTTTGCTTCAGTTTCCTCATCTGTAAAATGAGCTGGAGAAGGAAATGGCCAACCACTCCAGTATCTTTGCTGAGAAAACCCCAAATGGGGTCACAGAGAGTTGAACACAACTGAACACAACAACACAACCAGTACTGGAAATAGTGAGCAGGGAGGCAATGTCATCAGGGGGCAACTGGATCTCAGTGAGTGAAAAATGATGGGGGTATGGGAAAGGAAAAAGTTTAACAAAAAATCTAATTTGTTATCTATGAAGCCGGCATTCCAGAAAGCACAGTAGAAAGGATGAGTAGATTGTGAGTGTGTCATTGAGGGAGGGTTGGGCTGAGGGAGGATGGTGACAAGAGATCAGATAGTAGGGGATAGGGAATTGGGTTTGTGTAATGACAGTCTATGGTTCAGGACCATTAGGATGGAGAGGGTTTGATGGGGGGGGGTGACAGCACGCTAATCTTTGAGAAGAGAGTTCAGGCAGATTATCATTATCACCAGATGGACAGACAGCCTCAGAATTAGGGTATGTGGATGTGGGGCAGGCCAGAGGGGGAGCTGGAAGTGGAGGCAGCAACTCACCAGTCACTGAGGCAGCCTCAGGGTAGCTGTCCCAAGGTTCAGGCATTAGTGTGGAAGGAGGGAGTTGTGCACATTTGGAGGAAGGGGAGGGAGGAGTGAAAATACCCCAAGGGAACAGGTGTGGAGTTTAACAATGATAGTAATAATATGTGTTATTTATATGATGTAACGCAAACCACTGCGCTTACGTTATCCCATTAGATCCTCACAATAACCTAGGTACTATTGTTATGATCCTCATTTTATATGTGGAGAAACTGAGATTCAGAGAGACAAGTGTAGTCCATGGCAAATCACTTGAAATTAGAGTCATAAAATATATATTTGAATCCTAGCCCCATCACCCTGCATCTATGTGACCCTGGGCCCTTCATCCCTCTGAACCTCTCCCAACTAAAAAATGGAGGTATCAAATCAGATGACCCCAAAGTCTGACCTCTTCACCCCCAGCTACAAACAGAAAAGCTATTTGCAGGGCATTTTAGCTATAGAGTCAAGTTTGCAGAATGATTTGTTTGGGGTTTCTAGTTTTCTCCTCCTCCTGATAAAGGAGAACTGGCTTAGTAGAATGATCACAGGCTCCATGGGCTGATAAATGAAAGGACTTTTCACATCTCTGCTCTAGCCAGATGGTCATCAGCAGCATTTGGAGAGAGGCCAGCAGGGCTGAAGAATACACAGGAACAGAGCCAGCCCACTTCGGGAAGGTCTTAAAGCCCTTCTTCTTCCCTGCTTCAGGTAGCATTTTCTGGGGGAGACCCTTTTAGGAAAGACAGGCTAGGGGATGGTTGGTTTAGGGCCAACACAATCCTGGTCAGAGTGCACATAACATATCGATAAACACAACAGCAGGCATTCCCATTAAAAGAATCCCTTTCTCTTTGGGACTTCATCCCAGACAGTGCTAATTATCTGCAAGAGACCCCATGGAGCCTTTTAGGTCCAGAAATCCCAGGTGATGTCCCTGAATGACAACCTTCAGAGTGAGTGCAGTGTTAAGGCCAGAACAAAAATGCTTTGCCTGTATGGGTGTTATCAGACTTTCAGACCCTAGCAAAGTAAAAACATTTCAATAAAAATCAGCAGACATTGGCCAGATCAATTGGCTCTTAAGGAGAATATAAAGTTGTCCAGGTTCTATTGTAATGATGCCATCACATTTCTGCAGTACTTTCAACCCTTCAAAGCCCTACCATGTCAGTTATATTATTTTATCCTCCTCAAATCCCTGGGAGCCAGCTAAGCAGACAGGAAGGATTACCCCCATTTTTAAGATGTGGTGACTGAGGGCCTGAGAAGAGGGGAAGTGATTTGCCCATTCAAGCAGCTAATTAGAAATAGAACTTCCTGCTCTGTTTAAAAATTTCCATTTAAGAAAAAAGTGAGGCCACAGACATGAAAGAGCTTTAAAAAGATGAAATGCAAAGGGCACTATACAAATGCCCTTTGGTTGCTCCCTTGATCTTGTGTGGTTCTAACCACTGATAGAGTAGTCTTAACATTTGGAGGAGCTGGGTCTGACTCTTCCCAGGAAATGCCCTTCCCTGCCTTGAGCAAGGGGAAGAAGGGGGAGAGAGGAAGGGTAGGAAGGAGGATGTCAAAGACATTTTCCTAGTGTTCATCACCACCGCCCAAAATAGTACTCACACTAACCTAGCCTGGGTAAGTGGTGTTGGCACCTAGGGAGACAATTCAAGAATAGTTTTATTTTTAAGGTGTTTCATAATTGGGCACTTAGAGGTATAAGAGAAAACTGCCCTAGTAGCCAATAACTCTGATTATTGGGTAGAGCTGGACATGACACATCAGAGATACATAAATACTTGATGAATGAATGAGTACCTAAAACCGACTATCAAACCAGCACTGCACTAGACACAATGTGAGGTAGGGAGAGGAGAAGATGGTGTGGTACAGAGAGCATTGACCTTAGAATTAATGAACCCTGGGCTCGTGTCTTGGTTCTGACCTTTACTGTGTGAACACAGACAAAACATTTCACCTCTCTTAACCTCAGACTCCTTATATGTAGAAAAATAGATTGATTGATTGATTGATAGACTTAGGTATATGTGTAAACATCTATACACAGAGATGATAAATTATGCATGTGTATACATATGTGCACATATTTGTAAATACATAAAAACTAAGGATAGATGCATGTGCATACATACATGCACATTCATGTGTTGTATACACAGATAGATGATAAATACACACATAAATATATATATATATATATACACACATAAACACACACACAGATAGATAGATGATAAGAGTCTTCCCCAATAAGATGTAGGCTCCTTGAGGGAAGGAATTCTTTCATTTTTATCTTTTTATCCTTAGTGCCTGACACATTAAAAAAAAAGTTTGACAACTGATTTGTGTGTAAAGTGGAAGAACATTAAGACTTAAGCTACCCACCTTTGGGAGGCAGGTTGCAACTATCGTTTTCAAAGTGTTGGAGACAAGCAGGACCACCTGGGTTCAAATCCTGCCTCAGATATTCACTATTTGATGATAGGCAAATCATAAAAGCCTCTCAGATCCTCAATTTCCCCATCTGTAGGGATGCTGATAACTATAATATCTACTTCAGAGTGTGATCACAAGATGTCTTGCTCCTCTATTTATATCCCCACAACTTTGCACATAATAAAGGGTGAACAAATGCTTCTTCATTCAAGTAAGACAATGTACAAAAAGCACTCAACAGACTTTGAAGCACTATATATAGATTGTTATTATTAGAGGAATTTCATGACAAACATGTTTTGTGAACCTTAAAATGATGTATAAATATGAGTCATTTCTATTTTTGTCATGGGATTTCTGTTATTGTAACAGTCCCTAACCTTGGGGGGTTTCCAAACTAGTTGGACACAGGACAGTCACAAGAAACAATCTATCTAAGACAAGATATACCTAAAAGTCACATGTTAGTAGACTATAGGTGGTCAAAGAGTTCAGAGGAGAGATCAGAGGTCACTTCAGGATAGGCTGATCCTTCCCAGAGGAAGGAATACTTGACTCAACCTTGAAAGCCAGGTAGGACACAGAGTCAGCAGGCTAGAGTGGAAAAAGCGCATGGACTTGACTTTGAATTCCTGGCTCTGTCACTTTGTATCTGGGTAACAGAATGTGTCACTTTATTTCTCCAGGCCTCACTGCTCTGATCTATTATGTGAAGGGGGTAGACTCAAAAGTGCAAAGGTACAAATGAATGAGTATGGAGGGAGGGCTGCAAGGGAACCTGATTAGAGTTTTCGAAAATGCTGGGAATCCAACAGCCACTCAGTAGAAACTTGTTGAATGAGAAAATGAATGATTTTTTTTATTAAATTAGACTGGGAGGAGAATTAGAATATAAAAAAAATCTTTCTACAGACTGAATCTAATTAGAGAAAATTCAAAAGGGATCAATGTAAAGTACTACACAGGTTCAAAAATGAATTTCAAAAAGCAAAAATTGGTGGAGATGTGGCTAGATAATAGTTTGTCTCAACTCAACCCATAAAATATTCATTAAACACACAGTACGTGTAAGAGACTGTGCAAGGGTCTACTTTGAAGAAGATCTGAGTCTGTTGGGGGACTCTATGTTCATTACGTGATTTGGTGACCAATAGAAGTAGGTAAGATCCTCAGCAGCATTAGGAAAGAACATGTATTCTGAACAAGGAAGATGCTAATCAATATCTCTATATGTTGCCCAGGTTGAAAAAGACTGGAGCATCACAGTTGGTTCTGGGACAATCTTTTAGAAAGGACATTGACAACCTGGAGAGTGTCCAAAGGAGGGCAACTGGCACAAAGGAGGAATTGAAAATTATATCATGTAATAATTAGTTTAAGAAACTTGGAATGTTTAGCTTGGAGAATAAAAGGCAAAATATATAAGGACCTTCATGGTTGCCTTCAAGCAAATGAAGGACAGTCATATGACAAAGGGATTAGATTTGTTCTGCTTGGCCCCAGATGGAAGAAATAGAAACAAGTAAGGTATGGGGCTAAGAATGTTCTGAGAGGCAGATTTCAGACTGACATAAAAAATGTTTAAATAATGTACAAATTAGTATACAAAATAATGTATAAAAACAAAATAATGTACAAATAAAATAAATGTACAAAAGACTTTATTAGGAGGTATTAGATTAACCCTAACTAGGGGCACCCAGCAAAGTCTGGATAACCATGTTTAGAGTTATAGAGAGGATTCTTGGTTAGGTACTGGTTGGACTAGGTGGTCTCTGAAATCTCTTTTAACTCTTCAATTCTGTGAATCTCTTGCCAATGGATCCTTTATAATAAAGGAATTAGCCAACAGAACTTCACCAACCCCTGATGAAACCTCCCTGGAATATAAGCCATGGTAACCAACCACAGATGAGAGGTTATACAACTATGGCACTTTCTAGCACTTCTAAGATCCAACTCCTCCAAGACAGTGTTTAAAGATAACCTAAATTTCTTCACTGGTGTGTTTCAATGACATCCCACTATCCTCAGCAGAGTTGTGATAAAGCAGTGTGATAAAATGATTGGAGTGCCAGACTTTATGTCAAAAGCTTGGGGTTCAAATCTTTTTTTTTCTTTTTGGAGGGCAGTTGGGGTTAAGTGACTTGCCCAAGGTCACACGGCTAGTTTTTGTGTTAAGTGTCTGAGGAGAGATTTGAACTCAGGGCCTCCTGACTCCAGGGCCAGTGCTCTATTCACTGCGCCACCTAGCCACCCCTTAGAATTCAAATCTTGGCTAGCTGTGTGACCTTGAGTCAATGATTCAGTGCCCTGGGTCTTAGTTCCCTCACCTCTAAAATGGAAATAACAATAACTCCACTACCTGGACCTTACATCCTAGGTGTATTGTGAGGAAATAGTTTCATCAGCTCTCAAGTTATTATTAACCACTCTGGGAAGCAATTTAGAATTCCACAAAGCAAGTAACTAAAATGTCCATAACCTTTGACACAAAGATTCCATTGTTTGGCATATACCCTGAGGAGGTTAGGAACGCCAAAATATTCATAGCTACAATTTTTGTAGTGGCAAAGAACTGAAGACAAAGTAATTACTCATTAATCGAGGAACGGCTGAACAAGTTGTGATAAATGAAGATAATAGGATACTACTATGTAGGAAGAAATTATGATAAATGCATAAAAGCACGGGGAAATACATATTAACTGAGGCATAGTGAAGAAAACCCAGAAAAACAATATAAGAAATGACTAAAACAGTGCAGTCATTTCCATGTAAGTGGAAAGAATAACAACAAACCTATTGAAACTGAATTATGTGAAATTATAATGACCTAAGTTGGCCCCAAATAAGAGATATGAAAAGCACCTCCCCTTGCTTCCTTGCAAAAGTGGAGGCATATGGGTGTGGAACATTCTGTAATATCAGACTTTTTCAATGTCAGTTGGATGTACTGAACATTTCCTCCCCTCCCCCACCATTTTTTATACTTTTCATTATTTAAGATAGCTCTCTAGGAGGAGAGAGGGACACAAATTGAAAATGTAGGTTATATAAAAATAAAAGATAGCAATAAATTATTTTAATTGTTATCATTATAAGAACAGGATTTGAACCAGTCACCCAAATATAAAGGGAGCTGGTAGCTGTCTTTGCTCTGTGTAATAATTCAGTAATATCGATTTTCAAATATTTAGTGGGAGTTAAGTTCTCAACAAACAGTGCCCAATAATAACCACTGCATTTCATTCTGCAATCGATGTGCTTGGTCAGAAAGAATGCTAATTGCAAAGGGGAATGTTCTTTCTTTTTTTTCTTAACCATTGCAGTTCCACTGAGTGAATACACAGGGCATCCCAAAAGTCTTGGTGCCGTTTTAAATTATTAAAGCCTAAAACTGCACTGAAATGTGAGGCACCCTGTATACCTGAGTGAAGAAGGTAAGTGGCATTTAGAGCAGAAGAGAAGAGGTGAAGAGGAGCCGATTTTGACTTAGAGTACTAATGTCAGCTACAGCAGGCTAGTATGATGGAAAAGGCACTGTATTAGACTGGAGTCTAATCCTGGTTCTGCTACTTGTTTACTCCCTTTGTGAGATTAGGCAGATCACTAAATCTCTCTGGTCCTCAGTTTCCACCTTTGTAAAGTGAGAGAGCTGGACCAGCTGATCGCTAAGGTGCTTTCTAATGACAACAACCCAAGTCTGAGATTTCTGAGGGCTGCCATATGGTATCTAGCCCTCCAGCAGAAAGAAACCTACTGGTGACTGAGGCGACCACTGAGGTAAGGGAGGGGAAACCCCTTCCTAAGGAGAGGGGCAGAGTCTGAACTGGTACCTGAGCAAGCTGAAGCCAAAGGCCTGGCTGCTTCAGCACTGGAGTTTCCACTGAGCATCAGCATCCAAGGGGTCAATGTGGACATCTGACCCGGGCCAGATTAGTGCCAGATCAGGAGGTAGGATACACGGCCTTGGGGAAGGATAACTCTTCCTATGGCTCAACTTGTCTTCTCAACATTTAATTCTTGCCCCAGCCATGCCTTGATGGGTTGGAGTCACATGTCAGCTCTAGTGTGCCTTCTGATTCACTTAGGAATGAGCTCAGAGGGGTGGCCTTGAGTCCACATGTGGCCTTCTAGATCCTTAAGCGCAGTCTTTTGACTGAATTCAAATTTTATAGAACAAAGTTCTATATACAGTAAAATTTGGATTCAGTCAAAAGGCTGCACTTAAGGATCTCAAAGGCCACATGTGACCTCAAAGCCATAGGTCCCCCACCCCTGTACAGTATCCATTTCCTGAGTTTCAATCTGTTATCCGATTTTAGACACAGCTAGGTACCAGTTCTCTATCAAAAAGACAATTCCACTGGGAAATGATAATTGATTAGGGAATAGCTAAACAAACTGTGGTACCCAAATAAAATGGAATAGTACTGAGCTATAAAAAGCAATAATATGAAAAATTCAGAGAACCAGGAGAAGACTTACAAAAACTGATACAACAAAGTAAGCAGAACAAGGAAAACAATATACACTATAACTACAACAATGTAAATGGAATAAACAACAGAAAAATCTGAATACTATAATTATAATGACCAAGTTTGATTTTAAAGAAGAGAGAGAAAATATACCTCCCTCATTTCTTTGCAAAGGTGGGAGATAATAGGTATGGAACACTGCAAATACTTTCAGACAGTTGATGTATTGATTACGTTTTTTGTACTTTTTTCTTTTCCTTTAAAAAAACCATTATTATAAGGGATAGCTCGCTGGGTAGGGAAGAAAGTAGAAATACATTCAGAAGTTAAGGTGACATAAGAAAAAATCAACCTATAAATATATATATATATATATATATATTGTACACATTTGCATTGTGTGTACATATATATGTATATTTGTGTTAATATATAAGATAGATGACAGAGCTATAGATGAATGGATGGATGGATAGATAGATAGATAGATAGATAGATAGATAGATAGATAGATAGATAGATAGAGATGGAAGCTGCCTTGTGAAGGTAGAACTTCATTCTCCATCTCATTATAACCATCATTGTTTATATTTTTCTGTTTTCAGTATCTGGTTCTTCTATTGTTTTTGGTTTGGGGTTTTTTTTCCTGTTTCCTGTTGTAAGGAAATGTCACCACGTTGGTGCAGGCCTTTATCACCTCATGCCTAGACAACTGTATAAGACTTTTGGTTGGTCTCCCTGCCTCAAGTTTCTCCCCTCTTTAGTCCATCCTCAACTCAGCTGTCATTAGTATTCCTAAAGGGCAGGACTGACCATTTTATCTTCCTATTAAAGTGACTCCAGTGGCTCCTTATTACCTCCAGGATCAAATATAAAGTCTTCTGTTTAGCATTCAAAGCCTTTCGTAACCTGTCCCCTCCATACCCCTCCAGTCTTCCCGCACCTTCCTCACCCACATGCACTCTAAAGTGCAGTGACACAGGCCTCTTGCTATTCCTTGAACAAGACACTTCATTCATGGCTGGGGTATTTTGTCTGGCTGTCCCCCATGCCTGAAATGCTCTTCCTCATCTCTGAGTCCTGGCTTCCTTCAAGTCTCGGCTAAAATTTCAAGAATCCTTTCCAGTCCCTCTTAATGCTAGTGCCTTCCCTCTGTTGATTATTTCCTATTTATTCTGTAACTATCTTGTTTGGGCATCATTGTTTTCATGTTGTCTCCCCATTAGACTGTGAATTCCTTGGCAGAGACCATGCTTTGCCCTTCTTGGTATTCCCAGCTCTTAGCATAGTGCCTGGTACATAATCAGTGGTCAATAAATACTTGCTATCTAACTGGAGATGGAGAGAAGCAGAGTGCCCAGCTCTCCAGGGGCTTTTCTATATTCCCTATTAGGCACAAGTTCCAGATTTTCTGGGCTGACATGCCTTTAAGACTTCCCTGTCATCAGTCACCAGACGCTGCAGAAATTATGGATCAGCAAAGAAGTCGCCATGTGTCCTGGGTTACAATGGAAATGGCAGCAAAGTGAGTTGAGAAAAAGATGCCTCTCACCTAGCACATCTGAATCTGATATCTCTGAACTCCTCTTTCTCTCTTCTCAAGGACCACTCAGAGGGAACAGGGCAATCTAGGACCATGATTGTAAGTGACAGTGACCTCTGTCTAATTTTCTAGAGATGGGCCTGTCCACATGCTTCTCTAGAAACCTGGTCAACAAACAAAGGGTAGAGCACAGGTTCTTTACCCGGGTTCTATACTTTTTTTTTACTATGTTGATAACTGTTTTCCAACATAATGGGTTTCTTTTGTAACCCTATGTATTTTATATCATGCATTTTAAAACATTATTCTGAGAAGAGGTTTATAGTCTTCACCAGACTGCCAAAATAGTCTATGACACAAAAAAATAGTTAAGAACTCCTGGTAATAAAGAGAAAAACACTGGATTTGGAACCAGAGGACCTGAATTCAAATTCTGGCCCTGTTGCTTATCTCCTGTATGACTCTGGGTATGTCACTTCCTTTCTTTGATTGCAGCTACCTCCTAAACAGCTCGGTCCACATTGTGCTTATGGTCCCTCTCAGCTCCAAATCCTAAAATCTCAAAATCTCAGAAAGGACTCGTCATTCAGCAGTAAAAGTTATCCTCTATCCTGACTCTGTTATTTCTTCATGGCTGTCCTGGATGGTTCAGGTGGCTCCTCCAACTTAGCACCCAACCCACCTCCTATATGAGTAACCTGGTCTCCTTGGACCTTCCAACTTACTTTGTTTTGTGTAGATTTAATTAAATTATCATAGAATACTGATTTTTGTAGCTATTTATGTTACTTTGCCCCTGCCATACCCTTCTCTTCCTACCATGATTCCCACTAAAGCAGGGACTGTGCTTTATCTAGGCAGTGTATCCTAGCACAGTTATAAATATTGTTGCATTTGTATTCAACACTCCTATTTTCTTCCCATTGCCAAGATGGTACTGACATCCCATAGGAGCTCTTGGCCCACATGTAATGGATGCTCTCTCTGGTTCCCTGGCATATGTTTGCATTGGCCCTTCTCACAAATGTAAGATATCCCAATATATTATTTACCGAAGTAAAGTCCTGAGGGAAAATTTAAGAGTTAAATCACATACTGAGTATATGGCAAGTCGATGACACCTTTGTTTTTTGGTTTTTTTATTGTTGTTGTTATTGTTTAGTTGGGGTGTTGTTTTATTTTGTTCTCCTATTTTTGTTATTCTTATTTTTATGAGCTGTAAGAGAACTTCTTTTCCAGGTCTCTGTCTCCCAAAGAGTTCTGAGTATCCAGGTAAGTAATTCACCTGCAAGGGTAGCAGTAGACTTAGCCAGAACTCTACCCTGCCCCAATCCCCAGATTTTTTTTCTTTCTCATCTTCAACCAATTGCTCAAAGATCCCAAAGCACAGACTTGGGAACATGGGCAACAAATAACACCTTGTCTCTCCACCAATCAAAATTCCGGAAAGTCCCAAATGAGAATGAGGAGGAGAGAAGGGGAGAAAGTGGATGTCACTTAAAAAAAAAATAGTCTCACGAAATTATAAAAGTCCAGATTCTAGATCATCACCTGTGGTGTCTACGCTTCATATATGTGAAGAACTCATTGTTGGTGTGGTGATTTGTAGATTTATCAAATGATTGGGAGGAATGTAAGAGGAAATCCTATCCTAACAACCTTTACCCATTATCATAGAACCTTATTAGTTGTGCTATTTCTTCAATAAATCTTTTAGAAATATAAATTTAGCATATGAGTAATTTTCATTCTGATGTGCTAGCAGATTTACTACATACAGTAACCACCTATTGAGAGAACCTTTGCTACTAAATGGTGGGGAATGAACAGGAGATGCTAATCACTTTTCCAGCCTCCCAAAATTAGCCTCTCAAACACAGAATAGCACCGTAGTTCTCAGGTGATTGCTATTTGCTATTGACTTATCATCTCCTAAAATGCAAAGACAGGTTCTTGATAACTAAGCAGCCTGAAGTACCATTTTTAGTGAGACAAGCATTATAGAGTCATAAACTTTTAGCTGAAGAGGACCTCAGAAGTCATCTGCTTCACCCTCCGATTTTTTCATAAACACATAGAGTTTAACTCATAGCCCAAAGAAGTCACACAGGTAGCAAATAGAAGAGCCAGGATTCAAACATTAGTCCTCTGACTCCAAATTCAGTGCTCTTTTCACAATCCCCATAACATTTAATTATGACTTCCATACTTTCCCCACCAAAAAAAAAAATCACTTAAGTAAATCCATTTCCATTCCCTTTCCTTTAAAACCTAGACCTATACCTTTCCAGTACTTTCAGGAGTGGGTAAGGATTCACAAAAGCAAGTGATAATAGGACATCAAAATCCTACAAAGGTTAGAAATCGATGGACAAGGGCAATAAGGCCACTGAATCTCCCAAGCAGATAAACACAAAGTAAACATGCATCTAAGAGCTTAACTCTTCAATGAAAGGTACATTCACAGGCTTTCCTCCCACTAGTAGATTAACCAAAGCCATGAAGTTAAATTCCTCAGGACAGAAGGTTAAATCATAATCACATTTTCTGTACAGATACACTCCTGGTTTAACAACAGATGCTATCTTAAGGGCAAAAGTTTGGAAAGTGGTAATCATTTTTCCTTGCCCTCCCCCCGCAACTTTTTGCCCTCTTAGAAACTCAGAAATAACCTGTTTTCTTTCTCCTCCCTCTTCCTTGCCATCTCTGGCCTTTTTCATTAGCCAAGTACTGAAGTGAAACCAATATAGCTTAATTTATATAATGTCCTTGTTTGAGTTCTAGAGTCATCAATCAATAAATAATATGCAAATGAAGGGACAGTGCATCAATATAAGGGTAGATGTTCAATCCCCAAGTAACGCCTCCTGATCCATTATTAATGAATGTTGGTAGATTAGGTTGAATGATGTAAGTGGAGGATAACTGGAAGATTTAATGTGATACAGTAGGAAAAACATTGGTTTTAATGTCAGAGGACCTGTATTCAAATTCTGTCTCTCTTACATATTTTCTATTTGTCAATGAGGAGTTTTACCTCTCTACACATCAGTTTCCTTTTCTATGAAAAAGAGGAGGTTATATTGAATGACCTCTAATGATCCCTTGTAACTGTAGAACTATAATCCTATGATCTCATGTCTTGCATGGATTTGATATATAAAATGGCATCTTGGCCAAACCAGTACAGAAATCGAGATGTTCACTACGGTAGTTCAAGCCAACAGAAGGAGCCAATGAGTACAAAGTGCTTTGTTTTAACTATTCCCACTGTTAAGCACCTCCTGGCTACTCTGAATTCAGTAGATGCTTAATAAATGTTGAAATTATTTTAAAAGAAGCACTTATCATAGAATGACCTTATCAGTCACTGGCTGAGTTTGGACAAATCCAATCCAATTCAATAACCATTTATTTAGCATCTACAACATGTCAAGCACTCCATAAAATGCCGGGGATATGATTAATAAAAAGACATTTCCTACCCTCAACAAACTTACAATATAAAGAGGGAAATAACACACAAAGGGAGGCAGGAGAGGGAGTAGGGAACAGAACAGCCGGATGTAACTGGCAAGGGGACGTCTTGTCCCCTAGAACTGAAACCAGGCAGAGCAGTGGACACAAAGTGAAGGGATCTGAGAATGCAGCTTCTGCCCTATAGAAAGGAAGGCAGTGGAAGTGGTACTCCTGTCCTCCAGACCTGCAAAAAAGAGTGGAGAGGAGGCTAAGGGAGGTGGGGCTAGTCCAATCTTAAGTTAGCCACACTGTGCTGTTTAGAAATGAAGGGCTTATCCTGGGAGGGGCATCTTGTTTGGTGAAATTGAAACCAGGATGATACCAGGCAGGACAGCAGATGCAAAGCAGTCATATCATGTCTCTGAGCTCCTACTTCCTCCTCTGGAAAATAAAGCCTGCACTACCCACCTCATGAAAGTGTTTTAAGGACCAAGTGCAAAGACGTAGGTAAAAAGACCTTGAAACAACTGTGACTTTTGTAGCAACTGTGTAAGAGGTAGCTATTGTTACCATAGAACATCAGAGCTAGAAGAGACAAACTCTCTTTTTAGAGATGGAGAAACTTTGGCCCTGAAAGGAGAATAACCAAACCAAGATTATGCAGTCAGTCAGTGACAAAGTCAGTACCAGAACACAGATGTCCTAGCCAGGACCAACCAACTGCTCCAGTCCTTCTCACTCACTGGAGTATGGGGAAAGGAAAGACACTGGCCCTGGAATCAGGAGGACCTGAGTTCAAATCCAGCTTTAGACACTTGACACACTTACTAGCCATGTGACTTTGGGCAAGTCACTTAACCTCAACTGCCCTCCAAAAAAAGGCAAAAAGAAAAAGAAAGAGAGGGGAGGAGGGGAAATAGACAATGTGAAAGAGATGTACATGAACCCTCAACCTAAAAGAAATCCTGGACTGGCTCTACCATAGGTGAATCCAACAATCATTTATTAAGTACCTACTATGTGCCAAATGCTGTGCTAAATGATGGGAATACAAAGACAAAAATGAAATTGCACCTGTCCTCAGGAAGCTTGCTTTCCTTCAGGAAATACAACATGTCTACATATAGACAGACATCTATACATGTGTGTGTATGTATGAATGAATATACAAAATTAATACAGGTTTATTTGGTAAGGAAAAGTACCGGTAAACTGGCAAATCATGAAAGCCTTTGTGTAAGAAGTGATGGTTAAGCTGAGCCTGAAGGAAAACAGGAGTTCTGAAAAGTGAAACATATACCCCTGAGAAGGTCTAAGACAGAAGCAAAGATCCAATGTTTGCAAAAGGAGTCATAGTGGTGTGGTGGCCAGGTGGTGCAGTGAATAGAGCACCAGTCTTGAAGTCAAGAGGACCTGAGTTCAAATCCAGCCTCAGACACTTAACACTTACTAGCTGTGTGACCTCGGGCAAGTCACAACCCCAACTGCCCTGCCCTCCCCCCTTCAAAAAGCAAAAAAAAAAAAAAAGGAGTCATAGTAGCTACTCTTCATGGTGGTATTGTAGTTGTTGTTGAGTTGTTTCAGTGACAGCCAACTCTCAGACCCTTTGGGGGTTTTCTGGACAAAGATCTGCTGTGGTTTGCCATTTCCTCCTCCACCTCATTTTACAGATGAGGAAACAGAGGCAAACGGTGAAGTAACTCACCCAGTGTAAGTGAGTCTTCCTGACTCCAGGCCTAGCATTCTATCCACTGTACCACCTAGCTGCCCTTCTCTATGGTGGTAAAAAATTGGAAATAAAGTAGGTATTCACCATTTGGGGAAGAGCTAAAAATAAACTGTGGTACATGCATAAAGTTGAATGTTGTAGGAAGAGAGAACAATTATGAGGAATGCAGACAAATATCCAAAATATATGTGAACTGATATAGAATGAGCTGAGTCAGAATGAAATAAGCAGAAATAAGAACAATGTATATGAAAGCCACAACAATGTAAGTGAAAAGAACCCTAAAATAAAGTCAAATTCCGAGTGACTGAAAAACCAATGGTAATCACAGAAAATGGTTGATGAAGGATGCCTCACTTCTTATAGCAGAGAGGTGGGGGACCTCCAGAGCACAATGCTGTATACGTTGTCAGATGTGGTCACTATATTGAGTGCTTTTACTAAATTGGTTTTTTTGTTTGACCTGGAGGTTCCCCCCTCCCCAGAAATATAACCATGATAATAAAGATTAAAGGAGGCAATAAAATGTATTAAGACAAAAATAAGAATTAATTTGTTATCCTTGGCCACAAAAGGCATAACAAGGAGCAAAGAGTGGAAGGTGCAAAGATATAAAATAAGACTTGGTATAAGGGGAAAAAATTAGTAATGATTTTTAACTAAGAAAGGAATAATTAAAATAAAAACAGGCAGCTGTCCTCGAGAAAATGGAAATTACTCTGTCTCACCTTTCTCTTCCCTCTGTTAGGCTTTAAGGGAGATCTCTCCATGGGGGAAACTTGGAACAGCAGAGAAGTGACTTCAGTAGGAAAATCAGTGGAGTCAGGGAACATGAGCGGCAGCCCGACAAGCTGTGGTGTTTACTACCGTGGGCAAACATATGGGACTCATTACTCCTTGAAATTTTACAGGCTGAAAACATAAATAGGTTCATGAAGGGTTTGGATAAATTTATGGATGATGACTCCATAAAGGACTACTGAAGAAGAAATTAGGAGTATTGAGGGCACATCCTTAACCTATGAGAATGATGTTACAGGAGGCAAGTGTGTTGTCCCATAAGCTGTCTGTGAATACCAGAGGGGAAGAGGAGAGGGACAGAGAAAGAAGATGAGGAGGGAAAGGGAGAGAAGAGTGGAGAAACAGAAAGACAGGGAAAGAGAGAAGGAGAGAGGGAGGGAAAGAGACAGAGACAGAGAGAGAGAGAGAGAGAGAGAGAGAGAGAGAGAGAGAGAGACAGAGAGAGAGAGACAGAGACAGAGAGACAGAGACAGAGAGAGAGAGAGAGAGAGAGACAGAGAGAGAGAGAGAGACAGAGACAGAGAGACAGAGACAGAGAGACAGAGAGAGACAGAGACAGAGAGACGGAGACAGAGAGGGAGACAGAAAGGGAGAGAAGGAGAGAGGGAGGGAGGAAGAAAGAGAAAGAGAGAGAGAGAGAGAGAGAGAGAGAGAGAGAGAGAGAGAGAGAGAGAGAGAGAGAGAGGAGAGAAGGAGAGAGGGAGACAGAAAGGGAGAGAGAGAAGGAGAGAGGGAGGGAGAGAGACACAGAGAGAGAGAAGGAGGGAGGGAGAGAGAGACAGAGAGAGAGAGAGATGGAGAGAGAGAGAAGGAAGAGGAGGAGGAGGAGGAGGATGGGGAGTCCTGGGCTAAATACAAGGCCAACTGTCAGCAAGAAGTGAGGCTTCCCTTTGGTACTCTGTTCCTATCCTTTTCATTCTCCCCCATCTTCTTCCAGCTCCAGATCCCTGATTTCTATCCCTTTATTACAAAGTCTTGTTCTCATCTGACTATTAATTTCTACTAAAAAAAAAACTAGAAAAACTAGCTGAGAATGGAGATTATGTTCTCCTTCCTCCTATAAAGAATTCTCAAAAGCCTAAAAGGTCTTTCAAGGTCTAATTCAAGGCCTAAATTAAATAACAATAATAATATAATAGCTAGCATGTATATAGCACTTTGAGGTTTGTAAAGCACTTTAGATATATTTCATTTGATCACCACCACGGTTCTGTGAGGTAGGTGTTAGTATTGTTCGTATTTTGCAGATGAATGATTGTCTAACAGTGAACTGTTAGCCCCTGTGTTAGATGATGAGGGAGCTATCTGGGGACAAAACCTACATCTAGAAGCCCTTAAAGGATACCCAATGTGCCTCTGCCTATTTGTATGTCCAGCTCTGCTCTGATGGCCCATCAGTGTGACTCAGGATGGCATTTCTGATATGCTTAGAGAAATATGGATGAGTAGGAGGGAAAGAAGTGGTGACATTGATAAATGTGGGTAAAGCCAACATGCCGGTATAATTATTGCAGACAGAAAGATTTTGGAAATTTTGACAAGGCTGCCTCACAGTTATACGAATTCTCTGTGTAATGATCCCATAATGCCTGTCTTCCAGCCAACCTTGATTATTCACTATTCCTTTCAACCAGATTCTTCCCAGGTCTCTAGACAAATCCAGGATATTTGTAGTGCAAAGTGCAGGAGAAGGGAGATAAACTGGGGCATTTTGGAATGTCTGGGCCTAAGTGACAAATTTCAAATATGTAATACACATATGTACACACACAAGTTTTATGTGACCCATGATGATTTCTGGGGTCCCATTAGTATAAAATCGTTGCCTACTGCTCTGAAGGGATGAAGAATCCATAGAAAACCCCAGCTAATGGAGGTCTAGTTAACCAAGGTCTGCCCATGCATAAATGTATACTAATCTTCCCTGGCATCCATGCCAATAGCCTAACATTTATACAGCCCATGCACCCTAACTCAATTAGAAGTGTTTCAAGGGAAGTTAAGTAGGAGCATATAATCTGTTTCACAATGTCCCTATCAAGGATTCTTCCTGCTCTCAACTCCCTTAGAGCTAAATATATTTCATTAGTGAATTCCAGCTGCATCGCTCACCAGTGTCAAGGTTGTCCACATGCCACCCTTTTCTTTTACCAAGCACTCCTCACCTGCACACCGCATCATACATCTTTTATCACCGCCTTAACGCCTTTATAAAATATTAATGACTTCTTACAAATGAATCGAGGAAGGAGGCCCCACCCTGGCACAGAGTCCCATACAATGATTGTTTCTTGCACTTGTTGACACTCAGAATATGGGGCTTGTTATCAGTACTGAAATCTGGCTAAGAGAATGGCAATTCCATCCCCAAGTGTGTGACTGTTGCCAAGAAAATGAATTTAATATCCCATTTACTAATGAGAAAAGGCAGACTATGAGAAGAGGAGTGGGGAGCAGGGAAGGGTGAGAGGAAATAGAAAGGTCAGGAGGAAGAACAACCCCCAGGATGAGTTGATGGAGAGACCAAGTGGAAGCCCTGATCATCAGACAAGTTTGTTGTTAAATTTAATGGGCTGTAGGTGTTGATTGCGAGTTCCATAAAATGAGCTATTAATTTGTTGTTCTAACAGGGTAGATGCAAATTGATTTGAAAACCCGTCCTCTCAGAGTGTACTATATAGACCTTTCCAATCAAGCTGGCTTCCTGCTGCTGGCAGATTAGATGGCCTTGTTGCAGTCCTAAAATTGTAGACTCACAGCATCCCAGAGTGTGAAGGGACTTCAAAGTTCATCTAGTTCAGCCTTTATCAGGGTCCCTAAAAAGTAGCTACCTAAATTAACTATTTACTGAGCTAGGCTATTTCTCTATTGGACAGCTCTGATATTAGGAAGATTTTCTTTGCATTAAGTCCAAATTTGCTTCCTGGTAATTTCTCCATACTTATATTCTTGTGTGTGTGTGTGTGTGTGTGTGTGTGTGTTTTCCTCTAGAGTCACAAAGAATGTCTATTCCATCTTCTATGGGACAATACTGCAAATATTTGAAGGCAGTCACTATGTCCACTGTCCATACACATCCCTACATTTCTGACTATTCTCTTCCTCTGAACTAACCCCACCCAGTTCCTTCCACCTCTCTCTGTCTCTGTCTCTCTCTGTCTGTCTGTCTCTGTCTCTCTCTCTCTGTGTCTCTCTCTGTCTCTCTCTCTGTCTCTCTCTCTCTCTGTCTGTCTCTCTCTCTCTGTGTCTCTGTCTGTCTGTCTCTGTCTCTTTGTCTCTCTCTCTGGATGTACTCCAATTCATTAATGTTCCTTCTAATATATGGTACTCAGAACTGAAAGCAATACCACAGATAGCACAATAGTCTACGATCAGGCAGCCCAGTGGCAGGGACCAGGCCTCAAATTCAGATATTCTGAATCTTATTCTTGTGTGAATTTCCCTCTGCTGACTTCTCTTACAGCAGAACAAACACCATGAAATTTTGTGAGTGGGAACAGCTGATATTAGGGCAGCTAGCAAAGGTCTATATAGTCAAAGTTATGGTTTTTTCAGTAGCAATGTATGACTGTGAGAATTAGACTACAAGGAAAGCTGAGCACAGCAGAATTGATGCTTTCAAATTGTGGTACTGGAAAAGACTTTTGAGAGTCCCTTAGACAGCAAGGAGATCAAATCTATTAATACTTAAAGAAACTAATTCAGGCTATTCAATGAAAGGTCAAATACTGAAGATGAAACTTAAATACTCTGGCCACATAATGAGAAGATGGTACTCATTGGAAAAGACCCTGATTGAAGGCAAAAGGAAAAGAGGATGGCAGAGGATGAGATGGATAGTGTTATGGAAGCATTGAACATGAACTTGGACAGACTACAAGAAATGGTGGAGAAGAGACTAGCATTCTATGGTCTATGGGGTCACGAAGAGCCAGATTTGAGTGAAGGAATGATTACTGAAATGTGACACAATGGAACTCACAGTAGGCAGCTGTCCTAGAGTACCTCCAATGCCCCACCTGCATACCCTTTAACAGGATTTGAACTGACCCCTCCCTTAGGAAGCTTCCAGAAAAGGAAATATTGAGTTTTCCAATAGGTTGGAGCTGCCCCTTAACTCAGAATCCAAGAGCACTGAGCAAGTGATTATTAGGAACAAGGCATTATGTGACCAAGACAGAGATTTCTCTGCCCCATGGAGGGATGAAGTGTTCAGAGAGAATATTCATGCATTAAATAAACATTTGAGTACCTACTATGTTCATAATTCTGTATTAGTAGCCATGAAGGGCACCAAGAAAAATCAGGCATACTTTCTGCTTCAGTAGAAGTTATAGACTAGTGGAAAAGATACAAAATGGATAAATATAAAAAAATAGGTCAGAATTTCCCCCATTCTCTCTTCTTTTTGCTGTCAATACTTAATGTCTCACATCCCATTTACTTCTCAGTTCCTTACAGTCTAATCTGGCTTCTGATCCCACACTCAGCTGAAATTGTCCTCTCAAAGGGTGACAGTGATCTCTTAACTACCACAAGCAATGACTTTTTCTCAGTCCTCACCCTCCTTGACCTCTGTACAATGTCTGATAGTGTTGATTGTGCCCTTCTCTTGGATATTTTTATAGCCTTAGGTCTTCATGAAGTTGCTTTCCTAGTTCTCCTAATTGTTGGAATACTCCTATTCAGTGTTTTTTATGGGGTCATCCATCATTCCCTACTTACATTACATAAGCATGCCCCCCAAGGCTCGAGCCAGAGAGAGAGAGAGAGAGACAGGCTCTCCCCATCTCTTCAGTCAGATTCAACTTTCATTTCTATAAAGATGACACCCACATCTACATATCTAGCACTCATCTCTCTGGGCCCCAATCCCATGTCAATAGCTAACTGTTGAATGTCTCTACCTAGATATCTCATAAGTAATTCAAACTCACTTATGTTCGAAATAGAACTTCCCAAACATGGACCTCTCTCATTAACTTTTCTACTTCTACAAAAGAGGCTAACATCCCTTTAGCTGCCAAGATTTACAATCCGAGTCATGCTTGACCCCATTCTCATTCTTCTCCCTACTGCCCAGATTAAATCAGTTTCCAAGACTAATCAATGGTACAGCACCTTCCATATCCATCTTCTTTTCTCCATTCATACAGTCACCACCCTAATTCAGGCCCTCATCACCTCCCACTAGTTGCAATAGCCCCTGCCAATTAATCCCTCTGACTCCAGTCTTCACTCTCTCTAATATATCCTCTACACAGTTGCTGAATTTGTATGTCTAAAGCATAAGTCTGAATAAACCACTCACCTAACCAAGAATCTTCAGTGGCTCCCAGTTGCCTCTAGGGGAAAAAAATGCCAACTCCTCCTTTGGGCATTTAAAGCACTTCACAATCTGGCTCCAAACTATTATTTCCAGACTGATCTCACATCAATCACCCTTCATGCATGCTCTGCTCCAGCCACACTGGTCTACTTACTGATCCTCATACACAGCTCCCACCTCCACACTTTTGTAGAATCTGTCCCCATGTCTGGAGTTCTGGTTTTCATTCTTGGAATCCCTAAATCCCTTCAAGATTCAGTTTAAGAGCCACCTCCAATATTGTCTTCATTTCCACCAATTCTTAGTGCTCTCCACCCACCCTGCCCCCAAATTTCTTTGTGTTAATGTTGTATATATTTTGTATCTGCTTATCTGTGTACTTATTGTTTTACCCCCACCCAAGAGGATGTAAATGTGCTGAAAATAGACTGTTTCATATGTGTCTCTGTAATCCTAGTGCCAAAACAGTGCCTCTTCACACAGTAGGCACTTAATGAATGGTTCTTGGATCAAAATGAGAATGTAAACTGCCAAATGAGTGTATGATAGAGTAGAAAGAACATTGAATGTGAAGTCAAAGAATCTGAGTTAAATCCTGGCTCTTGCCTGGGTTTCCATAGACAAGTCACTTGACCTCTCCTGGACCCTCAGTTCCCTCATTTATAAAATGGATTGGTTGGACTAGATGATCGCCAAAGTTCTTTTCTACACTGAATCCCATTTTCCTAAAACATGACACTCTCCCTCCTCCTCATTTGTTCCACTTTTCCCAGTGACAGCCCTCAACTGCGTCTGCAGCAGCTGCCTCTATGGATGTTCCTGGGCTCTCTTTTCTCTTTGTTTGTTTTCATTTTTGTTCTACTCACAACAGCTAAGTGGGGCGCTGAAAGACCTTCAGCTGAACAGCCGACACACCAAACATGCCTCAGGCGAGAAGGCAGTTTTTATTTATTTAACTTTTATAAAAATAACTTCACTTTCTCTTCGTGTTGTCATCTCTACCCAGTTCTGTTTTCCTCTCCTGGAGGTGGCTGCTTGGCTTTGTCAGACGTGAGGCTCTCCTCCTGCCTGTTTTCTGAGAGCTGATTGGACAGCCCTAAAGGGCATTGGAGAGGCTTGCCTGGTCTCCTCAAGGGGTACCTTCTGAGGTAGAGCCCCAAGCATGGCTGCTTTGTAATCAAAGATGAAAGGAGACTAGGAGATGTGCTTTGGATGGAAGAACAAAATTGCAAATTAGAGGACAGTGGCAGATATGCTTTGGTAAAGGCAGATTCCTTACTGGGAATTAATTAACTACACAAATGAAATCACGGGTCTAAACCAAAATAAAAATATGCCAGGTACTATGCTAGGTGCTGAAGGTTAAAAAAAAATTGAAGAAAAGGAGAAAGGGAGGGAGGGTGAGGAGGAGGGAGGAAGACAAGGACAAAGGAGGAAGGAGAAGGAAGAAAAGGGAGGGAGGGGGGAAGGAAGGAAGGAAGGAAGGAAGGAAGGAAGGAAGGAAGGAAGGAAGGAAGGAAGGAAGGATGGTCGGAAGGAAGGATGGAAGGAAGGATGGAGGGAAGGAAGGAAAGAAGGGAGGGAGGGAGGGAGGGAGGGAGGAAGCCTAGCCTGCCCTGCCCTCAAGGACCTAATATTCTAAGGGGTAGGTTGACTGTCTATGTCCATTTAGATTCTATACCTTGGCAGGATCCTTGAGGTATCACAAGCATACCACATGAGCTCCAACAGCAGCCAGGGCCACACACCACACTAAAGGGAAAATAAGAGGGGAAAACCCCAGATTACTACCACCATGCTTCTCAGAACCTTCCCTAGGGGCCACTGCTCCACTCTCTTATCTTGCACTTTAATGGTTGTGTCAGGTTGAGGGAAGACAGAGCAGACTTCACTTAAGTACCTACTCTTTCTTCACTGTGAGTAAAAGCCCTGAGAGTCAGCTTCTATGCCTAGGTGAGGCCGAGTTCATCAACCTCAGTATTGGTTAGGGCCTAGTACAAAGCCAGGGGCAGAGTATAGAATAGAGAGACCCTAGGTCTCTTAGCCTAAGTACAATACCATTCCTGCAGCATCACCCTTTGCTGGACCCTATTTTTTTTTAAGCAATCAGTGTTAAGTAACTTGCTCAAGGTTACACAGCCAGGTGTTTCTGGGTGGGTGCTAAGTGTCTGAGCCCGGATTCGATCCCCAGGTCATCCCGACACTGGAGCCGGTGCTCTTACTCTCTGTGCTACCTGGCCTCCCCAACCCTATTCTTTTTCCAAAGACCTTTAGCACACAATGTATAACCTGATGAAGAATCTGCTCTGGTAGCTTTCTTCTTTTTTTTTTTTAAAGCAATTGGGGTTAAGTGACTTGCTCAAGGTTACACGGCCAGTTATTTTGCATGGGTGTTAAGTATCTGAGTTGGGAACCGATGCCAGGTCTCCTGACTCTGGGGCTGGTACTCTTACTCACTGCGCCACCTGGCCATCCCAGGTAGCTTTCTTCTTACATGAAGCAGATAGGTAGTCAGGAAGACCTTAGTTTAAATCCTGCCTTTTAGTAAGTAAGTACTTACTCAGCTCTGTGACCCTTCTATATCTGTAAAGCCCCTTCCTTATGAGATCCATTGAGATGATTGTGTGTAAGGCACTATATAAATACTAATTAATACCATTATCATTCACACTTCCTCCCCCCACTCCTCATCTCCAAATGTTCCCCACATTATGCAACATTTCTCTCTAACCTAAAGATGAGCTTTAGGTGGCCTTGGTAAGAGTCCCAGTCCCTCAACTTAGAGGTCTGCTTTCCCCAGTGTCCCAGAGCTCATTGTCCCTGCTAAGCATATGTAGGCAAAACTTGGAGGCTGTGCAGGATTATTATTATTCCTGAGACAGCTTCATTTTTCTTCCCCAAGTGGGAGCAGGGCCACCTGCCCCTCGATCAACACTAGATAAAGGAGAAAAGAAATCTCCTTTCTGGCTTCTGGCGAGTTCTGGGCTGGGAGTAATACATTTACAGGGCAATGGAGGACACATAATAGCAGAAATGTGACAGGAAATATTTTTGCACATTTAAGGGAAATCTGATAATATGCCAGAGTCTTGGAAATTCATTGACTGCCCTGGGTCCCTCCCAGGACCCATTCTTCATGACTTGGCCATTTGTGCCATATGGCTCCCACCTTCCCCAGGGAAAGAAGAAAGGTCAGGTGGTAGGCAGTGAAGATGGCACTCGATTTCCCTAAGAGCAGGGACAATGGAAATGATAATAGGTTAGAGAGAACATTGTACTCACTACAAAGCTAGAAAATCATGGAATGCTAAATATGGAAGTTGGACATAGAACATAAAACACAGAATATCGTAGAGTTCAGAGATCATCTAGCCCAGGGGTAGGGAGCCTTAGACCTCAAGACCTTCTAGGTCCTCAAGTGTGGCCCTTTGATAGAATCCAAAGGTTCCCCACCCTGATCTAGACCTACAAGAAGGTAAGCTTCTTGAGAACAGGGATTATTTCACTTTTATTTTTGTATACCCAGGTCCTAACCCAGGGGCTGGAACATAGCAGCACTTCATGAATGCTTGGGCCAAGAATGGTAGTACATGCCTATAATCCTTACACCTGAGAGGGTTGAAACTGGTGTATCCCTTGAGTTCAGGAGTTCCTAGCCAGAGGCCATCTAAAGTCAAGAAGGTAAACGAATCAAGTCTAGCACTAATATGATGAGTATCCCAGGAATGGAGGGGCCCAGGCTGCCAGGTGGGAAAAATGGAGCAAGACAAAGCTTCTGTGCTGATCAGCACTGGGCTCAGCCATGAGTGGCTGCTGCCCTTCCAGCTCCACACAATATGGGGAGATCCAGGCTCAAAGGCAAAAAGAAAAAAAAAATTATCAATTGATTAATAGACCAAGTCCCTCATTTTATAGGGGAGAAAAATCTGAAATGAAGATAAGTAAAGTGACTTTCCCAAGATCACACAATGAGTTAGGACCTGAGCTAGAAATAGCCTACTTTCCAATCCAAGCCTACAATCATGTTCCCTCTCTTCATGTCACTCCTCTGCTAAATCTATTCAGAGGTTCTCCATTTGCCTATAAGATGAAGTCCAAACTACATAGCCTGGCATTCAAAGCCCCAAGAAAATGACACTAACCTTATCCAGCTCTGTGTTCCATTTCCCCCTCCACGCTAGCTCTTGGTCTCTTCTTTATTCCCCATACATAGTCATGCTTTCTGGCCTCTGTACATTTACATAATATTCTCTCCCTAAAAAAAAAACTCTCTCCCTCTCTGTCTCTTTGTCTCTGTTTCTCTCTGTCTCTCTCTGTCTCTCTCTCTCTCTCTCTTTCTCTCCCTCTCTGTTTCTCTCTGTCTCTGTCTCTCTCTTTCTCTACCTCTCTATCTCTGTCTGTCTCTCTGTCTCCCTCTCTCTACTCCCCCCTACCTTTTTCTTCCCCCCCATCCCCAAACCCACAAAAATACTATCTACTAGCTCTATCTATTCACAGAACCTTACAATCTCAGAGCAATAAGCAACCTCAAAGCTTATATTCTCCCACTTATACCTGAATAGTAATCCCCTCTATAACATCTCTGGCAAATGGTTATCCTTGTCAAGGATGCCTTGCCTGACCAACCCACCCTCACTATGAAGTCTCCTTCTTCTGAACTCCTCTGGTACCACCTTGGAACTGGTCTTCCTACCCTCACCCAGCTACATATATCAAATTCCCTGCTTTCCCCCAGGGATTTATATCCATTTCTCCTTTTTTGGCCTGATTCCAGTCCAATCTAAAGGATCCAGGATAGGCCCAGCAAAGGAATTCAGCAGTATAAAACTTTAATGATTTTCATGAAGCCAAAATTGCTTTCACTAGATGGTGTGGGGAGGGAGGGGGGATCAGGGAAAAGAGGGAGACAAAAATACATGTATATAGGAAATACCACAGAAGACTAACAACAAATTGTCTGTATTTTGCTGGGAACATTGCAAATGTCATCCCATTCTGCCCAGGAGGTGCCTTTTGTAAATGACTGAACTTTTCAGCAACCTGGGAGAAATACTGGGGGAGTCAATGAGCTGACTCACTCTATGCTTCAGATTTTACCCCCTAATACCAGACTGCATAGTAGAGGGACAAGCAGTTCCATAAAGAAGGTCATCAACAACTAACACAAAATACCTTGTTTCACTGACAGTTTATTCCACTAACCAGATCCCTGAAGAGACCTCAACTTCCCACGGGAGGTTTCCCAAAGACAATGTGTGTTGAGTTTTTGGTTTCCTAGTCTGCTTGGGTTCAGATTTTTTTTCCATTTCCCAGTACTCCCTTTTTATTTTGAGCTCTTTGAAGACAACAGCATAATACATTATATGAAAGAAGAAGGGCATGTTTTTTCTACTTAGAAAGTGTGCTCCTTTAGGTCAGAAACTGTTTCCTTTCCGTCCTTGTATCAACAACTCCTAGCAGAGTACATCATGTATATAGTAAGTCCTTAATAAATGCTTATTGATCAATTAGTCAATTGTGACAATCATAATTGTCACAAATCTCAGAGGTGATGGATCTGGGCTCAAGTCCCAGCTTTGCAAACTTTGTGATCAGGGACAAATTATTTATAGTTCTGTGACCTCTCTTTCCTGTTCTGTAATATGGGACTGATTATACCTTCTGTTGAAATATTAACAATAATAATAATATTATTGTGATTTGTTAAAAAAATAAGCTTTACTATGAATTATATTCTATTGTATATGTCTATATGTGAGCCTGTGTGTATATTTGTGTTTAAGTATATATGAGAATCATGGGCATGACTCCCAAAGGAGTTTGTATAAAATACTAGACAGTGCTGTGAATTTACAGGGATCACATGAACCATAGAAACAAATGGTAGTTTCTTTGAAAAAGGAATAAGAATAAGTTTCAGTGACATAATAAGCACAAAAGAGGAAATCTTGAAAAATAGAGAAAGATGAAGAAGAAAACAAAAAGTCAAGAACACTGATAAAACTAAAAACAATGGTTCTTTAAAAGGGCTAATAAAATTGATACACTTTTATCTACCTTAAATTTAAAAAAAAAGAAAAATCAAATTAACAAAATAAAAATGAACAAAGTGAAATAACATGGAAGAAATAAAGGAATTGCCATAATATAGTATATAGTTATATTCTAGCAAAACTGGGAATTTTAAAAAAGATGATTATATGCCAAGATATGGTTCCCAAATTAAAGAAATGCCAAATAGAGATCTTAAATAAACCAATCTCAGAAAAAGATATTGAGCTAATTGTAAAGGAAGTACCAAAGGAAAAAACCTCTAGTTCAGATAGATTGATGGGAGAATTCTATAAAACTTTTAAAGAACAGTTAATGCCTATGCTACACAAATTATTCACAATGAGAAAGAAAACCCCCTACTAAATACTTTTTATGAGATAAATATAATCCTAATACCTAAAACAGGAAAGGATAAAGCAAAGAAAGAGACTAAACATCAACATTGATGAGTATTAATTTAAAAAAAATTAAATAGAATTCTGGAAAAAGGCTAAAGCAATTTATCTAGAAATTATTCACTATATCTAAGCTGGATTTATGCCAGCTTTATGAAAATGTTTCTCAACATTAGGAAAATAATTTACATAATCTTATCAAAAACAAAACCACTTAAAATCACATGATTATATAATAAATGCAAAAAATGCTTTTGACAAAGCACAACATTCATTTAGACTAAAAACCTTATAAACCGTAAGCATAGAAGGATATTTTTGTTCATATGTTAAAAGGTATCTCTCTAAAACAAAAACCATGATCACATGCAATAGGAAAATACTAGAAATTTTCCAAATAATTATAAAAGTAAAACAGGTATATTCTCATTCTTCACTGTTATTTGGTTTTATTCTAGAAATGCCAGTAATAGCACTAGTACAAAAGAAAGAAATTCAAGAATAAAAATAAACAGGAGGAAACAAATCTATCCCTATTTGCAGATGATGATGTGGTTCGCTTCAAAAATCCAAGGGAATTCCTAATCCAAGGAAACTAATTAAAACAATTAATAGCTTAAGCAAAATAACATAATGCAAAATAAATCTATAAAAATCAACAACACTTCAGCATAGCAAGGACACAATCAAGAAAGGAATAAAAGAAAGGGAGAGCATGTTTAAAATAGCAACAAAATGCATAAAATTACTGGAAGCCAATCTGCCAAACACATTCAATACCTGTAAAGAACCAACTACAAAATGTGGCTTAAAGAAATAAAAAGAGGAGGCAGAGCCAAGATGGCTGAGTAAAAGCAGGGGCTTTCTTGAGCTCTCATCCAAACCCTTCCAAATACCTGTAAAAAAATTACCCTAAACCAATTCTAGAGCAGCAAAACCCACAAAATGACAGAGTGAAACAAATTTCTAGCCTAAGACAAGCTGCAAGGTCAACAGGAAAGGTCTGTTGCACCAGTCTGAGAGAGGAGCACAGTCCAGTGCAAAATGTGCCAGCACAGACCAGGCCCCCCAGCAAACCTGGAGCAGGTCTTAGGGCACTAAATCACTGGCAGCTGTAGTGGTTTCCAGACTTCTCAACCCACAAACACCAAAGACAACTTAGAAGGTTGGTAGGAAAGGTCTGTCAGACCTTGTGAGAGAGTAGCACAGTCTGCCCCAACCCTTGGGGTTGCAGCAGCAATGGCTATGGCTGCTTCTGGAGCTCTTGGCCCACAGATGGTGGGGGGATCTAGTGACTCATCAGAGGTGGATTGCAGGGATCTCTTTGCTGGTGCTGAGGCAGGATTCTCTTGCTTTGTCCTGCTTGGATCTGGGTCTTAGTCCCGGATGGTAGTCCAGGGGTAAGGAAGAGTGTTGGCAAGGTGGAGCTTGTGGCAGCAGTAGAGAGGGAATCCTCCTCACAGTTCCAAGGCAGAAGAGTGCTTGTGGTCACTCACAGACCATAGCACAGGCGAGGAGAGGAGCAAACACCTCTCCTTTTATCATAGCACCTTGGAAGAACCAAAAATGTACATGTCCCTAGAAGTATCTCTGAAAATAGCTGTACAAAACTTCTGAAGCTTGGGGCAGTACATACTCCACACTACAAACAGAGCCCTTCCTTAACAAAGAGCTAAAATGTCAAGTAATTAGCTGGGAAAAATGAGCAAACAGTGTAAAAAACTCAGACTATAGAATCTTATTTAGTGACAAAGAAGATCAAAACATACAACCAGAAAAAGACAACAAAGTCAAAGCTCCTACATCCAAAGCCTCCAAGAAAATATAAATTGGACACAAGCCATGGAAGAGCTCAAAAAAGATTTTGAAAATCAAATAAGAGAAGTAGAAGAAAAATTGAGAAGAGAAATGAGAGTGATGCAAGAAAATCATGAAAAACAAGCTAACCACTTGCTAAAGGAGAGCCAAAAAAATACTGAAGAGAATAACACCTTAAAAAATAGAGTAAACCAAATGGCAAAAGAAGTCCAAAAAGCCAATGAGGAGAATGCCTTAAAAAACAGAATTGGTCAAATGGAAAAGGAGGTCCAAAAGCTTACTGAAGAAAATAATTGCTTAAAAATCAGAATTGGGCAAGTCAAAGCTAATGACTCTATGAGACATCAAGAATCAGTCGAACAAAATCAAAAGAATGAAAAAATAGAAGAAAATGTAAAATTCCTCATTGGAAAAACAATTGACCTGGAAAATAAATCCAGGAGAGATAATTTAAGAATTACTGGACTACCTGAAAACCATGATCAGAAAGAGAGCATAGACATAATCTTTCAAGAAATTATCAAGGAAATAGAAATTGAAAAAATCTACTGATCACCTCCTGAAAGAGATCTCAAAGGGAGAACTCCTAGGAATATTGTAGCCAAATTCCAGAATTCCCATGTTAAGGAGAAAATATTGCAAGCAGCCAGAAAGAAACAATTCAAATATTGTAGGAATGCAAGCAGGATAACACAAGATCTATCAGTTTCTACATTAAGGGATCAGAGGGCTTGGAATATGATATTCCAGAGATCAAAGGAACTAGGTTTAAAACCAAGAATCACCTGTCTAGTAAAACTGATTATAATCCTTTGGGGTAAAATGAATATTCAATGACATAGAGGACTTTCAAGCATTCCTGATGAAAAGACCAGAGCTGAACAGAAAATTTGGCTTTAAAATAAAAGACTCAAGAGAAGCATGAAAAGGTAAACAGGAAAGAGAAATCATAAGGGTCTTATTAAAGTTGAACTGTTTACATTGCTATGTGGAAAGATGATATTTTTAACTCATGAGACCTCAGTATTAGGGTAGTTGAAGGAAGTATATACATAGACATATACATAGAGGGGCACAGGGTGAGTTGAATATGAAGGGATGTTATTGAAAAAAATAAAAATAAAGGGTGAGAGAAGAATGTATTGGGAGAAAGAGAAAGGAAGAGATAGAATGGGGCAAATTATCTTACATAAAAGAGGCAAGAAAAAGCTTTTATATTGCAGGGGGAGAGGGAGAAGATGAGGGGGAATGAGTGAACCTTACTCTCATCAGATTTGGCTTAAGGAGAGAATAACATACACATTCAACTGGGTATGCATGGTACCCTATAGGAAAGTAGTCAGGAAAGGGATTGAGGGCAGGGGGATGGATGATAGAAGGGAGGGCAAATTCAGTGAGGAGGTAATCAGAAGCAAATACTTTTGAGAAGGGACAGGGTCAAAGGAGAGAATAAAATAAATAGGGGGTAGCATAGGATGGAGGGAAATAAAGTTAGTCTTTCACAACATGACTATTATGGAAATGTTTTGCATGATTATACATTTATAACCTATGTCGAATTGCTTGCCTCTCAATGAGGGTGGGTGGGGAGGGAGGAAGGGAGAGAATTTGGACCTCAAAGTTTTAAAAAAAAAACTAATGTTAAAATTGTTTTTACATGCAACTGGGAAATAAGATATACAGGCAATAGGGTATAAAAATCTATCTTTTCCCTACAGGAAAATAGAAGGGAAAGGGATAAAAGGGGGTGGAGGGTTGGTAGAAGGGAGGGCAGATTGAGGGAAGGGGTAATCAGAAGGCAAGCTGTCTTGGAGTGAAAGAGGGGAGAGATGGGGAGAAAATTTGGAATTCAAAATCTTGTGGAAGAGAATGTTGAAAACTAAAAATAAATTGATGAAAAGATTTTTTTAAAAAACAAAAATGAAATAAAAAACAAATTAAATAACTAGAGGGATATTCAGGGTCACTGACTGGGCCATTCCAGTATAATAAAAATGATAAAGCTACTGAAATTAATTTATAGATTTAGTACTCTACCATTAAAATTATCAATTCAATATTTTATAGAGCTAGACAAAAATAATAGCCAATTTTATTTGGAAGAACAAAAAATCTAGAATATCACAGGAAGTAATGAAAAATAGTAGAGAAAAGTGTGGATAGCACCACATCTAGCCTTCAGACTAGATTCTAAAACAGTACTCATCAAAACCATTTGGCACTGGTTAAAAAATAGAAAAGCAGATTAATGAGTCAGACTAGACAAGGACAATTCAGAAATGATTGAACTGAATAACCCACTCTATTTATTCTTTGTCTTCACTGTGACCTCCAATGCCTCCAGGTTTCTCCCAGGCCATCACCCCTGCTCTAATTTCTCTTTCCCCTTTTCCCAAGTCACTTAACCTTGTTTGCCTCAGTCCCTCATCTGTAAAATGAGCTGGAGAAGGAAATGGCAAACCACTCCAATATCTTTGCCAAAAAAAAAACAAAACCCAAATGGGGTCATGAAGAGTCAGACTCAACTGAAAAACCACTGAACAATCAAAACCCTATGGTTTATCAGTCCAACTCTGACAGTGTCCTCTACTCTCAAATCCCTTGCTCCCTTGTCCTATTTATGCCTTTGGAATCCCAACCCTCTATTATTCCCAATCTCCACCTCTTCTATTCCTATTCAAATGCTGCATCCATTATGAATTTACCTTACCTAATCTGAACTGAGCCCTCCCCATAGCAAGGTAATCCTGTTACTCATCTCTAATTGAAGTTCTTTACTGAGCCTGCTCTTCTACCCTCTAGGTTGAGACTTTTTATTGAGAAAACAAAAAACCATTTGTAATCTGTATTATTTTCTTTTACTGAGAAAATAAAAGACAATTTATAATCTGTGTTTTACTGAGAAAATAAAAGACCATTTATAATCTGTATGACCTTGGGCAAACCACTTAACCGCTGTTTGCCTCAGTTTCTTCATCTGCAAAATGGGGGGGGGGGGGGGGCAATAACACCTGCCTCCCAGAGTTGCTGTGATGATCAAATGAAAACAGTATTCATAAAGGATTTGGCACAGTGCCTGGCACATAGTAAGCACTATATAAGTGTTATCTTACTGTGAGCTTTCTCTAGTCCCCTTTATATCTCAAAACTCTGATTTTTTTTTTTTTTTTGCTTTTTGGAGGACAATTGGGGTTAAGTGACTTGCCCAAAGTCACATGGCTAGTAAGTGTGTTAAGTGTCTGAGACTGGATTTGAACTCAGGTCCTCCTGACTCCAGGGCCGTGCTCTATTCACTGTGCCACCTACCTGCCCCCAAAACTCTGATATGGTGCCCCATTTCTTCCTCTTTTATTCTACTTTCTAATGAAGAGATGACTTTTCCTAGACAAGGCCAGTGTGTCCTAGATTATGCCCCTTCCCATCTTCTCCAGAACACTGTCTACATAATCGCCCCCTCTCTGTAATCTTCAATCACCCTCTCTATCTACCAGTTCCTTCTCTGCTGTCTACACATACACCAAGTGTTCCCCATTTTTACAAAACCCTCTCCAGAACTTCATACTCTCTAGCTTTCATCCAATGACTGCCTCCCTTTCACAGACAAACTTCGGGGGGGGGAACCTCTATAATCATTACCTTCACTTCCTCTCTCCTCTCAAATGAAATAATATTTGTAAAGTACTTAACACAATGCCCAGAACATAGTATGTGCTGAATAAATGCTTATGTCTCCACCCTCTCTCCTTAACTCTGTGTGGTCTGCTTTCCAGCTTTATCAGTCAGGTGAAACTGATCTCTCCAAAGGTACTAAGGACCTCTTAATTGCCACAGCACTGCCTACCTTGCATTGTTGCCATGAGGATTAAATGAAACAATATTTGTTAAGATTCTTAGCGCTTGGCAGGCACCATCTAAATGCTTATTCCCTTTGTTTTCCCCCTATTTTCAGTCCTCAGCCTTCTCATCCCCACTGCCACATTTAACACAGTTGGATACTCTCTCTTCTCTGGGTTTTTGTTTGTTGTGACATGTTCTCTTCAAGCTCTCCTACCTAAGTGTTCCTCAGCCTTTTACTCAATCATCATCCATCATCAACTGCCTATAATGGCGTGAGATCATCTTTGGAAAAATGTAAACACACAAAAGGCTCTAATATGGACAAGGAAAAATTTATTCGTTTAATCTGCAAACATTTACTGCATACATAACTATTTCTAGGCTATGCCAGGGCAGTAGAGATAACAAGGAAAAGGCAAAACATTCCTTGCCCTCAAGGAACTTCCATGATGGAGACATCTTGTACATACAGGATATCTATAAATATACTGAGTGTGTACAAGATAGACAAGGTATACACGTACCTCGACAAGATATGTAGAAAATAGATGTAGGGGAACTTTCAGGGGGAAGTCATTACCAACAGGGGAAGGGAAAAGAGAAAAGACCAGGGAAAGGGAAAGGTCTCCTGAACAAGGAAGCATCTGAGTTGTGTCGAAGGAATCCAAGGATTATAGGAGACAGAAGTGAGGAAGGACAGCATTCCAGGCAGCCAGTGCAGAGGGATGGAGATAGGAAACTGGGCGTTGTGCATGAGGAGATTCAAGTCTGCCTGTGTGGTTAGAACATGGAGTATGTGAGGCTGACCTCATACCATGTAGCCCCAGGCCAACTACAGCGTAGAGTAAAGTATCCATATGATAGTCGAAAAGAAGATGGACTTTGGAATCACAAGGCCTAGGTTTGATTCCTGGTTTAATTGCTTACTGAGTGCCTAGGTAGCATAAGAGGGAGGAGTTCAAATCTAGCCTTAGACATTTCCTAGCTGTACTATCCTGGGCAAGCCACTTAATCTCAGTCTGCCTCAGTTTCCTCAACTGTAAAATGAGGATAATAATAGCACCTACTTCCCAAAGTTGTTGTGAGGATCTAATATTTGTCAAATATTTTCCAAACTTTAAAGCACTATGCAAATATTATTACTATTACTATTATTTCTAATGTCCTTAAACAAGTCAGCTGATCCTTTTAAGCCTCAATTTCTTCATCTGTATAATGAAGGATTTAGATTGAATGACCTCTAGGTCCCATTCTAACTTTAATTCTGTGAACTAAGATCAATGATAAAAAAAATTATAAGGAGGTAGATTCTAGTTCCATGTAAGAAAGAGCTTCTTGAAAATCATAAGAGAAAATTTACTTTTTTATGGCAGTTTATGGAAGGTTTGCAAATGTTTTCCTCACAACTCTTTGAAGTAGATACTAACAGTATTATTATCTCCATTTTTCAGATGCAGAAACTGAGGCTCAGAGAGGTCATGTATAATTTACCCACAATCACATAGCTAATAAATAAAAGCGCCAGAATTCAAACTCGGGTCTCCTGATTACAAGTCAAGTGCTCTTTCCAGCATGAAGCACCCTAACTGAAGAAAGATAAAGATAAAGAAGAACTCCTACAGGGTATAGAACTCATGAGCCCAATTTAAGAAAAAAATTAAAATTCTACATAAGAAGAAAGAAAAGGGAGAGAGCCGTGAGTTTGTCTCTGGAAGTATCGATTCAGAGAGAAGTAAGTAGCAGCTGATGGGAACGAAGAGGCTGAGTGCCCACAAGCAGAGGAAAAGCCGCTCAAAGAATTTCTGTGGGCAGAGCCCGTGGGACATTGGCCAAGATGATGGTAAAGGTGCCTTTCAGGAGAGCAGTTTCAAACTGAGGCTGAGGGGGTAGGCAGGCCTGTGCAGAAAAGAGAGCTTTGGCTCTCTAAGGATGTACAGAGCTAAGAGAGAAGAGAGTGCAGTCTGGGTCCTTGAAATGGAAGCCTGGCGAATGAGTGGGAAAAGACTTGGATTACCTGCAAGAAGCTATTAACCTTTGGGTCTTTGTCAGATCCACTGAATAATGGGAACTTGTGTACTTATAACTCAGTTCAAATACATGTGTGTATAAATATATGTGTATATATGCACATGTGCATATGTATACATATATGTATGTACATCTATTACATATAGATATCCATGTGTGTATATGTATGTGCATGTATACATGTATATACTTTATACCTTAACATTATCTCAGGAAAGTTCAGAGGTAAAAGGAACTTTAAAGATCACTAATTTAATGTCTGTATTTTATGGATGGGGAAGCTGAGGTCCAAAGAAGTGGAGAGATTTCCTCAAGGTCAAACAGCAAGTTAGTAAGTGTAACTGTGTCTGGAAGTCAAGGTTCTTCCATCCAATTCAGCACTCTTGCTACCACATTGCCCCACCTCCCTTAGGGGTACACTTCTATGTTTGCTATAATTTGTCCTTTTATTGGCTGTTTCAATTTAGAGGTGACCTAAATAGCCCAGCAGTTATTCATCCCCCCATGACTAGGTCCCATTGCCTGGGATCACTCAGCCAATCAATCTGTAGGGTAGTGTTTCCTTTCCTTCCTCTCTCTGTTGGTTTTTGTGTTTGATGGTCTTTACTCCAACAAATTAAGCTGCTGGGTGCATGTTGGGGGAAGGAGGGAGAGGAGATTTACCTGCCTTTTTATCAAATCCGAGATTAACCCGAACTGGAGATAGATCAGGCCAAATGCAGTTCATTAAGGGGTGAAGGCTAAATACTGGGGAGATCTGTATTCCATGAACGCCATGCACCATAATCTCAGCACGGTGCTTAATGTTATAAAGTGTGCTAATAAGTCTAGGTCACCTGCCTGGGGAAGGCAGATAAGGACTTGAAAATTATGCATATTAGTATGTGTAATCTACCACCAAATATTGTTGACTCGAAGCCCTAGATATTTTAATTCACTCCCCCGCTGCTTTCTTTCTGACTACATGGTTAATTCAGGAGACATAAATCGGAAAGCAATAATTACTAGAGCTATTATTTGGGTTTGATCTGCAGCCTTCTACATCAGAGAAGCCAGGGGCGGGGGTAGGAGGGCAAACTTGTTCCCTTCCTCCTAAGCTACCCACCTCACTCAACTTGACAAAACTTTGCTCTAATGGAAATTGCTGGATCCTCAATTCTTATCCTTGCTCTCCCACAATCGCACAGCAATCTGTGTGATTGAGCTTGTCCTTTAATCTCAGAGGATTTAGAGCTAAAAAAATAAAACTTAGAAATCATATAGTTCAACCCCTCTCATTTTACAGATGAAAAATACTAAAAATGAAATAAAGCATAAAAAAAATTGAGTCACCCAAAGAAGTTAAGTGAGTCTCCCAAGGTCATATACACCTGACACAGATGTCTTTCCAACATGTCTTGCTTTCTTCCCCCGATATGGCACTAGGCTACCTAATGCCCTTTTCATGGCTTCTAAAATCACATATTAAAAGGAGAAGACAACTTGGAGATCTGCTAGAACCCCTTCATTCTACAAATGAGGACATTAAGGCCCACATAGGGAAGCAGATTAACCCTAAGGTCATTGCAGGTCCTGGGTAATGGAAGCAGGATTTAAACCCAAGACCATTGTCTCCTAATCCAGTGTTCTTCTTGATGTTCCTCACTGCCCATCCAAAACTTTGCATATTGTTTCCCTCTTCCTGAAAAAATATACAAGCAAACAACAAAAAACATTTCCCCTCTTCCCAACTCCTATTTCTCTTGTCACCATCATTCTTTCAATCACCCAAACTTATACTCTCAGAGCCATCTGTGTCTTTTCCCAGTCACTCAACTCTGACATCCATTCAGCCGGCAAGTCGTATCAGTTCTACATCCAAAATCCTTCTCCCCTGCATCCCTCCTCTCCATTCCCACTACACCCACCTTTGTCAATACTTTCACCTCTTCTCTCCAAGAGAGAATCCTAAATGGTCCCTCCTTCCTTTATTCTATCCCCTCTCTAATCCCTAATGCTGATAAGCCTCACTTTTCCTTCATTTTTTACTACCTACCTTACAAAAAGGTTGTGAAGATCAAGTGAGATAATGAATTTAAAGCACTTTGTTTCAAAAAAAAGGTCAGATAAATGTGAGCATCCAGAGGCTCCTTATAGAAAATCTCCCAAAATAGAAGGAACATGCCCTGGGGTTTGAATGTGATGATCTTGAGTCCCACGTATGTTTCTCAATTCCATCATAGACAAGCAGTATGACTTTCTACAAGTCATTTACCTACTCCATTATCAGGACCGAGATTTCCTAGATTCACTTTTATCTCCTCCTTTTCCAATAGGGAATGAACGAGACACAGAGTCCTGAGCTCAAGGTTGGGAGTAGTAGTAAAGGGAGGAAATTCATACCCCAAGGTCCTGGCTACCTCCCCATGTGCTATATCTGAGGCAGAGGTTTTTAACCTGGGGTCCATAAACTGGGATTTTTTAAAATATTTTTATAAATGTATTTCAATATAATAGGTTTCCTTTGTAATATTATGTATTTTATTTTATGTAATTAAAAACATTATTCTGGGAAGAGAGCCACAGGCTTCACAAGACTGCCCAAAAGGTCTGTGACCCAAAAAAAAGTTAGGAACCCCTGCTCTAAAAACTTTCCCTTGCTTCTGCATGAAGATTCTTGGGAGAAGTAGGTAGAAGACATTGTCCTGATAGATTATAGGCCCCTATGAAGGCAGATCCACTCCTTTAAGGTTAGGAAACATCAACCACAATTGAAGTAGGCTCAACTATTCCAATATATAATTGATCTTGCCATTGATTTCAAAAATGCATCAATCAAGACCCAAAACTTTGCCTTTTTCATTCCCAATTCCCAACCTGATCATCAAAGAGTGGTGTGGGAGATCCTTACCCTGTTATGCTCAGGCAAAAAGTGAAAGGAGAAAGATCAGAAAATAAGATAGAGTAATTTCAGGCAAACAGGAAAAGAGACCTGAAATATTTGCATTTTGAGGATTTTACTACACTTTCATTTAAATGATCTGCCAGGATTGATGACCTTCAGAAGTACCAATCACTCCCTGGCTATCTCTGAAGTGACAAAAACAATCATACAGCTGACTGAGCAACTCCTAGGACACCACATGATGAAAGGTGGAAACTTGTGCTAGAGATGTGTGTTGTCCTATCCAAACACTCCCAGAATTGAACAAGTCCCAATCAGTCTAGACCCCCCACTTCTGCCTCCCTTCTTCCCTCTTCTTCCTTCTCTTCTTCTTCCCCTTCTCTTTGTTTTTTCTTCCTTTTTCTCATTTTCACCCTTGTTTCCATTCATCCTCTCTACCTTCCTCTTTCTCCTCTCTTCCTTCATCTTTCTTCCTCCCTTTCTCCCTCCTTCTGTCTTTTTCCCTAGTCTTTGCTCCTTCTGCTTTCCTCTTTTGCCACTTTCCTCCCTTTCTCTTCAAATTTTCTTCTCTCTTCTTCCCCTTCTCTCTGCCCTCCTTCCTTCTTCTGCACATAATGTCTTCTTTTTCCATCCCACTGTCCTCCCTCTTTTTCTTTTCCCATCATATGCCAAACTGATAATGGTTCAACTGTATTCTTCCACAGAAAACTGTCATTTTAGAAGGCCCTCCAGAGACAATGCCTTAATCCAGTCAGCAGATTGACTCCCTGATGTCAAGAATTTTAGGTTCTAACTCAGAACCAAGAAACAGTGTGGTATAATAGCTAGAGGGGCGGGGGAGAGAGAGAGGGAGAGAGAGAGAGAGACAGAGAGAGAGAGACACAGAGACAGAGAGAGACAGAGAGAGAAAGAGAGAGAGAGAGAGTCTCTAAATCAAAAGACCCATGTTCAAGTCTTGCCTCTGATACCTACTGGTTTTATGACCCTGACATGTAACCCCTTTGGTACCCCAAGCCTTCCTTCTAATAGCTACCAAGATATATCGGTAAAGGAGTTTCCTCCATAGGGAGTTTTCTATACTGACTAAATTACAGGTCTGACCTTTAAAAAATTAGGTCAGGGCCAATGTAGGAGATGTTTTTAGTCATGGGAGCCTTTCAAATCTCACCTGGTAAGTGGCCACCTGTCCTGCTCAGACTTGGATTCCTGTCACACTGGGTCATTAGAAAGAGGTTTCAAGTCTCCAAGCTTAGAAGCCTAGCCCCCTCTTCCCTGGCCCCATATGGGCCCAGTTCCTAGGCCTTTGACTCAGGGGCAGGGACTAGAACAGCCTCAAATGGGAGCTGCCACTATTTCCCTCTGGGTTTCACAGAACAGACCTAGGGGTCAATTTTCAATCCAGAATAGAACTGTCTATGAAAGTATCCCATCATCTTTGAACAAAAATAGCTACTTTAAATGTCTAAAGACTTGTCACATGGATGAGCGAGTACATGTGGAGGTGGGAGTGAGCAAAGCATATAATTCACAAGTAACATTAGGACGAACTTTTTACCAATCAGAGCCACCCAGAAATGAGGTGCCTGTCCCTGGGAGAGCTAAAGTAGAGACCAGATGATCACCTGCTGGGCGTGCTGTAGAAAGGACCCCTGCAACATGTGGAGAGGGAGACAGGAGAAATTGTAGATGCCCCCTATGCCACAATCTCTTACAGCATGAAGCAATCCAAGCTGCCCGTATCTGGATCAACTGCTGAATGACACAAAGGAAGCCATTCTAACTGTTCCCCATGAAATATGTAGTGTTGTGGATAGTGTAGTGGACCTGGAGTCAGAACACCTGGCTTTGAGTTTTGTTCCTCCCACTGACACACTGAGAGAAAGGCACTCTGTAATGGATAAAATGTTGGACTGGGAGTCACAAAGATCTAGGGTCAAATTCAGACTCTAACAGTAACTAGCCATGTGACCTTACTTAATTCACATAACCTCTTTAGAGCCTCAGTTTCCTCACCTGTGAAATCAGGAAACAAGATCTGAAGTGTGCCTAATTCTCAGAGGTATTGTGAGACCAAATTGAGAAAATGCACATAAAGCCATTTACAAACTTTAAAGCCCCATATAAATGTCAGTTATTATAGGTGTGTGACCTTGGGGGATTCCTTTGCCCTCTCTGGGCCTTGGTTTTTTCATCTGGAAAATTGGAGCATTGAATGAGATGACCTCTAAGGTCCTTTCCAAGCTCGAACATTATATGTGTCTATAAATAACCCCTGGGTGACTTGACCTGGAAAGAGCTCTCTTGAAAAGCTGATATCTAATTACTTATTAGAGAAGTGGAAAGAATGAGGAGCTAGATTGTTAACAAATGGTCCTTCCTTCACTATTGGTGGAAATTGTGTCCATGATGTTAAGTGTGATGTTAAAGGGTAAATGCTTGGAGAAAGGAAGAGGAGGGGCAGATGGAGGAAGAGATGTTTGCTGTGGCTTCCCTAGGTTTGGAATAGCAGGTGGAACCTTGATAATGTCAACGACTAGTAGCATCTCTAAGTCCTGTGTTCTACCCCTTTTAAGTTCAATATGAATAAATTTGAGTTGAGTGAAGGAAGGACTGAGGATCAAAGATAAAGGGACAAGGAAAATCTCTTTTCTGTTAAAGGAATCAGAGGAAACTTCACAGAGCAAGTAGGTGGCATTTAACTTGAAACAGAAAATGACTTGGAAGTCAACAGGCAAAGCTTAGGAGAGGAGAATATAATTCCAACCATAGGGAATGACATAAACCAAAGGTCAGCAAACTATGGCAGGTAGGCCAAATTTGACCCTCTGACCCTCTAAGTTTGTAGGCCATATGAAAGTAAGTGATGGGGCAGTTTGGGGCCCTCCCACCATAGTTTGCTAACTGCTGATATAAACAAAGGTACAGAATTGAAATAGGAAATAGGAAAAGAGAAGACTTTGGGATGGGGGAACATGATCACTGTCTTCACATATTTGAAGGAATGTCATTTAAAAAATAATTAGATATGTTCTGCCTGGCACCAGAGAGAGAACTAAGACAAATGGGTGTAAATTATAGGGAGACGGATTTCAAAGTATTTTTAAAAAGAAAGAGGAGCAGAGGGAGAGATGGATGGAGAGAGAAGGCAAGCAGGATGAAGATGACAATGACAGAGACAACAAGGAAGAAACAAAGAAAGGAGGAGAGGAGGAAAGGTAAGGAGGGAAAGATGGAAGGAAGGAAGGAAGGAAGGAAGGAAGGAAGGAAGGAAGGAAG
>NW_027187368.1:4598280-4634941 GCF_028583685.1 Petaurus breviceps papuanus | reverse complement strand
AAGGGAGGAAGGAAGGAAGGGAGGGAGGGAAAGAGGGAGGGAGGGGGGGGGGGGGGGGGGGGAGGAAGGGAGAGAGAGAGGGAAGGAGAAAGGAAGGAGATATGGAAGGGAGGGAGGGAGGAAGAAAAGGAAAGAAAGAGAGCACAAGTCTCTTGAATAAAATTTTGTCTGTGGCCACTGTTATCAGCAAACCAAGCATATTCAGTTAAAATGAGGAGACTTCTTAAACTTAGAACAACCATTCCAAATTTCTGAAGTCACTTTTTAGTCTCCCTTAGGATAAAGCTTACCACTCAATTTAGAACCAGAGCTTTTATATTTTTATCACTTATACAGTGTTTGCACATAATCATTAAATAAAAGAATGAATGAATGAATGAATATAAAGAAAACCCTAAGTGACTGGGACCAGGATATAGCTCTGAGAATCTAAAGGCTGCCTACCCCAGGTTCATTCCGTCACATAGAGGAATTAAGAAAGGATTGATACAGATAATGGCTTATGGGACACAATCTGTCCCCTGGCTTTTAGTCCAAGCTTTTAGGGGTGAGCACAGGCCCTAGAAGCAAGGGAATGAGGCCACTGGAGGGGAAGGTGTGAGCACGAAAAGGGCCAAACAGCTGAGTCTGCAGTTCTCCCCCTGGAGCAGACCAGGGGCAACTTTCCTCCACCTCTCACTTTGTCCCCAGAATGCTCCAATTTCTCCCAATGGACTTGGAAAACTTATTTTTAAATCTTCCTTTTGACACTCACACAGCATGACTTGATCTGATAAACAAAACCTTCTGGTGCTGTTCCATGGGCCTCTGCTAAAGTGTGGGGCACACTATGGAAAAAACAGTTCAAGAGAGAAGAATTTAACATCTAGCATTTCCTGTGACAACTGAGTTAACAGCATAAATAGGTCAGTTTACAGGTAAATTGTCCTCAGACCCAAAGTGCCAGAGTCCTTGAATGCTGCCTGGAATCCTGTTAGCCTGCTTTTTGTAGCTTCTCAGTTTCTCATCTCATACTATTTGTGGTGATTTCATTCAATTCAATTCAATTCAACAAACATTTACTATAGAAATAGCCATGCTACAGGAGAAACTGTCCTACACCGTAAGCCAACTCACCAGCCCTGAGTCTCCCCAGACCAAAATTTGCTTCCTAGCCACCTGTACACTAGATGGGTTTCGTCTGCCTATTAGAGGAACACTGGCCCTCTGGCCAGATGACCTGGCTTAAAAAACCTCCTTAGATAACTACTATCTCTGTGAACTTGGGCAAGTCACTTGACCTCCTGGCTTCCATTTCCCAGTCTGAAAAAGGAAAGGATTGAACTAGCCGGCTTCTGAGGCCCATTCCAGCCCTGGATCTGCAAACCAATTTATATCCTCAGAGCACATTACAGTGCCTTGTATACAGTAAATACTTAATAAATGCTTTTTCATTCATTTCATCACTGGACTTAGAGTCAGGAGGCTAGGGTTCATGCTCTTGCCTCTTACTAGCCTTATCCCCATAAGCAAGTCACCCCTCTTGGCTGCAGGCCCTTCCTCCATTAAATGAGGATAATGCCATAACTACAACACCATATTGTTGTAAGGCATTCGAAGAATTCACTACCCCATGTAACAGCTCAATCCACTGTGGGATCATACTAGAAAAGATCTTAGGATCCAATCTAATTTCCTCATAAATGACTTGCCCAAGATCACCAATAGTAAATGAAAGACCTAGGATTCAAACCCAGGTCCAGGCTTTTCCTTAGAATGAGCTAACAGCTGCTTCTCAATATGTTTCCTCATTGGTCCTAATAGCCTCCAGAGTCTCTCGTTGGCAACCAGAAAATAGTCAGTCTTCAACCCAGAAGGGAAATGGGGCTGCCTGTTAAAAGTGTCCCCACATCTGTGGAAGAAAGCACTGCTGTCTTCAAATACCTGAAGGACTAGAGCTGGCTATGCTCCCAGTACGTGAACTAGACCAGGGATGGGCAACCTGTGGCCTTCAGGCCACATGTGGTCTTTCAGATCCTTAAATGCAGCCTTTTGACTGAATCCAAAAGGCTGCACTTAAGGATCTAAAAGGCTACATGACACTGAGAAACCAGGCCCAACTGCAAAAGTAAAGAAAAGACTGATCCATGAAGGATATCCTCTCTGGTTCATCAGGCTTCTACAGGTCTTGACAGTGTCATGGTTTAAAAGAAATGGAAAGCTTCAGGATTCAGCATTTTTGTACTTGATAATGGACTTTAAAAGAGTTTGGTTTATTATTGAATATATTCTCCCCTCCACCCCTTCACTCGGTTGCCTTTACTATAAAACTACTAAAGTAGTAAAATCCCTCCTGGCACTAAGTATTCAGCAGCAGGATTGCATTCCTGACTGATATTGATCCAAGGTCACTTTAAACAACTATATTACATTGCGTCACCCCCTGATTTGCTTAAACAATCCATGATGCCCAAAGCTAGGTCAATTGCTGAGACGTGAGGCAGGGAAAGAAATTCTAGAGATTCCCACCATGAAGTAAATAACCACAGGCTGAGTTGGCCCCAATGGGAACCCAGAAGAGCTCTCCAGGAAAATGATGCCTAGTTAATTACTAGTGAGGGTGGAAGAAGAAAGTAGGGTGGGCAGAATAAATAATGGCTTATGAGAGACGAGCCATGGGGCTTTTAGTAACCAGCCACCCAGACTCAGCCTTTGAATCCTTTCTTTATGATTGTTTTCTTTTATTGGGGGCGCGGTAATCACCTGGTCCCATGGCACACTCATTAACCCAACATAGGTTCTCCAAGCAAACAAGATCAATGAGAGGGGAGCCATTAGTGCTACTCGGGCGGGACTCCACCGACAAGCCCCATCTGAAAAATGTGGGCACAGAGGTCTACATGGAGTGCCTTGAGGTCTGCATCTAAATTGGCTGTCAGCTTTCAGTCTCTACCCTCCTCTCCACCCCACCCACAAAAGTCCAGAGATAAAGATCTCTCCTGGACATATTTTTCTCATTTCCCGTATCTGAGGGCACAGTCCAGACCTCTGAGAGTTCTTGCTGGACCTTGGCAATTAGATCTGATAAATAACGATGAGGACTGTTCAACTCCTTTATCCTTCCCTTCATTGGTTTGTTTGCGGGAAGGAGGTTGGTGTGGGACAGAGCTTTTTACCAGGAGTTCTGGGCTTCAGATCCAGCTAATGATAAATAATACCACCTTCCAGTTGTTAATTGTTTTCAGCCATGAATGAAATCATAGTATCAGATAAGTGGAAGTGGCCTTGGACTTCATATGGTCTGCCCTCCCACCCAGCCCACTAATCCCTCCTAGCGCATCACTGGCAGAAGGTCATCCAATTTCACTTAAATACAGGGTCTTCTTGTAGGATATAGGTGTTGAAGGGATTCTTAGATCTCAGTTCTCAGATGATCCAGTTCCTAAATTTTTAGAGATGAGAAAACAGAGGTCCAGAGAAATAAAGCCAAGGTCACTTAGCTACTGAGTGGCAAAGTGGGAGGTCAAGCCCAAGCCTTCTGATTCCAAATCCAGTGACCTTTCCACTCTACCACAATGAGCTTTCACCTCTAAAGTGAGTACATTTCTTTATTTGGTACTAGCCCTGACTCCATGAAAGAAAGGTTTTCATGTCAGAGTAGAGGTTTATAAGTCACAGGAGGGCATAATCCTGAGGTCTCCGTCTCTGAGAAAGATGGGGCACACATCCAATCCAGTGGCTTCCCTTTGCCACTAAGAACAAAATCATCAATATATAGGAGGAGTGGATTTAGAAGTGGATTTAGAGCCTGGGTTCCAGTTCCAGCTTTGACATTCACTACCTGGGTGACACTGGACAAGTCATTTCACCTCTCTGGGACTAATTTCTCTTCTGTAAAATGAGAAAGTCAGGTTAGATGGTCTCTGAGGTCCCTTCTGCCTATAGATGTATGATCCCTTGAACCAGAAATGAATACAAATCTGGACTCAGACACTTATTGGCTATGCAACCTTAGTCAAGATACTTTAGCTCTCTGAGTTAAGCTCAGTTCCCTCATCTGGGGTTTTAAATATCACATACTTCACAGGGCTGAAAATGAAAATGCAAACCTTACAGCACTATATACTATAGAAATGTGAGCTCACTAAAAAAGCTTCAACATCCCAGTCTTGAGCTAGGGAAAGTCCTTATGGAAGGATGCATTGACCTGTCTCACTGGAATAGCTGACATTTCTGTAATGCTTTAGGATTTTCAACAGTATTCTCCTCATGACAACCCAGAAAGATAGGTGGTGTAAGTTGCATTGTTCCCATTTTACAGATGAGAAAACTTAGGGATAGGGAAAGAGATTTCATTAGGGCTGAATAGCTAAAAAGTCTATAGTCAAACTCTGGTCTCCTGATTGCAAGATAAGAACTCTTTCCATTAGTCCTGTTCTGCTTCAGCAGCTGAAAAGGTCATTTCCCTGGCATGAGTTGGGGTATTCATGCCCAGTTGGTAAAATGCCAGAATTATTAAATTTCCTTTCTCCTGTCTCCCATTCCAGGTGAATGCAATCTAACTTCTATTGTACACAAGCAAGTCTTTTTTTTTCCTTTTTGCATTTTTAAATGTGCCAAGGTTAAGAGACAAAGTAGGAGGTGAAAAACATCCCTAGCTGTCATGGTCACCATTGTGCTGAGATGAATTCAAAACACAGAAAAGGAATGCCAGGTGGGTAGGGTTGTAAATGCCTGGATCCCTGCCTGTTTCTTTCTTTCTGCTCCCTTGCTTTATTATCAATCCCCCTGGTTCCTGTGAACCTTGAAGCATGCATGGTGGGAGATGGGGTATCTTCCCACTTGGGATCCTGTAAAAGCTCTTTCTATGGCATGGAAAGGTCCTACAGTAATGTGAATGGAAATTGTGGAATTGAGGTGAGTAGGCTCAGACCCAGCTATACCACTGGGGCTGGTAAATCACTTCAGTTCTCTGGGGCACACACAATCATAGAAACTCATGGCTGAAAAGCAAGAATCTAGCCCAACCGTACCTAAAAAGAAATCTCCCACAAGCCCCCACTTGAAGACCTCTAATAAGGAGGAACCTACTACTTCCCACTTTTAATCAGCTTTAATTGATGAGAAGGTCAGATTGAAATCTTCCTCTTCAACTTTCACCTTTTGGTCTTAAAGCTACCCCACTAGGACCAAAAAGAATCCTGAAAATACTAGAAGACAACTATCAGGTCCTCCTGAGGCCCAACCCCCTACCCCATCTCGATTTCCTCATCTAATAATAATATTGTTCATATTATGTACTTTACTGAACTGTTAAAGGAAGGCTCATTGTAAACCATTAAAGGGCTATATAAACTTAAGATATGTACTGTTATAGTGAGAAGTGCCAAATTCGCCACCATGAGGGCTATATACAACATTAATAGGTTCCAAAAAGGTTTAGGTGTCCACAGAGAAGAGTATCAGAGTGAATCATTAAAAAAGGAACTTGGAATTTGGGTGACCATTTGACATGATACCAGGAGGTTATTACTTTCTCCAGTCAATTGTCCTTTGGTGCTCGATTGAACTCCAACCTTCTCTCCCACCACTGAAATTTAGCACCTTTTGACCTGTTTCCAGCTCATCCTCTGACTGTAGGTAAGTGATAAAAGTTATAAAGTTAGCATAAAATACTAGAGCTGTGAGGGTCTTTGAATATAGACTGGATTGGAAAGAACTGTCATACTAGAGTTTTATGATATAGAATATTAAAGTTGGAAATTAAAAAATACTCCAACCCTCTCCTTTTGCATGTGATCAAACTGAGGCCCAGAAAGAGAGGAAGTGATTTGCCCAAGGTCACACAACCAGGGAGGGGTAGTCACAACTTAAATCCAGGTCCTGAGACTCCCACTCCAATGTTCCATGCTAAAAAGAGATGATTATACTACATCAATCAAATAATTAACCATTTCCAAGACTAGCCCTCCAAAGGTTTTCACTTTGTCTGAAATCAAGGTATGATGCCACCAGAGAACAGCATGAATGCTTCAGTTCTGGTCCAGAAAGGACTGGATTTCCTGCATGCTCAGATGACATTCTGGATACTCAGGTTATATAATAAATAGCAGGCCATAGTAGCTGAGTTTGGACTCCAAAGACCCAGGTTCAAATCACCTGATATACTGCTTCTTACCTGTGGCATTTCCTGTGGGACTCTTAGCAAATCATTTCATTTCTCTGGGTCTCATTTTCTCCATCTATAAAATAAGAGAGTTGGGATAGATGGCTGTCCAGAGAATAAATCAATTATCCTATTATCTGTTTTCTTCCATTAGCTAGAAAAGAAATCAAAAGACCACGGCAATATAAATACTATTGGCCAGCATGATTTCTCCATCAGCAGGTCTTTGCCAAATCAGCAGAATGTTTTTTCCTTCAGTCACTCCCCCAACTCCATGCCCACCTTAAATCTTTGTCCTTAGATGATAGAACTTGTGCTATATCCAATTTGCATCAAATGGTAAGGTTTGCCCGTTCACCACTAAGTGTGGCCAGTCCCTGATACTTTTTTAATGATATTAACAATGACATGTATGCCATGATGTGTTGGTAAATGTTTAATACCTGGCTCAAAAGGGGAGGGGGGGTTGTAGATGTTTGACAAACTTTTAAGTTTAATCTAAATTAACATTTTTCCACTACTTTCTTAAGTTAGACAATCAATGAAACAATAAGTCAAACCCTCATTTGTAGCATTGGTTTCTAAGCTATTAAATGTCAAGTATTGATATTGTTAAATGTTGATTTCAAAGTTATTAAATGCTCACACTGAAACTTTAACTATCAGCTCTAGCTGTTTTGGGCTGGCTTCAGCACACCCTAAAACATGTATAGTTTTTATGGTTAGAAAGTGCTTTCCCACATGTTATCTCTTCTGATAACTCTAAATAGAGAATACAATCCCTGTGACCCCTATTTTATAAACAAGGAAGCTTTTAAAGTCTAAGAGACTTTTCACAAAGCAAATAGGTATCTAAATCAGAACCAAAACCTATCATCTGCCTTCTGGTCCAATTTACTTTCCCCAACACTAGGGGTAGAAGACTCATCTTCCTGAGTTCAAATCTGACCTCAGAAACTTTCTAGTTGTATGACCCTGGGCAAGTCTCTTGTTTGCCTAATCTATGAAATGAACTGCAGAAGGAAATGGCAAATCACTCCACTATCTTTGCCAGTAAAACCCCAAATGGCGTCACACGGAGTCAGGCATGACTGAAATGACTGAACACCACCACCAGTGGTATCAAATAGAAAAGGAGGTCACTGAATCATATAAAAGGATTCCCACTGGCTGTATATTGACTTAGAAAACCAAATATTAATATTATCTATGTTTTATTGCATTGTGTTTATTTTTTAAATATTCCAAATTACATCTGAATCTGGCTCAGACTGCACTTGGTATTCTGTGGGATGGGTGGTGGGATGTTTGCCACCCCTGCACTACAACACGTCGCCTTTGTATCCACCCTGAGATGACCACACACTACTGCATCCTAGCAGATATTGCACTGTTATTTCTTGATTGAATTTTTTATTAGACCCGTCCCAGAAAGGAGGGAATAGCAGGAACATAGTTCTCCAGACACTCCACCCAATATCTTGGTCTCTTGGGGTAGGCTCTAACTGCTATCAGTTAGGTACAGTATTCTCCTACCCTGAACCAGAACCATGGTCCACAGGTAGAATATGAATTTTCTAAGCTGAGAGCCAGTCAAACTGCCTTCCAAGCCAGGGTCATGGGGTCAGGGACTACCTACAGACTCAACTCATGTAAACCCATGCCATCCCCATAAGTCTCCCTGCCCCATCTGGTCTTTATTCTCAGCAGGTGTATGTAAGGAGGACATAGGGACAGTCAGTCATTCAGGCTACAGCACAGAGGTAAGAGAAAGCAGTCTCCCCAATGTCTCCTCTTGGCCTCCCTTGCTTCTAGTTGGGAAAGTGGAGAGCTGGTCACTATCAGCTTCTAACCTGTTGTGGCCCCTGCCTTAGCCAGTGCATGGTGTCCAGAAGGAAAAAGGCATGATTAAGAAGCTTTCCTGTCAGCGGCATTAACTGGGGAGTGGTAATGTATTCAGTCAGCAAGTCTATATAGAACGTCTGTTCAGCACTGTACTTGGCTCCCTGAAGGGCCCCCCCCAAAAAAACTGGTTATACATCCCCAAGGTATGGGGTGGCAGGGGAAAGATACCAAGATCAGTAGGTAAAATGGAAAAGTGAAATTGTGTTAATTTTTAGAGTCAAAGGACCTGTATCGTAATTCTGAATCTATCACTACCTTCATAAACATGGACTAATCAGTCCTCTTCTCTAACCATTTTCATCTGTAAAATGAGGGAACTGGATTCGATAATAGGTGACCTTCTAGAGAACGTCCTTTCATTTTTACCTATGTTATTTCACAACAGTCCTGTGAGGTAGGTGCTATTCCATTTCATATTTAAGGAAACTGAGGCTCATAGAGATCAAGTGATTTGTTCAAGGCAACATAGCTAGCAGATGTCTGAGGTCTTTCTGATTCCAAGTCCAAAGCTCTAACCATTTCATTAAGCTGCTCTTCAGGTCTTCTTACATTCCAAATCTATGAATCTATGACAGCTTACAGTCCAGAAGGGGGAAGAAAAGTATCCATAAATGACAATGATACAAAGCTCCATATAAAACTGCAGAAAACAGGCACAGAGTGCTATGGGAATGCAGAGAAAGTGGAGATTTTTCCCTCTGAAGGAACTAGGGAAGGCACCATATGGGATCTCATTGTTGCAAAGTCAATAAGCAGAGATATAGGGGAAGGACATTCCAGGCATAGGGACAGAGCACCAGAAAATCAGAGGCAGGACCCCAAGAGGCAGGGTTCCAGAAAATGCAAATCACTAGGTGTGGTTGGAGTGCTGGGCATATTTACAATGTATATAAGAGAGTCATGGCAGATAAAACTGGAAAGATAGATTGTGACTAAGATCAGATTGTGGAGGGCCTTGAATGCCAGACTGAAGGAGCTGGAATTTTATCTTGTACATGATGGAGTGCCATTGAATATACTCATACAGGAGAATGACATGATGAAAGTGGTGCTTTAGAATAATTGCTCTTGGGATATTAAAGGATATTAATTTGAAGGCAGAGGGACTATTCACTTCAAATCAAGCACTTAAAATAATATCCTGCCAGAACAGGGCAGGGTATGCATTTGGCGGGGAGTTCCTTTCTGTAAATACCCAGCAATGCTCAATATTTCACTGTGAAGTAGAGAGAAAATAGACTCTGGACATCCCACACATCAAATCACTATGGAAAAATTTAATATGAGTGAATAAATGAACAAAGAAATGAATGAACAAATGAAGGGAAGACAGTAGTAGATTAAAAAAAGAATGTTTGACTTTGAGTCAGGAAGATGAGTTCAAATCCATCCTCAGACTTATTAGCTGGGCAAAGAGTCACAACCTCTGTTTGCCTCAGTTTCCTCATCTGTAAAATGAGGATAATAGCATCTACTTGTTTTGAGGATCAAATGAAATAATAATTGCAAAGTGCTTAGCATAGTACCCTGCACATAGTAAATGCTATATAAATGTTAGATCTTAGTAGTGGTAGTAATCTCTCTCAGGTTCAATTTCCTTATCTGTAAAATGGGAACAGCAATAGCACCAATCACCCAGATTTATTGTGAGGATGAAACAAGACAACATATGTAGAGTGTTTGCAAACCTTAAAGGGCCATACAAATGCAAACTATTATTATTATGATTTAGCATTAAAAAGCATTTACTAGGTTCTTACTATGTGCCCAGAACCATGCTCACTTCCTCATCTGTCAAGTGAGAGAAGGAAATGGCAAACCATTTCAGCATCTTTGCCAAGAAAACCCCATTCTGATAAGGGGAGGAAATCATATAGGGCCATAGTGGCAAAGGAGGGGTGTTTTGGTTTGGAAAATTACAGTGAAGCCAGCAAGGAGGAGACTGACACACCCTTTCTGGAAGCAATGATAGAGTTGATGGTGATTATGGTTCAATAACTGGAAATGGGTGGGAGGGTCTGGGCAGAAGGATACATGCAGCAGCAAGGCAGCTAGTGAGAAGATGGTAGGGAGGGAAGTGGAGCATTGCTGGAGTCAGGCCTAGAAGTGGTAGGTAACTGAGGCAAGTGCCAATCAAAACAGCAGGGCCCTCATTTGTTCAATAGTCTGCCTTATGGCCAAGAGTCCTAGAACACCGCAGTCTCCAAAGAATTAAGTGTGAGCATGAGTAACCCTCAGAAGACAATGTGACTTAAGGCATGGTCAGTTTGAGCAGCCCACAACACATCACAAACAAGAAATCCCAAAGAGAATCAGAGGAAATGGTGTCTTCAAGCAGAATAACAAATGCTCCAAAAAGTTGGGCTAGGTACCTTGGCAAAAGCCAAAGAGAAGCTAATGAAAAACCCAAGTGCTCGACCCAGCAGCCTCTAAATACTCTATCAAATGAAAGTAAGGAGGGCCCCCTGCTGGGGGGGCATAGAAAAGAATTTCAAAGAATGGGCAGGAAAGGATGGAGCTGCAATCTGCATCACTGGAGGAAACAGCTACATTGATAAAACCCCAGAACTACATGAGGATATGGGTATTTAATAAGGACATTTCTAAAATGTTTTGAATGATTCTCATTTTTTCAAAATCTAATCTCATTTTAAATTAAGACCTACTTAAAGCTACATACTCTGGCCATTTTAAAGGGATCATGGGATAATATTTGTGACATTAAAAATCCTATGGCTGGAAGTTACAGGGAGGCAGATCTTGATCTTTAGCAGGAAGACCTTCTTGATAAGTTCCCAGTACTAAAAATATTCAATCAGAGACTGGGTGAATATCTGTCAAGGAGGCTGTTGAAATAATTCCTGTATGGGGTGGAAAGTTGAATGGTATGACTTCTAAAATCACTTCCAACTCTAAGATTCTATGATTCTAAGATAAGAATAATAATTAACCTTTATATAGCACGTATTATATGCTAGGTGGGCCAGTTAGGTGGTACATTGGTTAGAACTCTGGGCTTGGAATCAGAAACACTCATCTTCTTGAGTTTAAATCTGACCTCAGACACTTAACTAGCTGCATGACCCTGGGCAAGTCACTTAACCCTGTTTGCCTCACTCCCTTATCTCTAAAGTGAGAGAAGGAAATGGCAAACTGTTTCAGTATCTTTGCCAAAAAAAAACCCAAATAGGGTCACAAAGAGTCAGATATGACTGAAATGAGTGAACATTTGCCAAATACTATGCTAAACACTTCCTTGTTATCTCATTTGATCCTCACAACAACCCTGGGAGGTAAGTGCTATCAGTATCCCCATTTTGCCGATGAAGAAACTGAGGCAAACAGAGTTTAAGTGACTTGTCCAGGGACACACAGTTAGCAAGTGCCTGAGGCTTGATCTGAACTCAGGTCTTTCTGATTCAACCCACAGTGCTTTAGCCCCCTACACCACTTAGCTGCCTGATATCTCATTTAATAAAACCAGATTTTCTTAAATTGAATCCTAGGATCTTAGGATTCAGAGCTGGAAAAGACCTAAGACATCATCTAACTCAAATTCTCTTGGTTTCTAGATGTAAAGATTCAAATTGGGTTTTCTTAATATGAGATCTATTCATATCTTTTGACCCTCTTGGAATACTATGGCATCATTCTACCATCCATCTCTCTCTATACAAGGTATCTACTGGCTTAATGCTTTGCAACCATCATAAACTCATAGTTCAGAACTGTTGTCATAGTATTACACCTGAAAAGGCCCACAGAGGCCAGCCATCTAGTACATGAAACATAAATCCCTTCCACAGTTCATCTAACAGTCAGTCACTCAACCTCTGCTTGAACCCATTACAGGGAACTCATTATTTCTTGAGGCATCTAATTCCATCATTGGGCAGATATAATTGTTAATAAGTTCTTTCTTATTTTGAGCCAAAATCTGTCTCCCTGTCCCTTTCCCCTCTGGAGTTATTCCAAATACATCTGCTAATCCCTCCTTCTCCAGGACAATCCTTCAAAGAGAAAGTTCCTGATCATGTCCCCAACCAACCCTCCCCCAACCCCAGCTGAATCTTTCCTTCTCCAAGATAAGTATCTCCAGTTGTTTCAAACAATTTTTATATGACATGGTCTCTGATCCCCTCACCATCCTGGTCACCTTCCTCTGGATGCATTCCAGGTTATCAGCATCCCTTCTAAAGCATGGAGCCCGGAACTAACCATAACATCTCAAATAGAATCTAACAAAGTATAAGTGGGTTTGAACAATTTTGAACACAGACATTTATATTCAGAATAAGAAATGAGGCACGAACAATTCCATAAATCTTATATTAATTAAAATATGATTTAAGCATACCTGCCTTCTCTTTTCAAAGCAATTTCTCTCCCTCCTGTTCCATTTGAATACTCTCCTTTATCCATCATTGAACCTGCATCCAAACTTAAACTTAACTCATTCTGGGAACTAGAGTTGGGACCCGAGCAGAAAGAAAATCTACTCAGAAGTTGTGTTGCCATGTCTCCTGCTATCTCACAGGCCACAGAGGAGCTTTCATGATAGTTGAGAGAGCTATGATATCTCTGGATGGAAATAATAGGGGACTTGGAAGTCAGGACACTTAGATTCAGGTCCTGTCTCAGATATTAAGTCTTTAAAAATCTACAGTAAGAATGACATAGAACCACATGAGACTATTTTAACCAAACAGCAATATCAAAACATTCATAGGATACATTAAATTTTTGAAGTAGTAATAATATGTTTATTATTATTAGATAGTATGGCATTGTGGATAGATGATGGTCCAGCCTTGGAATCAGAATTGGGAAGGCTTATAAGAAATTACACAGGTCACTGAATCTTCCAGTGCCCCAGATAATTTCCTAAGATTATAAATTATGAGGGAGTTGCCTATCTGCATCTCCGGAAGTGCTGATAACAATAAATAACATTTTGTAGTGCTCAAAGTTTTGCAAAGTTCTCTCTATGTATCACATCATGTGAGCATCACAATTACCCTGTAAGATAGGTGCTATTATCCCCATTTTACAGATGACAAAACTAAGGCCCATAGAGGTTAATCAATAAGTATTTATTAAATGCTTACTGTATGCTTACTGGGCATTTTTCTTAGTATTGGAGATACAAAAATAGAAAAGGGGACATAAACAAGAACCCTGCCTTCAAGGAGCTCACATTCTAAGGTGAAAACAAGACACAAATAGCTATGTACACACAAGATCCTCTACTGGGATAGTGGCTGTATGAGAGGAAGGGAATGTAGGGGAAGGAAATAAGCATTTATATAGAGCCTTCTGTGTGTCAGATGTGCTAAGTGCTTTACATCTATTATCTCATTTGATCCTCAGAACAACCACATGAGGGAAGTGCTGTTACTTTCCCCATTTTATAGTTGAGGAAACTGAGGCGTGTCGTGATTAAGTGACTTGCCTAGGACCACACAACTAGCAAACATCTGAGCCTGGTTTTGAACTCAGGACCAGCCCTCTCATCTATTGCACTGCTCTTCAGAGTAGAGAGAAGGGTATGTGTATGAGAGATGTTGTGAAGGTAGAAATGATGGGTTAGCAACAGCTTGGATATGTGGAGTAAGTGCAAAAGAAGAGTTGAAGGTGATATCAAGGTTGTGAGCCTGGATGTTTGCAAGGATGTTGGTGCCCTAGACAGTAACAGAGAAGTTGGGGAAAGAAGAAAATGATGAGTTCTGTGTTGGACACATTGAATTTGAGATGTCTAACGGCTGGATATCTAGTCTGAGATGTCCAACAGGCAGATGGTGAGGTGAGTCTAGAGTTCAGAAGAGAAGTTAGGACTGGATATTCACATCTATGAGACAGTTAGACTTGGAGTCAGGAAGATCTGAGTTCAAATCCTGATGGTTGTGGGGAATCAAATAAGATAACATATGTAGAAGATTTCGCAACCCTGAAAGCACTATAAAAGGGCTAGGTATTATTATCTGGCTACAGGCTATATTTGAACCCATGGAAACTGATGATTTCACCAAGGGAAATACCATAGAGGTAAAAAGTACAGGCCTAGTTCAGGCCCTTTGGAAACACTCACAGCTAAGTGGGCAGGATCTCTATGAAGAACCAGCAAATAATACCAAGAAGGAGTTAGTAGAGAGATATGATAAGAACCGGGAGAGGCCAGGGTCATGAAAACCTACAGAGGAGAGACTGTCCAGGAGAAGAGGGGGATAAAAGTGTCAAGAGATCGAGAAGGATGGGGATTGAGAAGATCCATTGACTGACCACACAAGTGACTGACTTTGCACAGATCTTTGGTGACTAGAGAAAAAGTTCAACCAGTATTGAAAAGGGTGGCCAAGCAGGCTGTGTTAAGTGAGGTCTCATTCATTGCCTAAAGATGGAAGGAGTAAGAAAAGAAAAGGATGAAGATGAAGCCAAGTTTGTTAACTGGGAATGGATGTTCCAGAGAGCAGAGTGGAGGGTGTGAGTAGATCTGGAGGGGGATATTTGGGAGGTAGAGTCGAGAGGGATAGGAGAAAACATACGCTGAGATGGAAAGAGTACAAGGGAGGAGTTTACTAACCATTGAAAAATGAGTCTGGGCAGAGTACTAGTTGTTGGAGAGAGGATCTCAGGTCTCCCCATAATTAACATTCTCATTTATTAATCCAAAGGATTGGTTGGTGGTTGTCATTCATTCTGGAACAGAACCCAAATGATATCACTATGCTTGAGTCCTGTTACAGAGTGTCCAACTATGGCTGATTCAGATCAATAAGAGCTCAAAATGTTCTACCACAGGTTGGGCACAAATAGTCCATGTGAACTTTTGGAGTGAATTCTTTAAATTTGCACATCTTGTGTTTCTTTTGATGGGCTAGGCCAGGTTGAGAGTAACTGAAGGGTCTCAAACCCATTGGTGAGTTAGGGGGGAGTTTACCCCAAGCATGTGAAGACTTCCCCTGGTAGAATGGGCAGATGAGAACAATGTTCCAAAGGCCACGAAGGCAGCTGAAGCAGGTAGTGAGAAGCGCTTAGAGCTTGGTTAGACATTGAAGACACCAAGGTCATCCACTGCATCTTGAGACATCCCTGGTTGTCTTGATTCTGTCCTGCTACTGGACTCTGATGATTCTGGAGGAGAGAAAAAGGCCTCTGACTTCATGCAACTCTGCCTCACTTAAATTCAATTTATGCAGGAATCAAAACCAAAACAGGGGTTGGATTGGATGGTCCAACATCCAATTTACATCTCTAAACCTTGATAATGCTATGAGAGCCCTTGGGTCATTCATTCCAAAGTATTACAAATAACCCTCTCATTCAGGGAAATTCTCCTTTACCTTTAGTATAATGTATGAAGAAGACCTTTGAAATGTTAAGAATGCTTCACCAATGTAAGCCATTCATATTATTATTAGCTTCACCTTGAGGGCAGCTTTTATAAAGTTGACTGCAGTTTAAATGCAGGGTCTTTATAACCAGAGGATTAACCACCTGTTGATCCTTTTACTTTTTTGGATTATAAATGGAATATGAAGAGGTTGTGATCTATTTCAATGGATGGAGTGAAATCACCTCATGAAATCACCAATGCTAAAGTAGCAGTATATTGAAGGATCTGCTTAAGGGACTAGGTAGCTAGGTGGCTACCCAGAGAGAAGACCCATTTCTGGAGTCAGAAAGACTCATCTTTCTGATTTTAAGACTGGACTCAGACACTTACTAGCTGTGTGATCTTGGGCAAGTCCCTTAACCCTATTTGTCTCAGTTTTCTCATCTGTAAAATGAGTTGGAAAAGGAAATGGCAAACCACTCTAGTATCTTTGCCAAAAAGGTGGGGGGGGGGGTCATGAAGAGTTGGACATGACTGAGCAACAAACTGAAGGGACTTGGGCTTCAACAAGTCATCCTTTCAAGGCCCAGGGAATGGTGCCAACCTTGTTTCAGCTGTGGCTTTAGACCATGACAAGTTTGTCTCTGGCAAGCTTTCCCCCTTGATTCACCCCAGCAGGCTGATCAGAAGGTATGGGTGAGAGACTCAGCATATGTCTGCTCATAAAATAAAGTGGGACCTGCTGCCAGAGAAGTGCTAATTGTGATGAATTGATCTGTTACCAAATTACAGAGGCATTAGCGACCTATTGTGCTCACCCTTATAAGTCAAACAGCACCAGATTTCTCATAAAGCTGGAGGGTTCACTGTGTCTTGGAAGGCTTTGGAACTTGACACTGACTATTGAACAGGTTGCCAGAAGGGATTGAGAAGCACTTTAGCAGTGGACCAGTTTCCTCATCTGTGAAATGGGGATAATTCTTATGCTATCCCTTTAAAGAGTAGTTGGGAGGCCTAGATTCATTGATATATGTCAATTACTCTGGAAGTCCTCAGGGGCTGTGTATATTATTATTTTGGTGAGGTTGGGGAGGCTAAAAATCTGTGGTTTCATCAATTCAGGGAACTCCTAGTGTGGAGGTAAGTTATGATAGAGTTGAATTAGTAGATAGCTTTCCATACTTGGAGGCAGGAAGACCTGAATTTGGATCCTACATAAGTTGTGGGACCATGGGCAAATCAGTTAAAGCTCTTTGACTTGGAGACTTCATCAGTTCAGTGGAGGCCCTGATCCATCTTGACTTGTCAGCTTTTGCTTACTGTGAGGTAGACCTCCTGGCTCTCCAAAGACACAATATAGCTTTGTGTTCCCTAGGTCACATCTCCAATCTAAGCATGTGCTTCCCTCAAAGAACCTCTCTCCAACCACTAATACTATGCCTAGACTCATTCCTCAATGGTTAACAAACTTTCCCCTCATACTCTACCCATCTCAGCAATTCTGAACTTGCAGATACAAAAGTACCGAACCTGCTCCCGGTCCCCAACTGCTTTCTCTCTCTCAGGGATGTCAACATTTTATGAAAATAGCCCAAAACAAAGACACAGGTAGCAAGATCCACATGAGAGAAGAAAACAGCTCCCAAACAAAAACTTTCATCCTTAATTCTGGGAAATGGGGATTCAATTAAATTCAGTTTCCAAAATTTTAGTCTCCCATCCCCACCTCCACTCTCTAAAAAACACACACACAAGGACACAAACACACACATACACACAATAGTCTTTGTCATTGTTGCTCAGTCAAGTCCAACTCTTCATGACTCCATTCAAGGTTTTCTTGGCAGAGATGCTGGAGTGGTTCACCATTTTCTTCTCCAGATCATTTTACAGATGAGGAAACTGAGGCAAACAAAGGTAAAGGACTTGCCCAAAGTCACAAAGCCAGAAAATGCATGAGCCAGAAAGAGGAGTCTTCCTGACTCTGGGTCCTGTGCTCTGTGCACTATGGCGCCACCTAGTGGCTCACAATAGGCAGCTATGAATGGCAGCTAGGTGGTACATAGAATAGAGTTCAAGATCTAGTCAAGAACTGAGTTCAAATGTGACTTCAGACAATTATTAGCTGTGTGATCTTGAGCCAAGCCATTTAACCTCTGTCTTCCTCATTCTCCTCAACTGTAAAATGGGGATAATAATGGTACCTACCTCCCAGTGTTGTGAAGATACAATAAGACAATTTTTGTAAAGTACTCAGTAGTGCCTGGGACATATAAGCACCATGTGAATGTTAGTTAATTATTATTATTATTGCTGTTATTATTATACCCTTTATTCCCATGCTGTCCAGATTGAAGGTGTCACAATTCTGACACCTTCCCATCAGAACCTGAATGAAGAACATGGCTTGGATTTCTCTAGCACTTTAAAATTTGCGAAGTGTTTTTGCCACAATAGCCCTGTGAAATTGGGATTATTATCCCCATTTTACCAAAAAGGAGATTGAGACCCAGAGAGATAAAGCAATTTGAGTGAGGTCACATAACTAGTAAATAACCATTATGCCATTTTACAGAGGAGGTGACTGAGGCTTAGAAAGGTGAAGTACCTTGTCCAGTAGGGAGACAAGGTCAGTTTTAGGATTCAGTCCCAGGCCTTTTGATCCGAAGATATGTGCCCCACTCATGATGCCAAGCTACCTCTCAGATTCAAAAGGACTGCAGAGGCTCATACCACCAATGCTATGGCCAGCAGCAGAAACCCAGCTTGGGACTCTTTGGGCTTCTCAGTGTGGGGCAGAACTCTACACATGAAGAGACAGGAGCCAAGGAAGCAGGTGAGGCAAGAAGAACAGATGTCTCCCACTGCTTCTGCCCATCCTCTGGATGGCCTGGGAAGTACAATAGCCAGCTATATTCAGCATCTCCCTTGGGATGTTCCTTAGAGCTTCAATAACCCTCATTGTTGTTGTTTCATTTTATTTTGTTTTTCTACATATAGTAAGAGACACTGGCCTCAGGTTGCCCCTCCTAGGAATAGAGTTGACATTCATATAGTACATTATGAAAGACTTGTCATTTGTTGTCTTATTTGACTCTCACTGCAGCCCTATGAGGTAAACCATATAATATATTAGCCCTGTTCTACAGATGAAACAAACTGAGGCCTGAGGGCTTAGGGGTAAACTGACTTGCCCAAGATTACTTGGTTATAAAATGTAAAATTGCTTTAAGATTCAAACTCAAGCCTCCAGATTCCAGTTCTGTCACTCAAGAGAAAGCAACTTTCTGACTCTTTCTATTGGCCTATCCATAAATTTCTCATTGCTAGCCAGTATCCTACTGAATTTTTCAACTCAGATGAATGCTACAATTTTATTTCCAAAGGTATCCCTTTGATTACAGGATAAAGACTGCCAGGCAGGAATTCATTGCTTCAGTTCCCTGATTGCAAGGCTACATATAAAAGAACAGAGGTTGTGAGCTAAGTGGCCCTTGTCAGCTTCACTCTTCCTTGTGCCTTCCATTCTGCTGGATCATCTTGCATTGTGGGAGTTTCTCTGCCTGGTGTGTGTGTGTCTGTGTGTGTCTGTGTGTCTGTGGTGGTAGATAGAACACAACCTTGGAGTCAAAAAGGCCTTGGTCCAAGTCTTTCTACTTAACTTCTTAATGGCCCAGGCAACTTTCTAAGATTGTAAACTGTAGAGTAGGTGCAAACTTAGACCTATATCACGAGAGAATTTCCTAAATGGAAGCTGTCCTCACCAATGAAGTCACAGATCTAGGTTTTTTTTTTAAGTTGGTCAATAAAAATTCAGCAGTTTATTAAGTATTATTATTAAACTCTTTAAATATTTGTTAAATATTTATTTAACTTTATTTTTATAAATATTTATTAAGCTCTTATATGTAAGGTAAAATACTTCAGTATTGGGAATACAAAAATAAGAAATGGCATAGTCCCTGTTCTCAAGAAGATTGCAATTTTATAGATGATAGCTCTTATCTTATAAGCCTTTATGGTTACAAAACTCTTTATATTTGTTATTACTTTTGATCCTCAGTACAATCTAGTAAGATAGGTATGATGATAATATTCCCATTTCATAGATGAGAAAGTTGAGAACCAGAGAGATGAAGTAATTTGACCAAGGTCATGTAACTTGTTTATCTGGAGACTAAAACTGAAGTCTCTTAATTTCAAGGCCAGGGCAATCTCCACTACAGCATGCTAGTGCAATCATTTTTTTTTAATTTAACTAGATTATGGAAGAAAGATTTCCTTTCTTTTCTTTACTCTCGGTGTCTGGCGGGCCCTAACCCAAGGCAATCTTTAACAATAGATTGTTCTTGCTGGGATATCACTACCAAAGTGGAAACGATGTTTAGCACAAAGTAGCATCGAGACCTTGAGCATTCACATCCAAGGTCCTGACTCCTAGTTTATAGAAGAAGTATAGACTCTGATTTGGAAAGGACTTCAGAAGTCAGCAAGCCCCCCCCCCCCCCCCCACCCCCGTGTCAGGACAGGAATCCCATCTGTGGAGTACCTGTGGTCTTCCAGTTTCTGCTTAACGGCCTCTAGTCATGAGGAACCCAATGAGCTTCCCCAGGGATCTCACTCTCTTTTGGACAGCTCTGATTATTTTGAAGGTTTTCCTTATCTGTCTAAATCTGCCTCTGCAATTTCTGTATTATACCAAACAAAACAAGCCAAACCTCTCTCAGACAAGTCAGTCAATCAGTCAGTCAACTAAAATTTATTAAATACCATGTGCCAGGCACTCTGTCTGCTAAGTACTAGGTATACAAGGGGAGGGGAAAGTCCCTGTTTTCAAAAACTTCGCAGTCTACTAGGGGAGATAACAAGAAAACAACTATGTACAAACAGGGCAGCTAGGTGTCACAGAGGGAAGATCACCAGTTCTGTAACCAGGAAGACTCTTCCTAAGTTCAAATCCAGCCTCAGACACTTACTAACTGTGTGACCCCAGTCAAGTCATTTAACCTTGTTTGCCTCAGTTTCTTCATCTGAAAAAAATGAGCTGGAGAAGGAAATGAAAAACAGTATCTCTGTCAAGAAAACCCCAAATGGGATCATGAAGCGTTAGACATGATTGAAAAACAACATAACAACAAAGATATATACAAGGCAAATGGGGGATGGGGGGGGGGGGGGAACTAGAGGTCCTCGAGGGAAAGTCCTAAGACTAAAGACTGAGAAAGGCTTATTACAGAAGGTGGAACTTTAGCTGAGACTTGAAAGATGCCAGAGAAGTTAGGAGGCACAGATGAGGAGGGAGGGAAATCTAGGCATGGATAGGCCAGTGAAAATATTATTTGAAGACAAGGCAAATTTTCAATTACTTAAAGTAGCTATTGTGTCTCCTCTGAGTTGTCATTATTCCAGGGTAAACATCCTTAATTGTAATTTCAGACAATGTGGTTTCCAGCATGGTATGATGGAAAGGTTATTGACTCCAAAGTCAGAGGAGCTGGGTGCAAATTCGTTGATCTTTAGCTATGAAATGATGGGGTTCCAGAAGATTACCCCTCAAGTACCTTCCAGTTCTGTCTCTGATATTCTGACCTCCTTGATCACCCATATTTAAATGCACTCCAGTTTGCCCATGTTCTTAAAAAGTTCTCATACAAGTCCCATTCAATTCCAACAAAAATCTAAAATCAAAAGTTCTCCAGTTCTCCATGCTTCACAGGCTAACCACCTTGATCCTACTTCCCAGTAAGGGGACTGAGGAAGCCTTCAACACTTGGAGGGGAAATGCCTCCCTTCCTTTTCAACTACTACCCCACTCCCCATCTCTCTTTAAATGGAATGTAACTGAATTGAGACATACTTCTTATTTAGTAGGAGCTAAGGTTCAAAAACAGGCAAATGAAATGCATTCATGATTGCCCAATAATTCCCTAATCACTCCAACAAATAGACCAGAAATTTAAAGTATACTTGATGGATGCCTCAAAATAATCCTGTTACACTGGGAACCACATAAGAGAGCTCATTCCCATGAAAGGTATCTCAGATCCTAGAGGATAGGAATCATTCCACAGCTAGTTATGACCCTTGTGGCTGAGTCTGGGGTGTTTAGGATGTTTCACACACCATTTTCTGGCAGTGTTACCTTAGACAAATCACTCAGCCTTCCAGGGGATGACCTGACAGGTCATCTAGTTCAAACCCTTTAATATCACCACCCATTCTAGAGCTATGGTCCTGACCTCTAAAGTCCCTCACAATTAGGATAGTCTGTGGTTCCATGATTCTGAAGGCCCCCATGCGTAAGCAGAATGAGATACCAGTGAGTTAGGGCAATCATCAATCAACAAAAAGTGTATTTACTGCCTCATATGTACCTGGCACACCTGAGGAAATAGATATAGCAATGAAATAGTCCCCCCCCTCAGGTAGCTTACATTTTATCAAGGGAAACCACATGCTCATATATGTGTAAATACAAAATAAATGTGAGGGAGTTTGGTGGAAGAAAGCATTCAGAGTGGGGAGGGATCAAGAAAAGTTCCACCTAGCTGCCTATAGAGAAAGTATCACTTGGATTAATATTTGAAGGAAATGAGGAATTCAAAGAGACAGAGAGATGTGAAAGAGGGTAGCCTGGACATAGACATGGGGCTGCCTGGGCAAAAGCATGGATTGACTGTACTACAGAGCATGTGAAGGGGTCTATTGTATTAAAGGATGGAAAATTATGTTGAAGTCAGGTCATGAAGGGTTTTATAAACCCAATTTAGAAGTCTGTACTTGATTCTAGAAAAGAGATTCTTAACCTTTTGTATTTATGGACCCATCTGGCAGCCTGGCAAAGCATTTGAAGTCCTCAAAAATATTTAGATGCTTAAAATAAAATATATAGTATCACAAGGTAAACCAATTATATTGAAATAGTTATAATTTTAAGTTCATAGAACCCAGATTAAGAACTATTTTTCTAAGGGAAGAAGGAGCCACTGAAATTTGTTAAGCAGGGGAATGACATGGTCAGACCTGTGGTTTAGGAAAAGTCACTTTGACAGCTTTGTGGGAAATGGATTAGAGAGAAGAGAGACTTTAAACAGAGAGAGCAATCAGAGAGCTATTGCAATAGTCCAAGAGAGAGGCAATAAGGGCCTGAACTAGGGTGATAGCTGTGTAAATGGTAAGAACAGATGAGGCAAGAGATGTTGTTGAGATAAAATCAACAAGGATTGGCAACTGAAATGTTGCCGATGGGGTCGGATGAGGGGGAGTAAAAAATCAAAGATAACTCCAAGGTTGTGAACCTAGATAACTAGAAAGGATGGTAGTATCCTCAAAAGAAACTCAGGAAGTTAAAAAGAGAGCTAGATGGAATCAGGAGGGAAGGTGGGAGAAACAAATAGTTCTATTTTGGACATGTTGAGTTTAAGATAATTATTGGATATCCAATTAGAAAACCTCAATAGGCAGTTAGTGATGGATGACAAGCAAGCAAAAGATGAAGAGGGGTCAGACAGGAAAGAGGAGCCAAGAGATAGCAGAGGAATGAAACCAAGAGAGAGTACATAGGGAGATCAAGAACACTTGGGGGGTGAAGAGAGACCATTGGCTATGGTAATTAAGAAACCATGAGTTACTTTGGAGAGAGTAGTTTCAGTTGAATGATAAGGATGGAAGCCAGATAGCAAAGGATTGAGGAACTGAGAAGAAAGGAAATGGAAGCAATGCTTGTAGACAGCTTCTTCTAGGAGTTTGTTCATGAAAGGGATGAGAGTTATTAAGTAGGATCACAGGGGGGCTGCTAGGTAGTGCAGTGAATAGAGCACCGGCCCTGGAGTCAGGAGAACCTGAGTTCAAATCAGCCTCAGACACTTCACACACACACACACACACACACACACACACACACACACACACACACACATACACACACACACACACAAAAACTAGCCATGTGACCTTGGGCAAGTCACTTAACCCCAATTGCCCTACATTCACCCCTCCAAAAATAAAAAAAAAGTAGGATCACAGGCATGCAAATTCATCCATTAGGAAGTATACTCAGGGAGCTTTATTTTTAATCATTTATCGAATACTCAATCATAAAGCACATTATTTTTATTCACCAAACTAAAAAAAACTAAATTTCAACTAAACTTTTTTAAAAAGTCTACAACTAAATTTCACTTTAAAAATAAAAACTGAAAAACATGAGATTCAAAATATCAAAATGTTTTTTTCAAAACACAATAGTATTTCTGGACACATAAGAAATGCTATGTACATCAATTACTTATAGGATGATAGATTTAGGGGCTGTTAGGATAAATTTTGCTTTTTTGTTTGTTTGGTTTTGTTTTCAATGAGAGATCCCTGGACAAATCTATAGACACCAGAAAATGAGTCAGTAGATAGAAATTGAAGATAAAGAGGGGTGATGACTGTCAGGTAGAGATGCGAGGGTACAAATAGAGGGATTGGATTTAGTGAGAAGGACCACCCTTCTTCAGTGAGCTAAACAGTGTTTGCTGGTCATGTTTCCCTCCCAAACTTAGCCCGCAGTGTGAGCTTCTCCTCTGACAGCCTCTTTCTGTCTGGGCTTCTGTCACTACCTAGGTGCCACATTAAGTCTTGTTATTGAACCAGTGTCTTCACCCAATACCAGAAGGGAGGCTGCTGATTAGGAGAAGGGAAGAAAGCAAGGACTGTGTCTAGCAGCTTCTCAGGCCTTTTGTCTCCATCTCCCCCAGGAATTAAATGGAAGGAGTGGCATCCAGAGGAGTTCAAAGATCCCATATACACTTGCCAGATTTGTCTGGAGGCCTTTCATTGCAAAATCATTAGGGATAAGAATAATATTAAGCCTCCTTTATTTTTATATATTTATTTTCAATAAAAGTAAATAGTCAGTCTCTCTCCTGCCCCCCCCCCCACACAGCTTCTGAAAAAGAAAGGGAAGGGACTTTATCCTGACAGGCTGAGTCAGTAAGAGAGAAAAGATAAGAGGAGAGAGTTCAGGGAAAGAGTCCTTGCTCAGCAGCTAAGACAGTAGGAAGTGTGGTCCCCTTGGACTCTGAAAAGAGAGAGGTATGAGTGGAGGAAATGGAGTCAAAGTGGTTTCCTACCCCACCATGAATGTATATCTTTTAACATATGAACAGATGAATCCTTCTCCCTACCCTGACCCATACAACTCCTAATAACTCCCATTTCTATGTCACTTTAAGGTTTATAACACCATTTCCTCACAATGACCCCATAAAGGCTCCATTTCACAGATAAAAAAAAAACTAAGCCTCAAAGAAATTAAGTGACTTACTCATGAAATATAACTAATCAATGTCACTATTATGCTCAAATTTAAGTCACTTGGCTCCAACTTCGGAATGATGTTTCATGACAATCCCCCTCCATAGAAGTGAATAAGACTATGTAAGTGAAGTAAAAGTCCAAAAAGTGAAGAGATTAGTGTGGGGTGAGATGTGAGATGAGCATTCCTGGAGGAAGTGAGATTTGAGTTGGATCTTCAGGGTAGAGAGACTTTGGATAAATGGGGAGAAAAGGGGAGTATATTATAAACAGAGAGGTGAGCATGAAGAAGAACCCAGAAGTAAGAACAATCAGGGCATATTCTGGGACCAGTGAAGAGACTCCTGCTGACTAAAGCCTTTGTTGGAGAGGGGTAGAAGAAAAATAAATATTTGGAAAGAGTCAGATTATATTCTTGAACAAGATTCCCATAACTCAAGTTATTCAAGTCATTGAGTCCATAATCACAGGATCTCTGAGTTTGAAGAGACCTCATTAACCATCTAGTTTAACTCATAACTAGTCAAGAATCCCCTCTAAGCATACCCACCAAGTGGTCATCCCACTTTTGTTCAGCTCCAGATCTTCAATGAGGAGGAACACATTTCCTTCAGAGGCATTCCATTCTTACTTTGGAATAGTTTCAGTTGTTGAGTAGTTTTTCCTTATGTTAAGCATAGATTTGGCCCTTTGTCATTTCCACCCATTGCAATGAGTTCTGCCTTCTGGAACCAACTAAAAGAAAGCTAATCCTTCTTCTACATGACAGCTCTTCAAATATCTGAAGACAGCTATCATGTTCTCCCTGTCATCTCTTCTCCAAGCTAAACATTCCCATTTTCTTCAAATCATCTTCATATGGCACGAATTAAAGGTACTTCTCCACAATCCTGGTTGCCCTCCTCAATTTATCAGTGTCATTCCTAAAATGTGGCATACAGAACTGAACGGTTTCCCCCATTAGACTGTGAGCTTCTAGAGAATAAGAACTGTCTTTTACCTTTCTTCGTATCCCCAGCCCTTTAACAGTGCCTTGAACATGGTAGGCAGTTAATAAAACACTAATTGACTTGTTGACAATCCTCCAGCAGAGGTCTGACTAGGCAGAGTACAACAGGACTATCACATTCCTAGTCTTAGACTCTCTGCCTCTCTTAACGCACCCCAAGAATGCACTAGCTTTTTTTGGCTGCCACATCATACTGTTGATTCATATTGAACTTTCAATCTACTAAAAATCTGTCTTTTCCAGACAAGTTTCCATCTCACTATATCTCCCCTATCTTGTACCAGTAAAGAAGATTTGTTTAAGCATGTGTAATATTTTATACTTACCACTTTTAAATTTTAAATTTTATCTTATTGTATTTTGGATCCTGAGCTTCTCAACAATTATTTTAGTTGTTCCTTCCAGTTTTGTGTCATCTGCAGATCTGGTCAGCATGTCATCTTTGTATGTATCCAAGTCATTGATTTAAAAGTTAAATAGTATAGGTTCAAGCACAATTCCCTCAGGCATGCCACTAGAAAACTCCTTCCAAATTAACACCAGACTAAAAACTATGGGTCCAGCCATTCAACCAATTTTTTATCCATAGTATCATACTATTACCTAATTCACCTCTCTCTTTCTCTGTGTCTCTCTCTGTCTCTCTGTCTCTCTGTCTCTGTCTCTCTCTCTCTGTCTCTCTGTCTCTCTCTGTCTCTCTGTCTCTCTCTGTCTCTCTCTCTCTGTCTCTCTCTCTCCCTTCCTCCCTCCCTCCTCTCTCTCCCATAAGAGTAGCAAACACTTTGAAAATTCTATCTGCAACATTCCCCTTATCTATCAGTCTAGTTACCCTGTCAAAAAAATGAGATTAGCTTGGGGTGACCTATTCTTTGGGGAGGCAGCATGGTCTAGTGGAAAGAACAGTAGCTCTGAAGCTAAAGAAGTTAGATTCAGGGCCTGCTACTGATGCTTATAAAATATATAACCTTGGACAAGTCACTCAACATCATTTTCCTCATCTGTAAAATAAGGACATTAGACTACATGTCCCCTGAGGTACCATCTAAGTTTCTGATGAAATGATTACTGATTCCCTTTCTAAATGTTTACTAATCATTCCTTTAATAACGCCTTCTATAATCATGCTAAGGATTGAAATCAAGCGCAAGATCAGTGGCCTATAATTTGCAGGCTCCATTCTCTTCTTTTTAAATCAGGATGACATGTGTCCATGATATCAGAGATATCAAAGAGGAGATTCAGGCTTTGAGCAATAATTAGACTAGATGACCTCAGAGGTCCCTTCCAATGCTAAGATTCTATGATTCCACAATATTCCAGTCCTAATCTCCCACCCCAAAACTCTGACGACACTCATTGTCTGAATTACACAATGTAGCTTCCTGATTGTCTCCTCATATTGTTCTCTAATTGCTTCATGTACCTGTTTCATGTTTTAATGAGAGTGTAATAATTGGTAACATTTCTATAGCACTTTGAAATTTACCTTTCACAAACAACCCTGTGAGAGCAGTAGGATAGACATTATTATTCCCTTTTGCTAAGCTGTAGAAATAGTACTGCAGCGGTGGCTAAAGTGCTGGGCTTGGAGTCAGGAAAATAGGAATTGAACTCCACCTTTGACACTTATTAGTTTCAGCACCCTGGACAAGTCATTTAACCACTCAGGCACCTCCCTAGTCCTTGTAGGCCAGCAGTCACTGATGTTGGTAAAGGTAGTTCTCACAGTGGGAGTTCCCTACACTGACAAAAATCACAGATCTTCCATATAATAACATAATTTACATCTATAAAATATGTAATTTTACAAATAAGGAAATTGAGGCCCAGAGTGGAAAAATGCTTTGTGAGTAAATAGTTGAATATCATGTAGATGTTAGAGACTAAGTACAAAACCAGGTATTCTACTATACTACACACTATACTGTATACCTCTCATGATACATAATGTATACATCACGATACTGTCCCTTAATGGCAGGGTCTAGGTCTTAGGATCAGAGAATCACAGAATCTGGAGCTGGAAGGGACCTTACAAATCATTTTGTACAACCCTCTCTTTTCACAAACGAATAAACCCAGAAAGATGATGTGACTTCCAAAGTCAAACAGAAAGTGACAGAGGAAGGGTTTGAACCCAGATCCTCTGAAAAATAATAATTGCTAGCATCTACATAGTGCTTTAATGTTTGTCAAGCACTTCACATAATTTCATTTGATTCTCATAACAGCCCTGGGAAGTAGGTGCTATTATTATCCCCTGCCCCTCACATATGAGGAAACTGAGGCAGAGAGAGGGTAAGTAGCTTGCCCAGGGTCACACAATGGCTGAGATCAGATTCAAACTCAGGGCTTCTAAAGGCCAGGTCCTGTGCTCTATCTACCACCCCAGATCATACACCAACAATCTCTCCAGTGCCCCATACTGTCTCTCTCTCTCTCTCTTCTTTGACATTCCTCCTCCCTCTTCTTCCTCTCCATCAAAGGCCTGGCACAGTTCTGGGCACACAATAGGTATGCCACCAAATCTGGTCTAATGTGTTTGTGTTGATCTTCTGTAAAATTGTCAGATTCATCAAACCCCAAACTGACATTCTGAAGCCTGCTGTGAAGGATGACTAAGAGCTATGACAGGGAATTGAATTAACAGGAGGTTAAAAATTGTCGTAATTCCACCAGAGCAGCACTAACAAAAGACAGCCCCTGACCTGCCACCCGCTCCAACTGCATGCAGCAGCCCGGCTCTCCCTTCCCCTAGAGGAGAAAGAACCTGACCAGTTCTCTGGAAAACTCCACTCTTTCCCCTCCACAGGAACCTGCAAAGTCTTATCTCCCAGTCCAGCAGGAGTCTGGGGCTCATCGGTGGCCTGCAAGCTCTTTTGTCTCTCTCTCCACCGACACCTCATTGATGGGCAATTTTTCTAAACAGCAGCAAAATTGCAGTGCCGGCTTCTCTGTCAATAAATTCCATTATTTCACAAGGAGCTTGGTAGCCTGGCCAGAAAATGCCAGAGTGATTACCCCTAGGAACTGCAGAACTGCAGGCTGAGGGCTCTGTGAATCTGTGTGCCGAGTCTGATCTTGGCCCAACAGGAGCACTATGGTCCATACTCACACAATTTATTCAGTTTCTGGCAACCGGGCTAGCCCTTCTGGAACAAAGAAGGGAGAGTATGGCTGGAGCAGGCACAGACTTTATGGTTCTTAGTTGATTGACTAGGCAAATGGCACCAATTTCTCCAATGAACATAATCTAAGTGGGAAGAGACCATAAAGGGCATTTATTTTCAACCTCTACCTTGACAACATCCCCAGTGATATAGTAGGATGAGATATGATCCAGCAAAATGTAAGCTCCTTGAGGACAGGGTTAGCATTATTTTTGTCTCTGTAAATTTTATGCTTAGCTCAAAACCTTCTTGTAGTAGATCCTTAAATCTACTGACATGAATTGAATTAAATGGGAAAAAAAATCTTCATAAAGAGCCCATCCACAAGTCAAGATAATAAAATAGTCCATATTTATGTAATAAAGTTTACAGCATATATTCCTCACAACGACCTCGAGAGGTAACTGGTCCAATTATAACTACCCCCATTTTAGTAATTAAAAAAAAAACTGAAGCTCAAAAGGATTAAGTCATTCTCCCAAGATCAAATAATTATTGTGTCAGAGTCTGGATTTGAGCATGTCTCCTAATTCCAAATTTAGCATTCTTTCTACTATACCATACTGATTCTCATTCATTCACTCAATAAACATCTGTGCCACTCATTGCATTAGATACTTCAGATACCAAGACAAAAATGAAACTGTCTTCTACCCTAAAGGAACTTATATTCTACCCTTGTCCTAATCCTCCAAAGCACTCATTCAGCTGGACACAAAGACTTCCCTCCTTCTATCTGTAGATCCCACAAATGTTGAACCCTCCTATTACTATTCTCTACCTATGTGACCTTGGTTAAGTCATTTAACTCCTTTCAGACTGATTTTCTGCATTTGCAAAATGAGGCATTTAGAATAAATTATTCCTAAGATTCATTACAGTTCTAAAGAAAATGCCCCTATAATTCTGTGCGAGATCTTTTCCCAAACCCTCCCAATCTACTTTTACTTGAATCTTCCTGACTAGGAAATGATTTTGCCTCAGGATCGAGGAATCTTTCATTCATTCACTTGCATAGTATTTCTGTCTTCTTGTAATAGTAATAGAATTTAAAGATCCCCCTGTGTTGGCTTGGTTTTGGGGTTGAATGTTAAAACCCAGAGCTTGTGAATCCCACTTGTGGGATGGACTTGTTGACGTGAAAAGAGAGGGCTGAACTGGGAGGATCTGTTGCCATGGATTAAGAGAGGAACAAGCAGAGGAAGAGAGGCAGAAGAACTTTTGGAAGCAGCATTGTGGAGGCAGAGGGAGAGAGGATTGCTGAGGGCCAGTTGGAGCTGCCCAGGACTTTTGGGAACTGCCACCAGTTGGAGCTGCCAAGGACTGTGGAGACATGGCTGTGATGCCAGTATTTTGTCTGTCTGTTTTGATGTTGTTTTGCCAGACTGTCTGCTGGTGAAGGACAGTGCTGTTGTTGCAGAGGTCCTAGAACCTTGCTGTTGGTTCAGAAGCCCTGAAGAAGAATTTTCTTGTATGTTGTAATGGGAATGCAAATTTGGAAGATCTTCCCTGCCCCTAGGCTAAAGTGCACCTGGAGCCTGGGGTGGGAGGCTTGTTTTTCAGTAGATACTTCTTGATTGGCCAGTGAGTCAATAAGGTTGTTACATTCTCTGAGCCAGGAGAAGGCTATATAAGCCCTGATGTGTAGCTTTGTTTTGGGGGCTCATTTTGAGAAGTGTTCTGTGATTTGATCTGGATTCTGGGAAGCCGTTGTCCAGGGCCCCCCCGGCTTTGAAAAACCCAGATGTGGAAACCCAGATGTTGACTGGGTATGGATGTAATGGTTGGACAGTTTGGAAATCTGTCTACTTGATCTGTTTCTGTCTTGATAATTCTGCCTGTATACTTTGAAGTTCGGGGTGCTGACCTTTTTCCCCTGAACAAGGTAAACGATATATGTCTGACTGATTAAAGTAAGCTTGTTAACCCATTTTGAGTTGCTTTACTTTAACAAAGCAGATCCAAGAACCGGTATGGGCAGCAAACCCTGAGGATGTGCTTGGGGTGCTTGCTGCTACATATGTTTACAGAAATCCTGGATGTTTTCAGGGGTCCTGGGACTGTTCTGCAGGCAGAGAATGAATTAAAGAGGACACTGGCAATGTATCTTGTGGCCTTGCTAAGCTTTGTCTCCCCAGGAACAGAGAGGGCTGAGAACTTGCCTCAGGTCAAGATGAAGAAAAGACCTCTCTTTGGGCATTAAATGCTGTGATATCTTAACCTTGTTGTAACTCAGGGGTAGATGGCCTTTGTGCTCTCTACTGCCCCTTTTGAGAGGGTGCTTGACATTAACTGATGATAATTGTAATTCAGTTGTGATCCAGGGGTGGGAGACTTTTGACTTTTTGTGCTCTGTGACTGACCAAATGAATGTACTTTGTTTATGATTGGAAACTAATCTCCATTTGAGAAGAGGGGCTTTGTGATTAACTAAATGAATGTACTTTCCAGGGGTGGAGTAGTACTTGGAAATTATTGAATTACACTTGGTGAATGCTGTATTTTGATTTTCTCTGTTCTTCATTCATCACTGAATAAAATGGAGGGCTGCTATGCTGGTATTTCTGAACCTTGGAAGTTGCCTTTTCTTGGCACTTCTCAACTAGTTCCTTGGTCTCCTGGTTCCTGACAATTTGTTCTGACTTTTAACAATTCGCCTTCAAAGAATTGCAGAGTTGGAAGAGACTTAGAAGTAATCTAGTCCAACTTTTAGCAGGAGAATATGGGGGCTGATGAAAAGTATAATCTAGAAGAGGAAAGAGAGACCTAGGGTGTGAATTCCCACTAGTCCCAGCATCCAACTGATTGCAAAAGAAGAGAGCTTCTATCTTGAGAATCAGTAGCAATTAGAACCACTTTGTCTCATTGACTTGTTCAAGTAGTCATCTGCCTGAACAGAATTTTGCTTTATTTCTGACTATCAGAGTTACTGGAAACTGGTGAATTTATCCTCTCTCTACTACCTACCTCTCCTTCTCCTGCCTCCCTGCTGCCCTGAGAAACTGACATCACTTGTGAGTTTCCTACACTCTTTAAATCTTGTTTATTTGCTGTCTACTCTTATAAAATGTTTTTTTTTATCTTCAAATAAAGATAAAACTATTTCCATTGCATTCTGAGTGAGGGTTTGCTATAAAGGAATGAACCACGCAATGGGGAAGGACAAAAGGGAATCCATGAACATTCAATAACCTGAAACCTATACTGAAATTCTCTCAACACAAAAAAAAGTGCTTTACATGAATTCCATAGAATCATGTATAAAAAGAGCTAGAAGGAACCTCAAAGACCATCTCATCCAACCCTCTCATTTTGCTAATGAGAACAGGACCAGAGAGGATAAGTGATTTGTCACATATCTGAAATAGGATTTTAATTCCAATACTTTGAGTCCAGAATCAGTACTGCTATCTTCTGTACTATGCTGTCTCTCACTATCTACTTTACAAAGGATCATCCAGATTCTGCTTGAATACCGTCATTGATAAGAAAGTCACAATCTTTCAAGGAAGTTCATTATATTATATGACAATATCAATTGGTAGAAAGTTTTCCCTTTTTTGGGCTAAAATTTATCTCTATTAATTTCTAATACACATTCATATGCTCCCTTTGACTTTTTTTGTCCTTTTGGTGTCTGTGCTGTTCTGATTCTCTCTTGAAGGGTCCCTGGTTCCTCACCCATTGCTTTTCTACAGTGTCTGGTCTCTTTATGTTCTCTTGACTTGTGTTTCCCCATCCAGTTCTTAATTCCCTATTTATTATTCATAATTACTAATAATTTCTATTGTCATTTACATTTTATAAAGGATCTTACCATCTCCCTGTAAAGAAGGCAAATTAGTATTATCATGACCATTTTACAAATGAGGAAGATAAGACTGATTTGGTCATAGTCACAACAACTAGCTATGAAACATTAGAGCTAGGACTCAACCAAGCTCTGTAGACTCCAAGTGCAATGTTTTGTTTTGCTTTGCTTTGCTTTGCTTTGTTTTCTACCAAGTTCCACAATATGTGCCTTAGAGAGCTGTAAAAGAAAGTGTTTTGTGAACTCTGAGGAGGAAAGTCATTGGCAACAGGGGGAGTCTGGGAAGAGCCTTGAAAGGAATAGCCCTTGGGTTAGGTCTTAAAGAAAGGGTGAAATTGAAAGACTTCAGAACTCTGGTCAATGGAGTGACCAATAGTGACCTCAGACAACTGACAATGAAGTACACATACTCCCTGCCTCTCAGCACAGAGATTGGTAAATTACCAGTACAAAATAAAATGTACTGTCCTTTTTCAGACATGGCCATTGTGTTGATTTGTTTTTCTCAGCTATAGTTTTTGTTGTTGTTGTTAAAAGGAAAGATTCCATTTGGCCAAAATGGAAGTCATTGATAAATGTTTTGGGAAAAAAAGCAGAGCATTGCTAAAACATTTTTAAAAGAATGGGTATAACTTCAACAGGTAAAAAAAGATCATTTGAAAATATGGAGAACAGTGTGAACGAAGGCAGGGAGAAAGAGAACACAGAGAGAATAGAACAGCAATAAAACCTTGGCCACCATAAATCCATGGGTGGCCCAGATCAAAAGTCAATGTTTGTTTTCCATTTTCTTCCTTTCTCTTAAAAAAATTTTTACTCATGCCCTTTTTGCTTTTTAGATTATGTCAATTCCCAATGATGCTTCCTAGCCCACCACCCAGTAGAAATCTCACTTGTTACAGTTAAGTGCAGTCAAACAAAACAAATTAACACATTGACCAAATCCGAAAATGTACATCTCCTTACACACCTATTGTCAATAGGTTCCATAATCAAGTTAGCCAATCAACCAACAAGCATTTATTAAGTGTTCACTATGTGTTAAGGCTTCAGCATAAACAACAAAAATGAAACATGGCCTAACATAAAGACAAAATTGAAATTAATCAACATTTATTAAGTACCTACTATGTGTCAGGAACTGTGCTAAATACTGGCGATACAAAAAGAAGCAAAAGGCAATCCCTGACCTTAAAGAGGTTACAACATGCAAACAAATATATGCCAAACAAGTTAAATACATGATAATTAAGAGGGGTTGGGAAAGTCTTCTGGAAGAGGATAGAATCTTAGTCAGGACTTAAAGGAAGCCAGTGGAGTCGGAAGAGAGAATGGAGAGGGAGAGCATTCTAGGCATGGGGGACAGCCAGAGAAAATGCCTAGAGTGTCTTGTTCTTAGAACAACGAGCAGGCCAGTGTTACTAAAGAGAAGAGTACATGTAAGGAAGTAAGATGCAAGATGACTGGAAAGGTAGGAAGGAGCTAGGTTAGGAAAGTTAGGTCAAACAGAGCATTTTGCATTTTATCCTGGAGGCAATGGGGAATTTACTGACCTAGGAGGCAACATGAAATAATCTCTGATATCAAGGAGCTTACATTCTATGAGGGAGGATATCATGTACACATATAAGTAAATACAAAATATATTCACAATAAATCTAATTTCCAGGGGGAAGAGATAGGCAGGATGCTAGCAGCTGGGCAGACAGGAAAGGCCTTACATAGGAAGTAGCCATTGCCCCAAATTTCTAAGGCAGCTAGAGATTCCGAAAAGGAGAGGTGAAAAGAGAATGCATTCTAGGCATGGTGACTGGGCTCCATTTATCACCAGGCTCTACTCCTCCAGACTTGTTCCATCATGCCCCAGAAACCTCCTGAAAGATCCATTTTAGCACCAGAATTCACACAGGGCAAGTACCCTCTGGACCTAGAGTCCTTCCTTCTGATTGGAGGGCTCCTCCCAGAACATCCAATTAAGGAGGGCACTTGAACTTGCCATATTTTCATTTCTCTATGAGCTAGACTTCTCCCCTCATCCCCTTCAGCTTCCTTTTATGTGTTATTTTCCCCATTAGAATATAAGTTCCTTGAGGGCAGGGGCTGTTTTTATTTTTGCTTGTATTTGTATTCCTAGTGCACAGTGCCTGACACATGGTAAGTGCTTAATTAATGCTTTTTTACTTGACTAAAGACAAAAGATGAAATTTTGTTGTTTTGTTGTTGTTTTTAATTCAGAAAAGCAATTTATCAGGAAAGAAGAGTGCATAAAAAGAAGTAGTGTATAATAAACCTGGAAAAGTAGATTGGAGCCAAATTGTGAAGGGCTTTGGATGTCAAACAGGGGTGTTTAAAATTTATACTAGAAGCAAAACAGAACCATTTGAGATTTTTGAGTAGAGAAGTGATATGATCGAACAGACCTGTAAAGACTATCACTTTGGAACCTTTATGAAGGATGGATTGGGGACCTGAGAGATTTGAACCTGGGCAATCTATTAGAAAGTTACTGAAATAATCTAGAGGACCTGAACTAGGATGGAGGCCAGTGCATAGAGAAAAGGAAACAGATTCTTGAGATGCTATGGAAGTAAAATGGACAAGACTTGTCAACTGATTAAATTGCGGAAGGGGGTGAAAACAAATGAAGGGGTAAAGAGTTGGGAATCTAAGTGACTGGAAGGATGGTCTTGCCCTTGACAGAAATAAGGGAGTTAGGAAGAGGTATGGTTTGTAGAAAGAGGAGAAAGAGGAAAGGACATTAGTTCTGTTTTAGTCCCTTTGAGTTTAAGATGCCCACTGTATATACAATGGGAATTGTTTAAAGGCAATATTAGTGCTGAAGAGAGACTAGGGTTGGTATATATAGCTCTAAGTGTCATCTGTATGGAGATGATCATTTATCCCATAGGAATGGAGATCAGACAGTATAAAGATAAACAAAGGAGGAGGGTCAAGGACAGAGCCTTGGTGAACACCTGCATGTGGGTATGGGACATGGATAATGATCCAGCAAAGGAGATTGAGAGAAAGTGACCTCATAGGCACAATGTATGTTTTATTGATGGTCTTTTCTTTCTTTACATCAATGTCACTTCTAAATGACTCCCCACCTTCCAATAGAATTCTCTCTTTTAACAAATAAGTACAACAATCAAACAAAACAAACAAATCAATTCACTGACCATATCTGAAAATAAATGTTTCATTCCACACCCAGAGCCCACCATCCCTCTGCTAAGAGGTGGGAGGCATGTACTAGAATATATACAAATATAGTCCTCTTTTTCCATTAAGTTCCTACTTTTTATTCTCATCCTTTCCTGGATAAAATTCATGAAGGCTATTCTTTTTTCCCCTGTTGTTTTAATTGGCTATTCAAGAATATTCTAACTTTAAAATTCTATTATTGAATCCATTTCTGAAGGAATCACTTTCTAAGGCAATTTGTACATACTGAGGACAACTTCAGCTAAGTAACTAGCAGTCTTTGATATGTAGATTTTTGTTACAGAACCAGGGAAAAGGAGTTAGGAATGTCTTGTCTCAAAGAGAAAAATTAAATTTTAAAAATGCAGATGCAAAACATTAAAACTGTGATGATCTGTGATCTCTTTGGTGTGGACACAGTGTGTACTGCTCACATCACATTCCATTCAAACCTCTGTAATTATCCACATTGTTTCATGAATGTTCCACAGAAGATTCAGTCAACATGAGGGAGGGCCAGAGAACTGTTCTGAGCCCAAAAATCTTTCTAAGTTGTTACATTATTATTATCTTTGTGTAAATTATTCTCCTGGTTCTGCTTACTTCTCTCTGCGTCAGTTCATACAAGTCTCTCCAAGTTTCCTTGAATTCTTCATGTATGTCATTTCTTAAAGTATTATAACATTCCATTCCATTTATATACCATAATTTCTTCAGTTATTTAAACCAGTAGATAGTCTCTCTCTCTCTCTCTCTCTCTCTCTCTCTCTCTCTCTCT
>NW_027187368.1:4585650-4597880 GCF_028583685.1 Petaurus breviceps papuanus | reverse complement strand
TCTCTCTCTCTCTCTCTCTCTCTCTCTCTCTCTCTCTCTCTCTCTTCCCTTCTCTCCTCTTCTTTTCCAAACTTTGCTATTACAAAAATGTTCCTCTAAATATTTTTTGTATATTCAGGACCTTTCCCTATAGCGTTGACTTCCTTCTTTCAGTATAATTCCAAAATGTTCTTCATTTTCCAGGGCCATGAACCTTAGAAAGTCACAGAATTGTCATCTAAAAGCTGGGCTAATAAATATTATTTTAATTGTGTGTTCATAAACAAAATAAACACCCTCATTCACAGATCTTGAAGTGCTGAGGCCGAGTGTGTTAGATAGTATAGGACTGGGCTTTTCTCTAGAGGCAGACTCACATTTTAAGTGTGAAGTCTCTGTGGCAGCTTGCAAAAGAAGGTGATAAGTAAGTTGTAGTCTAAATAGCACATCATAGCCTTTTTAATTCTTTCCTCCAAACCCAACACGTTGCCTTTATGCAAACTAACAGTGCAACACCTGTGTTAACCGGTACTGGTGGGTCTCTTTTTTCTCCTTAAAGTACCTCTGGATCAGAGATTCTGAATCTTCCCTTAAGCCTCCATTCTCCTCTTCATTCTCCCAGACATCTTGGCCAAAAAGCATCCCAGGAAGGAGACTAAGTCAGCCTAGATACAGTATGTGTTAAGTGTTTGGAGAGATCACAGGACTGTGTAGTTCAGAAGTCAGCAAACTACGACCTGTGAGCCAAATCCAACTAATAGCTTCTTTTCATAAGACCCTTGAGCTAATAATAGTTTGAATATTTAAAATAAAGTTTTATTGCATTTAAAGAGGTTAAAAAAAAGAAAACATCCTTAACTCACTGGCTATATAAAAATGGGTGGGTTTATTTGGCCTTTGGGCCATAGTTTTCCAACCCTTAACAACCTCCTCGTTTTAAGATGAGCAAACAGGCTGACAGATTGAGTGACTTGCTCAAGGTCATACAGGCAGTAAGTGGCAGAGCCAGGATTTAATGCTAAGTCTACCAACTTCAAGCCTGATGCTCTTTCCATGGTAGCCCACTGCTCGACAGGGACACCACAATATTGATCAATCCTCATAGAGAAAGGAGAACGATGTTCCAGAAAGGACTCCTCCAAAGATCGTTGGACCATTTAGAAACATTCATTGAGATGCCAACCTGTCCTGGCACCTGGAGATGATGAAGCTACTTCAACTGCTGCCAGCAACTGAGCAATTTGCTGACAATTTCATCCGAATCAGCAAAGCCATCTGGGAGTTCACCCTGGCCTCTCTAGCATCCTTGCTGGAACTACTCTCCTCTCACACTGCTTTCCATAGCAACTGCTCTGCTCCAGTGCCCCTTACCATAGCCTATCAAGTTTCCCCAGGACCACTCCAAAGCTCCATCCCAGCTCCCTCTCAATGCATTTTACTACATATTCCCTTTGAAAATAAGTAAACAATACTTCTCACAGGATATTCACAACCCAGATTTCTAAAGGTGATGATGCCTCCTCAGATGTATTGAAAAATCTTCTTCCTGGATGCTATTTGTTTAATCAAAGGTGCCCTAAACTACAGGATGTTGCCCATAATGACTTCCATGAGTAAAGTATAATAAAACATATCGTTGAGTGCATGAACGAGACCAGAAAAATAAGTGGGGCCAGTCATAAGATAAGAATGAGAATCGAGAGCTGAACAATCCAAGGGCTGCCCTTGTATTTACAAAATATTTGACAAATCAGAGGAACGACTCCAGCACTTGGGGTAGATACTTCATGAAGAACTTACTGAAAAATATGGATGAGAAATCAGCAAGGATGAGAAGCCTCAGAAGGATTATGATCTGCACTGATCAAATCACCAAGTCCTCAAGGACTGATTCAGGGCACAGCATTTCTTACTTAAATATCATCAGGATTCAATCAACCTGCACCCTTGATAACACAGGGTTGAAGATTCACATTCATTCATTCACTCATTCTGGGAGTAGAACCTAGAATAGATTGGATTATTCCATTGATTACCTCTGAGAAATCTGGACTTTGGCTTTGGATGAAAACAGGAAAAATTTGGCCTTATATTCAAAGCTGCATGGTCTGGCTCAAACCTACATCTCTAGGCTTATCTCTAAGCATTCTTCAGCTCAGCTGGACAATCATCATTTTCCAAATATACATAGCCCATTTTTTCCCACCATTATACTGTTCTCTAGAATTTCCTCCTATTGACATCCTACCCACCCTTTAAGGCTTAGATCATATGTCACCTCCTCAATGAAGCCTTGCCTGATTTCTCCCAATTTAAAGTGATCTTTCTCTCCCTTAATTTCATGGGACTTTGTGTTCCTTGTATGTACTTATTTTTCTGTGTATTATTTTCTGCCTCTATGTGAGTTTAAGATCATTGAGGTCACAGAGGTCTTTGTATGTCCTCCAATAGCACATATAGAGCATTGCATCTAGTAAATTGTTGAATGTGCAAATAAATATGTAAATGAATGAATGAATGAGGAACTTTGAAACCATGAGCTTATTCCTAGAGGTCATTGCCTTACTAACCAGTGAGAAGGCCTTCCTCTTTTGTTTTGGGGGTATAGGTTTCAGTGGAAAATGAAGGCACTGAACTAAGGTGGGGGGAATCATGAGTTCAAAGCCCCTCAAAAGTAATTATTCCATTCATCAAAATGGACAGCCCCACTCAAGTCAGTGAGAGTCTGTTTTGATTTAGCTTGGCCACTTGGATGTTGACTTCTGCTCTTGTTGAGCTTATAAATAGTTTTGACATTCACTGCTTTAGTTAAATAATAAGAAAATGGGTAGAATGGGGGGTGGGGTATGGAGAGAGAGATTTTCTAGCAGGAAAGAAATGTCCTTTTACCAGGCAATCTGGAGCTTAAATGTTCTGGGGGAAAATTTGAATCTGGTAAATTAAGAGAGTATTCCAGCGATGAAACTGTCTCTCTACAATAAGTCATGTGATGGTAAATCTTTCTTGAGTGACAGCCATATTAACAAACTAGAAATAAGATTGATGTGCGTCAGAGGCCCCTGAATGCAAAATCCAAGTGAAGAGCTTGCCCGGTGGTGATGGGCAAAGTATAAATATGTATCACTTGCTTCTAAAATGAGTTATGATTACATTTTCCTACTGGTACCTGAAATCTGCAGGGGTTATTCATCTTATCCCTATATCGGGTGTGACAGATATAGCAACGTGGTCCCACAGAGAAGATACCTGCTCGGCAGATAAATCAGAGCCCATGAAGGAACCTGTTGTTATCAATTTGATCTCAGGGAAAAAAAGGATCCCCATACACAGCCTGGGCTGTCAGTGCCCTGAACAATCTCTCCCTTTTACTGACGTATTTTCAGGTTGAATGTTCTTTGGCTGCCTGCCTGCCTTGGGATAGTACTAAAAGCTAGTTATACAAGGAAGCTGTAGGTACTCGGGCAAAGAGCTTGGCAAGGGACAATGTAGCCAGTGCCATTCCTCAGGATGCTCAGCACTCCCCAAGGGGCCCACTCACTCAAAGGCTCGTACTAAAGCTACCTTCTGGCCTCATCACAGGAATGATGCTGGTGGTTTAGAACAAGCCAAGTTCTAGTTTCCCCCAAACTCAATGGGTCTCAATGGGAGGAAGTCTTATCCTCCTCCAATGCAGTTTTCATACCACTTCCCGACTAGCACTCTTTCTGTAAAGATCTAGTCACCAGAGTGGTATAATAGACAGAGCCCTGAAGTGAGAAAACATAGGTTGAAGGCCCGACTCTGCCATTTCTCCATCATGCCTTTGTTCCCCAGGATATTCATCTACCTCCAACCAATTGCCCTCTCTGTCATCCCCATTCCAATTATTTTCAATCTCCCCCTTCTAATAATATATTTCCTACTGATTACAAACATGCCCCTGTCTCCCCCATCCTGAAAACATCCTCACTTGACCCTTCTATCTATGCTAACATCCTATATCTCTTCTGCCCTTAGTAGCTAAACTCCTTGAAAAGGACATCTACAACAGGTTCCTCCATTTTCTCTTCTCTCACTCTTTTTTTTTTTTAAAGCAATTGGGGTTAAGTAACTTGCTCAAGGTTATATGGCCAGTCATTTCTGGGTGTGGTGCTAAGTATCTGAGCCCAGATTTGATCCCAGGTCATCCCGATTCTGGGGCCAGTGCTCTTACTCATTGGGCCACCTGGCTGCCTCTAAGCAATTGGGGTTAAGTAACTTGCACAAGGTTACACGGCCAGGTGTTTCTGGGTGGGTGCTAAGTGTCTGAGCCCGGATTTGATCCCAGGTTATCCCGACTCTGGGGCCGGTGATCTTACTCGCTGTGCTACCTGGCCGCCCCTCTTCTCTCACTCTTAACCCCTTACAATCTAGCTTCCAACCTTATCATTCCACAGAAACTGCTCTCTCCAAAGTTACTAACACTCCCTTAGTTGCCAAGCCCAATGGCTTTTTCTCAATCCTCATTCTCTTTGACTTTTCTACAGTCTTTGACTCTGCTGAGTGCTCTCTCCTCCTTGATTCTTTCTTCTCTCTAGGTCACCTCTCTCTCCTGGTTTCCCTCCTACCTATATGAGCTCTCTTTGATTAGTTCCCCCTCCAGATCACACCCTCTAATCACAAGGTGTTCCTCTTCTCTACCCCATCTTTGCTACTTCACTTGGTGATGTCATCAATTCCCCTGGATTTAATTACCATCTTTACATTAATGGTTCTCAAATCTACCTTTCTTTCACCAATCTCTCTGCTGACATCCAATCTTGCATCTCCAACTCCCTTCAAGATATCTTGAACTGGATATCCAGTAAATATCTTAAAAATAATGAAACTGAACTCATTTTATCTTTGTCCCTAAACCCACCCTCCCTCCTTCTTTCCCTAATACTGTAGAGTGCAACACCTCCTAGGCCTTCAGGCTCCCCACCTCAGAGTTATCCTGGATTCCTCATTATTTTTTCACCGCCCCCCCCATCCAAACTGTCACCAAGGCCTATTATTTTACCTTTGCAACATCTCTCAAATATGTCCCCTTCTCTCCTCTGACATTGCCACTGACTATTGTACAAATGCCCAGAGCCTCATGCTCTCATAACTGTGATTGCCTGCTAATGAATCAGCCTGCTCCAGGTCTCTCCTCACTCCAATCCATTCTCCAATCCACTAAAGCGATTTTCTGAAAGGGCAGGTCCGATCCTGCCATCTCCTACTCAATGTACTCCAATGGCTCTCTCTGGCCTCTAGAAGCAAATCCAAAATGCTCCATTTGGCCTTCGAAGTCCTTCATGATGTAAACTCCTCCTACCTTTCCAGTCTCCTTACACCTTACACCTTAACACATAGTCTTCCATCCAAGGACACTGGCCACCAACAAGACTCTTCATCTCTCATCTTTGGGCATTTTCACTGGCTATTCTCCATGCCTGGAATGCTCTCCCTCCACTGCTCTGATTACTGACCTTCCTGGTTTTCTTTCAGCCCCATCTAAAATCTCACCTTCTATAGGAAGTCTTCCCCAACCCCTCTTAATTCCAGTACCTTCTCTCTCTTATTTCCTATTTATCTTTTATATTGTTGCTTTGTATATATTTGTTTGCATGTTTTCCCCCATTAGATTGTAAGCTCCTTGAGGACAGAAACTGTATTTTGCATCTTTTTGCATCCCCAGTGCCTGGCACACAGCAGGCTCTTAATAAATGTGTTTTGATTGATTGATTAATAAATTGTAACATTTTTAAAATCCAATGAAACCTTTCCTGATTTACCTGGTGAATTAGGATCTTCAGTCCTCACAGAGCCTGCTGGATCTATGCTTATATCTCTCTGCTAAACATATTACATTCACTTGACTATCATATTTATTAGCACATAATCCCTCATATGGGACCATAGGCTCCAGAAGGGCAAGGTCTGTCCATAGTTTACACTTGGTATGTTTTTCCAATAACTCATGCAGTTGTCATTGCTCATTTGTTTCAGTCATGTCTGACTCTTCATGAACCCATTTGGGGTTTTCTTGGCAAAGACACTGGAGTGGTTTGCCATTTCCTTCTCCAGCTCATTTCACAGATGAGGAAACTGAGGCACACAGTGTTAAATGACTTACCCAGGGCCACAGTAAGAGACCAGATTTGAACTCAGGAATATGAGTGTTCCTGACTCCAGGACCAGTACTCTATTCACTGTACTCACAAATTCAACCTTATTCTTGTTCAAAGGGTAATAATAATTTCAATAATAATAATAAATTCAAAGGTAAAATAAATTTTTATTAAGATCCCAGATAACCTGAAATTAAGGGTCTAAACATATATAGTGAAGACCTGGAAGATAGTATTTCCTGTGAACTCTGAAAGAAAGCTAAAAATTTTTCCCCATCTCATATACTTGAATGGTTTTTGAAAAATGTTACCAGGCAATGGTATGCCCTATGAATGCCATCCACCAGTCCATACTGAGAACAGTAGGCAAGAGATTTGCCCTCTAGGTGGCAACACCTAAAGCAGAAAGAACACTGGATTTGAATTCAGGTTCTGCCTCTGTTATGTATTATCTTTGTGACTTTGAGAAAGTAATGTAACCTTGGTAAGAACTCAGTTACTTGGTAGAAAGAAGGAAAATCCTTCAAAGATCATCTCATTCAACTTCCTCACTTTACACATCAGGAAGGCCCAGAAAGGTTAAATGTTTTGCCCAAGGTAACACAGAAAGTAAAAGCTGGGTTTTGAAACTACCTCCTTTGACTCTAAAGCTAGCATTCAAACCACTAAACCAAGCTGCTTCCTCAAATTGTCTTCCGGCTCCAATTCCAATAAATTTACAATCTTAGAGAAACAAGGACACAGAGAACGGATAGAAAAGGTAAGGTCAAGATTGTGGAAGGACTTCTGGCCAAGTTGAGGAAGTTCTGAGACACTCAGTTTATCAATCTGTAAAATGGATCTATCTCCTGAGGTAGGGAAAGATAGGTCTGACTATAGTCGCCTGTGATTATAGCAAGTGACCAAAGGCTATATTAATATTCTCAACAACTGTTAAGCCCTTAGTAAGTAGAGTGCTAGACATTTGGGATATGAAGACAATAATTAAACAGTCCCTTCTCTTAAGCACTTACATTCTACTAGAGGGATAGAACATGTACACAGATAAAATAAATACAAGATAATATGAAGAGGAAAAGAGCAAGAAAAACCAAGGGCATCAGGGAAAGCCTTATGGGCTAGGGTTGGAGGTGAAGAGAACTGATATCTAAGCTAAGACTCAAAGATAAAGATTCTGACAGACAGAGTTAAAGAGTGTAGAGAGGATATTGCAGGCATGCAGGTGGCCTCTGCAAATGAGTAGAGGGTGGGGATGGAATATAAAGTTTAGAAAAATGCTAGTAATCCTTTTGGTTAGAAGACAGAGTACATAAGGGACATTGACATGGATATGGAAATAAGGTGGGAAAGGCAATTTGGAATCAAATTGTGAAGAGTTTTAAGTTCCAGGCTAAGTAGTTTATATTTTATCCCAGAGGCATGGGAGTTTCTGAGCAAGGAAACAAGAGGGTCAGTTTTGTGTAGAAGATTATGTTGGGAACTGATTAGAGGACTAACTGGAGAAAACATACTAGAATTAGGGAGACTATTAAGAGGTTATTACGATAATCTGGGCAAGCAGCGATAAGGATCTGAACTAAAGTGGTGGTCATGTGAGTAGAGAAAAAAGGATGGAGGTAAGAGATTTGGAGATAAAACCAACAGAATTTGTTTAGGAAGGACCAGTCACATAGGCAGAAGAACCAGGAGAGAGTACTGTCATGGAAGCCAAGGGATGAAAGAGAAACAGGATGAGAACATTGTCAAAAGAGCCAAAAGCTAATTAAGTGGGATGAGAACTGAGAAAAATCCATTGGATTTAGTAATTAAGAGAGCATTTGTAATTTTGGAAAGTGCAATTTCAATAGAATGGTGGGTTTAGAAGCCAGTTTTCAAGGGGTTGAGAAGTGGGTGGGTGGTGAGGAAGTGAGTGTAGATAATTCTTTTTGGAGTCTGGCAGGGAAAGGCAGATGGGATATCAGATGCTAATTTTAGGAGATGACATGGTCAAGTGAAGTTTTTTTTTAAGGATGGTTATGTTTGTAGACAATGATGAAAGAAAAAGACAGAAATTGGGGTAAAAAACAAAAGGAATGATCAATGGGTAAACTCTTGGAATAGACAGGAATGGATGACATTGAAGGTGAACATAAAGGGCTTAGTCTTGACAAGTTAAAGAGCCACTTCTTCCTCAGAGATTGGAAAGCAAAGAGAGAGTGGGTGAAGAGACAGAGGGTCTTTGACTTTAGAAAGTAGAAATGAGGAAACTAATAACAGATGGCTTCAATGTCCTTAGTAAAATAGGAGGCAAAGCATCTATAGAGTTTTGCAATGACATTGAGGATTTGAGAAGAGAGGAGAAAGCACTAAATATTTTGCTGGGAGTATAGTAAGGAATAATACTGCTGGGAGAATTATATGCCACAGTGAGGACCCACTTAAGGTTAAATAAGATGAATTTGTAGTCCATCCAGTCAGTACCCTTATGTAACTTCCTCCAGCAAATTTCAACAGATCTGGGAAAAGAAACCAAGAAGGCAGATGATGGAGTCACTTAAGGATGAGCAGGGCAAGAGTAGACACCTCTCTCTCTCTCTCTCTCTCTCTCTCTCTCTCTCTCTCTCTCTCTCTCTCTCTCTCTCTCTCTCTATCTATCTATCTATCTATCTATCTATCTATCTCTTTTTGCTTTCTGGAGGAGGGAAGGGAGGGCAATTGGGGTTAAGTGACTTGTCCATGGTCATACAGCTAGTAAGTGTTAAGTGTCTGAGGCCGGATTTGAAATCAGGTCCTCCTGACTCCAGGGTCGGTACTCTATTCACTGCACCACCTAGCCACTCCAGGTTCATATCTCCTTATTTTATAAATAAGAAAGCTGAGAGTGAGAGAGATGAAATGACTTACCCAATGTCACATGGGTAATAAGCAGCAGAGGGGGACTTTGAACTCAGGTTCTCTGACTCCAAATCCAGTGTCCATTCCACTGTACCCCACTGCCTCCTAATTATGTTTAAGTGAAACCAGAAGAGGAATAATGGACTGGGAGAACAGGAAAGAATGAAGGAATGATGGTGAAGAAGAATGGATTTAGAAGAAAAGAGAAGTTAGAGGAACAGTAGATTGTAATCAGAGAGGGCAATTTCAGAGTTCAAGCTCATGGGGGTAGAACAGAATGATTAAGAAAAATTTATAATGTGACCATCTTTGTGGGTAACTGAGCTAAAGTGGACATGAAGGCCAAGGTAACTGAAGTTGATGGCCTGGGAGGTCAAGTTGTTGGAAGGGTTACCAACATGAATTTTAAAGGCCTCAGCGGTCAGTATTAAAGTGGAGAAGAAGGAAGATGGCAGAGTAGAAGCAGGACCTCCCAGTGGCTCCGGCTTCCATCTTCCCCAATCCATGTAAAAGGGGATTCTAAACAAACTTTGGAGCTGCAGAACCCACAAATGACACAGAGGAGCTAACTTCCCTCTGAGGACAGCATGGTGGGCTGGCAGGAATCGGCCAGCACAGCACTCTGGGAGCTGAACCCAGCCCCAAGCCCAGGCTTTAGCCCCAGGGTGGGCCTGACCAGCCGCCAGGGACTCTAGATCAGCAGCAGCTATGGCTGTTTCCAGATTTATCAACACATAGATGTCATGGACAAAGTGAGAGGTCAGTGCAGTCTGGACTTTGGGACCCAGTAAGTAGGAGTGTGTGGCTTTTGCCTACAGGGTGAGAAGCCGCTGAGACGCCAGCACAGCCAGCCAGCACCACATGGCAGCTTCAACTCCTGGTCTGCAGAGTGTAGGGGGACCACACACCAGTCTGAGGGGTAATCGCTCTTGCTTTAACCTTCTTGGATCTGGATTGCAGTCTAGGGTGGAGGTCCTAGGGTGTGTGTCCCACTCGCCAGAGCGTGTGGAGACCTCAGAGAGGGCACCCATCTAATACCTCTGGCAGCTGAGAAAACCCCAGCATTTGGGATGAAAGCTCCCCTGTTTGGTGGCAGAGTCCTACTGTGGCAAAAAGCCCAGGGGTCAAGTAACTGAGGGGCGACATGACCAGGCAAAGGAAACAAAGCAGACAGAAGATTCCAACATTAGACTCCTATTTTGGGGACAAAAAGGAGCAAAGCATGGAACAGGAGGAAAACAGTGAAGTCAGAACTCCTGCACCAAAAGCTTCAAAGGAAAATAACAGCTGGTTACAGGCCATAGAGGACCTTAAGAAGTAGATAAGAGAAGGGGAGGAAAAATTGGGAAGAGAAAGGAGAACGATGAAAGAAAATTACGAAATGAGAGTCAACAGCCTGACTGAGGAAAATAACACCTCAAAAAAGAGACTGACTCAAATGGCAAAAGAGGCTCAAAAAAGCAATGCGGAGAAGAATGCCTTAAAAAGCCGAATTTGCCAGATGGAAAAAGAATCTCAAAAGCTCACTGAGGAAAATCATTGCTTCAGAATTAGGTTGGAGCAAATGGAAGCTAATGACTTTATAAGAAATCAAGATGCTGTTAAACAGATTCAAACAAGTGAAAGAATAGAAGGCAATGTGAAATATCTCATGGGAAAAAACACTGACCTGCAAAATAGATCCAGGAGAGATAATCTAAAAATTATTGGACTACCTGAAAGCCACAATCAAAGTAAGAACCTAGAAATCATCCTCCAGGAAGTTCTCAAAGAAAACTGCCCTGATGTTTTAGAACCAGAAGGCAAAATAGAGGTTGAAAGAATCCACCAATCACCTCCTGAAAAAGATCCCAAAAAGAAAACTCCTAGGAATATTATAGCCAGGTTCTGGAATTCCCAGATCAAGGAGAGAATATTACGAGCAGCCAGGAAGAAACAATTTGAGTATTGTGGAAACACAATCAGGATAACCCAGGATCTGGCAGATTCTACACTGAGGGATCGAAGGGCTTGGAATGTGATATTCTGGAGGTCAAAGGAGCTGGGATTCCCAAACTGAGAAGAACTATACTTTCCAGGATTTTTTGAAGCCAGATAATCCCTTGCCAGAGGTTATGTGTGTATCTATGTACAAGTGTGTATGTGTATATGTATGTGTGTATAAACATACATGCACATACAAAATAGATACAAAGTGATTGGGAAGAAAGTAACAAGAGTTGGGAGGGGACAGGAAATCAGACTTTATGGAGAAGGTGACTCTGGAATGATCTTAACGGAAACTAGGGATTCTGTTGGAGGTGGGGAACCAGCTCCCAAGTTGAGAAATAGCCAGGACTAAGGCATGAAGACAGTCAATGGGGTGGCATGTATGAAGAACAGTAAGAAAGTCAGATTGGATCATATTGTATGTGGAGAGTAATATGCAATAAGGCTGAAAAGTCAGGGAAAACTTTAAATGCCTAACAGAAGAGCTTATATTTGTTTCTAGAGGTAATAGGAAGCCACTAGAATTTACTGACCATGGAGATGACCTGTGCTTTGGGAAAACTCCATTAAAACTTCATTTGGGGAGCTGTATGGAAGACAGATTAGATTGGCCAGACTTGAGACAGCAGGGCCATTATTGCAATAGTCCTGGTAAGAGTTGAAAAGGGCCTGAACTGGGTTGTGTGAGTAGAGAAAAGGTACACATAAAAGAGACACTGGCAGGTATAAGGAATAAGATTTGAGAACTGATTGGATGCGTGTCGTGAGTGAAAATGAAGAGTCCCTAATAATGCCGAAATTTCAAACCTGGGTGACTAGAAGGATGGTGGTACCCTCAAGAGTCATAGGGAATTTCAGAAGAGGCAGGGATTTAGAGGAGAAAGCTAATGAGTTCTGTTTTGAATATCTTGAGTATGAAATGCCTATGGGGCATCCAGTTTAAAATGTTCAACAAGCAGTTTGGTGATGGGAGACTGGAGCTCAGGAGAGAGACAAGGGTTAGAAATATCAATTTGGGAATCATCCACAGAGATGATATTCATCACTCTGCCATAATCCCTTCAAGAGGCTAGAGCTGTGAATACAGAGGGGGCAGGGATAGCAGCAGCAGTGCTTTCTCTCTATGAGGCTGATTTTGAAGATGGTAATGATGTGTGTGTCTGTGTGTGTGTGTGTGTGTAGATAGGCAGAAAGACAGGCAGATAGGTAGATGATAGATAGATACATAGATAGATAGATAGATAGATAGATAGATAGATAGATAGATAGATA
>NW_027187368.1:4509097-4585640 GCF_028583685.1 Petaurus breviceps papuanus | reverse complement strand
ATAGATAGATAGATAGATAGATAGATAGATAGATAGATAGATAGATAGATAGATAGATAGATAGATAGATAGGTAGGTAGGTAGGTAGGTAGGTAAATGGATGGATCTCTTGGTAGTAAATCTGGAAAATGTATTCTTTAATAGAATTCTTTTATTATCTACTGATTGAGTCCCTCAGGGCCAAACTGAACTCACACACAGCATAGCTTTATGGTCTTTTCCTAGCAGGAGAGGGGACGAGGCTCACTAAGACATTCTCCCACTTGTCATATGAGCCTTGAGCTCCAGAGTATAGACAGGCAGCAGTCCCAGAAGCAAGCATGCCCTCCCATATACTAGTCAGACCACATCTGGGGTATTGCATTCATTTCTGTATACACATGTTGGGAAGGATGTGGATAAACTGAAAAACATCTGGAGAAGAGTAACCAAGATGGCAAACATGGAGTTCATGCCATGTCAGGGAAGATGGAGAGAACTAGGAATATTAGCCTGGGAGAAGAGAAGATTCAGTATAGATATGATTGTCCTTTTCGAGTTTTTGAATGGTTTTCATATAAAAGAATTGGATGGACTCTGCTTGGCCTACAAGGTAGAGAATTAGGAACAATGAATAGATATTACAGAGAGATTGTTTTGATCGCCATGTAAGGAAAAACTTTGTAACAAGCAAAGCTGCCCCAAAGTAGAGTGGGTCCCCTCAGGACTAGGTAGTAAGTTCTTTATGCTGGGAGGTTTACAAGAGGAAGTTAAATGACCACATCTCAGGCACATTAGATAGAGAGGATTCATGTTCAGGTGAAAACTGGACTAGACCATTGAGGTTCCTTCAACTCTGAGACTTTTGATAGGGCATTTAGTCTAATGCAAAGTGCTCCAAACTTATTGCTGGCCTGTAGACATAACCATTTTATTCCCACTTGTGGGAGGCCTAGCTCATGAATCTGAGTATTAACCATTCTCCTATCTAATCACCTAATATGTAAACCAAAGATCTTAGCCAGCAGCATCAGCCACTAGAGATTCCACTGGGAAAATACATTGTTATTCTCTTTACTGTCCTTCCCTCAAGAAACATTTACGTTGGCTCCAGTAATGTTGAAACATCAGGCTGCCTGGCTCCAATGTGTATAATAATTGCTGATGAAGGAACTTTAATAAAAAAATAGATTTTGGCAAGAGAAGACCCTTACAAAGGCTCCATTGGGATGGGGAAGGGGAGGGGAGGGGTGATATGGCACATCAAGGCATGGAGGGTCTCAGTGACAAGAGGGTGGGACTGCAAGGGGCGGGAGCTTTGGAGGCAGCCCCTTGAAGTTTGGGAAGTTACTTTCATAGAAGTATAGTAAGAATGAAGGCTCTATCCCTCAGAATTGGAAGACAGTGGGGTAGTTAGATGGGGTCAGCTCCATCCGTGGGAAAGTAAGAGATGCCATTCAGACCTGTGGCTGTGAAGGAGACTTGATAAAAAGTTCTCTAGCAACAGGGAAAGAAGAGAAATTACAACAATTATACTGGTCAAGGGATGAGAGTATAAAGAATTTTCATAAATCTGGGTCTAAATCTCACCAAACTTATTTAATACCTGTGTGAACCTGGACAAATCACTTAAGAGATAAGATTCTTCATAGATGACTTCAGTGATCCTTTTTAGTTCTTACCCTAGGATCCTGTGATCTTCAAATCATGTGTTAAATTATGGGTTACGTGAATTGAACTTAAATGAAGTGTCTATTCTCTCATTGACATCTTGCATTCTTTAAAAATGTTATCCTCTATCTACAGAAATGACTCTTCTCCCTCCAAATACTAGGAGTTGGATTTCTTTTCAATAGTCTCTCATCTCCTCATGACACATGGGGTAATGATAAGATTTAGAAATAGAGCATCTAGACTCAAATCCTGATTGTGCTGCTACAATATACTTCACCTCATTCAATCCAGATAGCAACCAACCAAAAAGCATTGATTTAGCACCTTCTTACTATGGGTCAGGCATTCTGCTTTTTTCTTGAGCATGCAAAGAAAGGTTAAAAACAATCCCTATCCTCAAGGAGCTCACATTCTAATCGGGGAAACGTAAATCATTAGGTCCATATGAGATGTAAGGCTCATTAGCTTAAAATTACACTAAGTCTCTTGGGACACCCTATAGACAGAGTAAATGGGAGTTGATTTGAGAGCGGGAGACACTAGAAGTTGGGGGAACTAGGAAAGGCCTCCTACAGGAGCTGAAATGTGAACTGAGACTTCAGGGAAGCCAGGGAAACTTGGAGGGAGAGGTGAGGAAGGATAACATTCCAAACATGGGGGACAGCCATTGCAAATGTACAGAGACAGGAGGAGTGTCTTATGTGAGAAAATAGGCCAGTATAACTGGATAGGGTGAATGAAGGGGAGTAAAGTATAAGAAGACTGGAAAGGTAGAAGGGGATTAAGTTTTTGATGCCAGGTAGAGGACTTTATTTATATATGATTCTAGAGATAGTAAGAATCCATTGGGTGGCTGCTAGGTGGCACAGTGAGTAGAGCACTGGCCTTGGAGTCAGGAGGACCTGCATTCAAATCCAGCCTCACACTTGACACAAAAACTATCCATGTGACCTTGGGCAAGTCACTTAACCCCAATTGCCCTCCCAAAAAAAAGGCAAAAAATAAAAATAAAAAATAATCCATTGGAATTTATAAAATGAGGATAACAATAGCACCTGACCTGCTGGGTTGTTGTGGGGATCAAATGAAATACTAACTGTAGAGTGCTTAGCACATACCAAGTGCTATATAAATGTCAGTTGTTGTTGCTATTATTATTATTGTTGTTGTTGTTGTTGTTAGTGTTATTGATAGGGGTCCACTGGAATTTACAGAATTAGGATAAAGTAGACCTACATTACAGGTTTGTTGTGAGAACCAAATGATGTAATATTGGAGAAGCTACTTGTAAACTTTAAAGCATCATAACATTAGCTTTCATGAGTGCCTATTTACTTTTTTGAGCCTCAGTTTCCTCCTTTGTAAAATGAGGGAGTTAGACTTAGTGACCTCTATGGTCTCTTTTAATTCCAAAGTCTATGATCCTATAATTCTGTGCCCAGTGACCTTGTCATTCTGAAATGCCTGGGAAGGGATGAAAGAGTATCCTATGTCCAGAGAACAAAACAATTTAGTCTATCTGGACATAAAATCCTTGGCCTTGGCCTTAGCCAAATCACTATAGGTCCAACCCACGTAGTCTGGAATCCTCAAGTTATGAGATTTAGAGTTAGAAGTGATCCCTAGGTTCATGAGCACACTAAGGCTTAGATATGATCTTTCAGAGTTGGCTCCCTTTGCATTATTGTCATGGTCATCACAAAGATTGCTCTGGTTGTGTTCACATCAATCTACATCAATTCACATTTGTCTCTTCAAATTTCTTTCAATATGGCATAGTCCTTATTTCTTACGGTACAAGAAAATCCCATTTTGTTCATATCCCACAATTTGTTAAGCCATTCTCTGATTAGATTGGTACCTGACTGGTTTCCATTCCTTTGCTACAACAAAATACCTTGCTATTAATATTCCTCTACACAGGCATCCTTTCCCTCTGTCCTTGACCTCTTTGGGGGTACAAGTCGAATAATGATATGAGTGGGTCAGAGAGCATATTCAATTTAGTGACTTTTAGGGCATAGTTCCAATTTATTTCCCTGAATGGCTGAACCAAGTCACAGCTCCACCAACACTGCACTGGTATGTTCCAGTCCTTCTACAATCCTCTAACAATTGCCGTTTTCCCTTTTTTGATCATTTTTGGCAATCTGATAAGTCTTAATTTGTATTTCTCTTTTTATTAGTATACTGGAACTTCATGATTGTAAATTGTATTTCTTTTTTGAGAATTACCTGCTCATATCATCTATTAAGGAATAGCTCTTATTCTTATATATTTGTATCAATTTTTTATCTATATCTTGGATATTAGACTTTTATCAGACATAAATTGACTGTGAAGATTTTTTCAAAATCAATTTTTCTCTTTCTGATTCTAACTGCATTTATTTTGCCTGTGCAGAGCTTTTTTTTTCCTATTTTATTTAATAAAAATCGTTCATTTTGTCTCTTATTATCATCTCTGTGTTTTAGGTAAGAATCTTCCCCCTAGCTATAGTTGTGAAATATATATTGTTCCTTTGTCCTCTAATTTTTTTATGCTGCGACTTTTTATATTTAAATCTTGTATCCATTCAGAGTTTGTTGTGGTAAATGGCACAAGGTATGGATCTAAGGCTAATTTCTACCACACTTTCCAGTTATCCCAGCAGTTTTTTTTTTTCAAATGGGGAATCTTTATAAAGAAGTTAGTGCCCTTGCAACCCCTTGATTTTGCTTGGAGAAAAATAGGTCTAGAAAGGGGAAGGAAAGAAGAAGAAAACCTGGTATTTAAATATTGATCCTCTGAGTTCAAATCTGGTGCTTTTGCAACTGCAAAGTACCATCCTTTCTACTCTGTTACATTGTTTCCATGAAAGAATATGCTAATGTATGTAAAGCATTTTATAAATCTTAAAGCATCATATAAATGTCAGCTATCATCACCATGATTTTTATCATCAATATCCCATATTCCGACTTCAAGTATCCTTTTGGAACACTGCCCATTTGAAAACTAGGGATAGCTTGTATAGGCAAATTGGGATTTTCACAAATGATAAACTACAGGAAGAGCTCTTGTCTGTTCCAAAAGTATTCCCAAAGGATCTATTTACATCAGAGCCAATTCCCCAAATTCTGAATTATACCTCACTTTTCAGAACATACAGATGTATAAAGTGAGGGCCATGGATAAATGGCAACTACAAAGACCACGGGTGTGGGCATAGGGTGGGCATGGAGTGGGGTCATACACATGATAATGATAATGATTCTTTACTATTTTGAGGATAATAATGCTTCAATACGTTTGAGGTGATCTGTTCGGTATGGGTATTTCTTCCTATTCCTAACACTATTAACTAACTATTCTTAACACTTTTAAAACTTAGGAAAGAGTCTTCAAAATTTTTTTAGCTTGAAAATTCACCCTGAGCATCTCTACTCTAAGTTTAGTTAGGCTGGCCCTTAGATGGCAGGATATGTAGTTCAGCACAATATCTATGTAATGCTAAAGGAATAGGAAAATCTTCCCCATCCATTAATGGGCCTATGTGACCATGTGCCCCCTTTTCCCTTGGAACAGGAGTCATGTTCCCAGGTCTAAAGGTACACAGGTATTTTAATCACAGCTGTGACACATCCTGAGTCACATAGAGCCCATTGGGGGAGGAACTTGCCTAAGGAGGAGCTTGCCTAGGGGAGGTTTGCTTGCAGGAAGGCTTTCACACCTTTTGGTACTAAGGTAATTAGGTACTGAGTCAGGAGGGTTGTAATGCCTTCTGGCTCTGAGCCTATTGGTTCAAAACCATATATGCTGGGAGGATAGTATTTTACTTTGGGAGTTTGCTTATGAGAAAGACTTTTTGATTCCCTGGATGAGACTCTGAGTAGCCATTTGTTAAGAGCCATCCTCCCCACCCCACATACTCAGACGTTTGTGCAGGGGTAGGAACACCATAGATATGGGCCTTGGAATCTCCTGGAAGGTGGCAACTGGGGCCCATCTGGTGGTGTACATAGAAGGTTGTATTACTTTGTTCAGACAGTAGGAGCCCTATCTGTTGAATCTCTGTGCCAATTTTCTATTGGACTATCTGTAATTAAAGTAAGATTGTTGAGCCCTTTCAAAGTTGTCTGTCCTTTAGCAAAGCAAATCTAAGAACCTGTGCTAGCAGGTCATCCTGGATGTTCTTGGGTGCTTGCTACAACCTATTACCTTTCCCAACTTGATAGTGACTTCCCAAACATATATGCTTCCAGAAAAGCCTTCAAGAGTCTGAGATCAGGGACTTCTGCCCAAGATGACAGCCTGAACAGGTGGCACACAGCCCAGCCCCTTCATACCTACTCCAGCAAAAACTTGAAATTCCTATGAGATTGAATAAATCAGTTAAACAATAAATTTTTATTAAGTACTTACTACATACTCAACACTGAGAATACAAAGACAAAAGATACTCTCAAGAGACCCACACTCTACTAGGGAGAGGAAACATGAAAATAACTACATATAAACAGTATAAATTGGTGATGACAAAAGGAAGGCATCAAGGAGGACCAGGAAAGGCTTCTTATAGAAGGAGGGATTATAGCTGAGACTTGAAGGAAGCCAGGTAGGTCAGGAGGTGGAGATAAGGAGGCAGAGAGTTCCAAGCATGGAAATGCTTCCAGCCACTGAAAATTCTCAGAGTAGAGAGACAGCATGTCTTGTCCAAGGAACAAGGAGTCCAGAATCACTAGATCACAGAGTATGTTAGGGTGAAGAAATTGTGAGAAGTCTGGGTGGGTTGAGGGGGGACACAAGTTATAAAGGGATTTGAGTGCCAAAAAGAGGATTTTATATTTGATTCTGGAGGTAATAGTCACTGGAATTCATTGAGTTGGGGGGGGGAGGGGGCACAGTCAGAATTATACTTTAAGATGATCCCTTTGACAGCTGATTGGAGGATGGACTAGAGTGGGGGAGACATTTTGGGAAGACTAACCCATCTATTGCAATAGTCCAGGGCATGAGGTGATAAGGCCTGAATCAAGGTGTGGGAATGTCAGAGGAGAGAAGGGAGAATGTATTAGAGATATTATAAAGGTAAAATCTACAGGGTGTGGCCTTAGTTTGGATATGCAGTGAGAGAGAGAGTAAAGATTCACATACAACATCTAAGTTGCAAACCTGAGTGATTGGAAGGGTAGTGGTACCCTCGACTGTAATTGAAAAGTTACCAAGAAAGGAGGATTTGGAGGAAAGATAATGACATATCTCTGTCCCCTGGAAGCCGGAGGAGGCCAGCCTGGGAGAATGATACATGATGGAAGTCTCTCCAATCCCTTATTATCAGGAAGAAGACAGCTAAGGAGACCAGCAGGATGTGTCTTGTCCAGTCCCCTGCTGAGAGGATGCAGCTAGCCCAGGAGACCAGGCAAACAATAGAATGGCATCTCTCTTATCACCTGCAGATAGGAAGAAGAATAAAGATCAAGGAATCCAGTGATAAATGACAATGACTTCATCCACCCTAGAACTGCACAACAAGCCATCCAGAAGCCCAGAGGTAGTAGAAAGAAGGACCAGCAACAATGTCAGGGCCAGCACAGGCAAAGAACTGCAGCTTCTCAACCAACCTGAAATAATTCAGAGATACACGTAGCCTAAAAGCCTCTGTGTCAGAAAGCAGCAAGTACAGAGAGATACTGATTGAGAAAGGCACCAGGGGTGGGAATACCACCGATGTGGTATTGGAACCTCCTGGGAGGTGGCAGCAGGGGCAAGATGACTCAGACTTAGGGTAACCACTTACGTTAGCACAGCCCAAACTTAGGCATACATATTTCATTTATTGTGTAACAGTTAAAGTCATAGTGATCACATTATTTTCCAAATAAACACACAAAATGCAAGTTATAACAATCAGTGGTCAAGTCTTCTGACAAGTCTTAACAAGTAAGTGCTGACAGGCAAGTGTGTCATACATTGTTGGGAAGTCCAGCATGAATTGGCAGGAATATGTGCATGTAATGACTTGTTTACAATACGATATTATATGATTACATGACGTGATATTGTGTCATCAAAATTTCAATGCAGGAAAAAAAGCACACATTTACAATAAACTATTAAATTTAAGATGCATAATTTTTAAAAATATTTTATATGATATGATATAATAATATGATGTAAATTTAAAAAAAAAGTTTAAGGGTTAAAGAAAGTAGATTTCCAGGGGGGTTCTGAGTTATTTTTTTAAAAGGGGGTGGTAGGCCAAATAAGTTTGAGAACCTCTGATCTAATGCTTTGAATCCCAAAGAGGTGAGGGGGAGGAGGAGGGTCCTAATCAGAGGAGGTGGAGATCAGCACAGGAACTCTCAAGAGACTCAGAGTAAGGCAAAATAGGACCAACCTCTCCATTCCAAAGTGCAACAGAGGTGGAACTTGGTCTCAGCACAAATCCCCAGTTCAAGAACTATAAAACTGGAGAGATGAAAGTACTAACAAGTATAAAATAATTTATTGTTGATTTAGTGGTGCCCCAAAATCCAGCCCAGAAAGGAAGAGTAACTTTATTAACAACTGCAGAGACTTAAATTTAGGAGAAATGTATTTTCCACAGTGAATACCAAATGCCCAGAAGAAATTAAGCAAGAGATTTTTTTTTAATTAATAAAAGTTCTAGGGAAAAGGTTTGGAAAGATAATAAGTAACTTAGGTAGAGAATATAGTAAACCTTATCCAAGTAATGCACTTCCTGAAAACTAGAATAGACTAGAACAGATATCACTGACTCTATGAGACAGCAAGAAATGTTAGAACAAAATCAAATGTTTGAAAAATAGAAAAAAATTCAAGATGTTATCAAAAATAACTGGAAAATAGAATCAAGAAGGGATAATTTCAGAAACATCAGACTGCCTGAAAAACACATTTTTTTAAAAAATCACAAACACTATATTGGAAAAAATTATAAATAAAAACTTCTCAGATAAAATAAAACCTAAGAGCAAAGGAAAGTTGTCAAAAATCCATTAATTGCCTCCTGAAGAAAGCACCAGAAGGAAAATTTCCAGTAATGGAAATGCCATTTCTGGATGAAATGCCAAAGTCTGAGCTCTCATGGTGAAGAAATAATATTGAGAATATCTAAAAAGAAACAGTTCAGGTAACAAGGGACCAGGATCACACAAGACCTGGAAGCTGCTACTGTACATACAAGGTCTTGAAATACAATATCCCAAGGGGCAAAAGAGAAAAATGGGCTTACAAGCAATAATAGGAATACTGAGCATAATCCTATGCGAAGGGGATGGAGGAAGGAAGGGAATGTATTTTTAATGGACCAGCATCTTTTTCTGTTTTCTTATTTTATTGAAAAAAAATTTTTTTAATTAACAGAAATATATTTCTTCTCCTTCCCACCACTTACCCCATTGGAAATTTTCTGTAACAAATAATAGCATTTTTGATGAAAAGACAAGAGTTGAGTTTAGAGTTATAAGCACCAGAGAGAAGAGAAACCTAGAAACATAAAATGCATTTGAGCCATTGGAAGGGCCTGTATGATGGATAATAGGAAAAGACAAAAGTGTCCCTTTAAAACCTTTATGTTATCAAAGGCTATTTAGGGAGGTAAATAAGAAAAAAAGTAACGGATTGAGTCTTTTCAGAGAGGAAAAAGAAAGGAGGGTTAAAAGACTATACCAGTGTAGCTCTGATTATTCCAGATGCCCCTTCTCATTAAACTGATAATGGGAAATTTCATCATACTGTTATCCCTTCCACATCATGACTTTCCCCATTGTGATTTCAATATATTGCAGATCACCATAAGAAATTAAGTGGAAATTTTGGGGGAATTTTGCAGAAGTCACAGATGATATGTGAAGGCCAGCAGATAACACAGAAAAAGCTTAGAAATTCAGAAATGTATAAAATATATGTATAGTATTGTATAATATCAACCCGGATTTTATAAGGTACTGTAAATACTGCATAAAAGAAAAAGAAAAAATTCAGACTTCTCTGTTACAAAGGGAGGGCTAAAATATTTTATGTGATTTTCCCGATCACTGAAGGGAAGGGAGGATAACCCAAATTCTTTTAAGATGGAAGGGATAACTGTACTGTTGAACTCAACCTTGGATACTCAGCACCTTATCACCTTCCTCAACTTCTTCCTTCTGATTGGAGCTAAACTCCACCTAAAGCTTTCCTTCATAGAGAACTGGATCTGCAGCTCAGTGTGGTCTGAAATCCCCAAGGACAAGATACTTCTGAGTGTACCCCAGACCCTCTCCAGCTTCTTTCTGTATGTTATTTTCCCCCATTTAATTGTAAACTATTTATGGGCAGATACCATCTTTCTTTTTTTTTATTTGAACCTCACAGTGCCTGGCACACAATATGTGCTTAATAAATAAGTTAAATTGAAGAAAGGGATGAAACTTGCTATTTTTAAAAATTATCGTGCCTGAGAGACCATACAGATATATGGAGGGAGGTATCAAGTGAGCCTCATTCTATTCTGAAATGGACAAAGGAGAGTTGAACACATATATACAATTAGTTTGTTAGAAATATATCAAACTCAACAGGGAAACAAGTGAGTATGGGGAGTGGTGTTAAGACAAAGGAAATATCAGGGAGAAAACAGTGAAAGCAAAGTAAATTTCCTGATTAAAAAAAGGCAGGAGGTTAAAATTAAAAGAAAAAAAAGAACTAGAATCTAACGAATGTGCCCATAAGTTGGGGAATGATTGAACCAAATTGTGGTATATGAACGCAATGCAATATTAGTTTGCCACAAGAAATGATGAAATAATTTCAGAACAACCGGAAAAAATGGTATGAATTGATTCAGAGTGAAATGAGCAAAACCAGGGAAACAATTTATATAGGAAAATTGTATTGAAAAACAATTTTGAGAGACTTAAGAACTCTGATCAAGACAATGACCAAGCAAGTGTCCAGACATCCTGTAAGGAAGCAATCGACATTTATCAGAAAGAGACATATTTTGGTGAGGTATTGCTACTACAATAGATTCCTTTTCCTCCACTATGTTTATTTCTTAAAGAGTATTTTTTTCTCTCTCAGCATCTCATCGGGAGCGTGGCCACAGTCAGAGAATGGGAAGTTAACAAGAATGATGCCAAAAAAGAGGACAACTGAACACTTTTTTATTATTTTTTTTTTCATTTTTCAAATGCTTTATCAACTTCTCATTTACATCATTCATTTCCACCAGATTTTGAGTTACAAATTTTCTCCCCATTTTCCCCCTACCCACCGCCCCAAAATAGCAGTGCCACAGGATATCCCCTCCTCCACTCTGCTCTCTCCCATATCTTCTCCCATACCCGCTTTGACTTTTCCAGTAGGGCACGGTGGATCTCTATGCCCCATTGCCTGTATATCTAATTTCCCAATTGCATGTAAAATAGTATTAATAATATATTTTTTTTCAAACTTTTGATTTTAAAACTTTGAATTCCAGATTCATCCCCTTTCTCCATTGTCACCCACCCTTACTGGGAAGATAAGCAGTTCAATATAGGTTGTACACGTACAGCTAATGCAAAACATTAACATAATAGATATATTGTAAAAGACTTACTATATTTCCCTCCCTCCTATCCCACCTCCCACTTGTTCTGTTCTCTACTTTGATCCCATCCCTTTTCAAAAGTGGGTGCTTCCAAATTCCCTCCCCCTCAGCCTGCCCTCCCTTCAATCATTCCCCCTTTCATCCCTTTCCCCCCCACACTCTCCTGGAGGGTGAGATACCCTATTTAGTGTGTATGTAACTCCCTCCCTATGCCAAATTCAATGAGAATAAGGTTGACCCATTCCCTTTTGCCTTCCTATTCTTCCCCTCCATTGTAACCATTTTCTCTTCCCTCTTCTATAGGAGATAGTTTACCCCATTCTGTCTCTCCCCATCTCCTTTCATTATATTCCTCTCTCACCTCTTAATTTCACCTTTTAAGTATCACCCCTTCCTATTAAATTGGTCCTGTTCCCTCTATCTATGTATACCTGTACACATATATATACACATTCACATATGTATTCATATGCCCGTATGCCCTCCGATATAGAAATATATATATTTTTTTCTATTCTCTTCAACTATTTTGATACTGAGAAAAGTTTCATCAGTTACAATTATCATTTTTCCATGTAGGAATGTAAATAGTTCAACTTTGATAAGTTCCTTATGATTTATTTTTCCTGTTAAGCTTCTCATGCTTCTCTTGCTTCTTGTATATGAATGTCAAATTTTCGATTCAACTCTGGTTTTTTCATCAAGAATTCTTGAACATCCTCTATTCCACTGAATGACCATATTTTCCCTTGAAACATGATACTCAATTTTGCTTGGTAGGTGATTCTTGGTTTTAATCCCAGCTCCTTTGCCCTCCAGAATATCATATTCCAAGTCCTTTGATCCCTCAGTGTAGAAGCTGCCAGATCCTGAGTTATCATTTGTTTGATTGTGTTTCCACAATATTCAAATTGTTTCTTCCTGGCTGCTTGTAATATTCTCTCCTTGATCTGGGAATTTCAGAACCTGGCTATAATATTCCTAGGAGTTTTCTTTTTGGGATCTTTTTCAGGAGGTGATTGGTGGATTCTTTCAACCTCTATTTTGCCCTCTGGTTCTAAAACATGAGGGCAGTTTTCCTTGAGAATTTCTTGGAGGATGATTTCTAGGTTCTTTCTTTGATCATGGCTTTCAGATAGTCCAATAATTTTTAGATTATCTCTCCTGGATCTATTTTCCAGGAAAGTGGTTTTTCCCATGAGATATTTCACATTGCTTTCTATTCTTTCATTTGTTTGGATCTGTTTAACAGCATCTTGATTTCTCATAAAGTCATTAGCTTCCGTTTGCTCCAATCTAATTCTGAAGCAATGATTCTCCTCAGTGAGCTTTTGAGATTCTTTTTCCATCTGGCAAATTTGGCTTTTTAAGGCATTCTTCTCCTCATTGACTTTTTGAGCCTCTTTTGCCATTTGAGTTAGTCTCTTTTTTGAGGTGTTATTTTCCTCAGTCAGGCTGTTGACTCATTTCGTAATTTTCTTTCATCGTTCTCATTTCTCTTCCCAATTTTTCCTCCACTTCTCTTATCTGCTTCTTAAGGTCCTCTATGGCCTGTAACCAGCTCGTATTTTCCTTTGAAGCTTTTGATGCAGGAGTTCTGACTTCACTGTCTTCCTCCTGTTCTATACTTTGATTCTTTTTGTCCCCAAAATAGGAATCTAATGTTGGATTCTTCTGTTTGCTTTGCTTCCTTTGCCTGGTCATGTTGCCACTCAATTTCTTGACTTTTGGGCTTTTTGCCACAGTAGGACTCTGCTACCAGACAGGGGAGCTTTGTATCAGCTGCTGGAGGTATTAGTTGGGTGCTCTCTCTGAAGCCTCCACAAGGGAGGCAAGCTGGTCACACCCCCCAGGACCTCCACCCTAGACCTCAATACAGATCCAAGCAGGTAAAAGCAAGAGTGATTATCCCTCAGACTGGTCAGTTGGCCCCCCTACACTCTGCAGGCCAGCAGCTGAAGCTGCCACATGGCAATGGCAGGGGCAAAAGCTGAGGCACTCCCAACTACTTGGTCCCAAAGTCCACACTGCACTGACCTCTCACTTTGTCCATAGCATCTATGTGTTGATAATTCTGGACCACCACAGCTGCTGGTGATCTGCAGTCCCTCCAGCTGGCAGGCTGGTCAGGCCTGCCCTGGGGCTAAAACCTTGGAGTGGATCTGGGCTCGGCTCCCTGAGCGCTGCACTGGCCAATTCCTGCCAGGTTGTCCTCAGTGGGAGGTTAGCTTCTCTGTGTCGTTTTGTGGGTTCTGTAGCTCTAAAGTTTGTTCAGAGCCCTCTTTTACATGGATTAGAGGTGGTGAGAGCTGGAGCCACGCGGAAGTCCTGTTTCTATTCCCTGAACATTTTTTGAAATGCATAGAAGACAAGGAAGCTCAGAAGGAACAGGTAGCTAGTTGGCATCAGAAAGCCCAATTCAAAGTTGGTCTCAGACACTTACTATGTATGACCCTGGGCAAGTCACTTAACCCTGTTTGTCTCAGTTTCCTCATCTGTAAAATGAACTAGAGAAGGCAATGGCAAACCACTCCAATATCTCTGCCAAGAAAACCACAAATGGGATCATGAGGCATCAGATAGGACTAAAAAACAACTGAAAACAACAGAAGTGAGATCTAACTGGATGGTGCAGTAGATAGCCAAGAAGTCCTGAATTCATATCCAACCTCAGACATTTACTAGCTGTGTGAACCAGGCTGTCGCTCAACCACTGTTTGCCTTAACTTCCTCATCTAGAAAATGGGGATAATAATAGCACCTATTCCCAGAGTGAATATGAGGATCAATTGAGATTATATTTGTAAAGCACTTAGCACAGTGCTTGGCACATAGTATGCATTATAAAAATGTTAGTTATTATTATTAAGTAAGTAGACATGGACAGTTTTGAAAGTAACATGGAATTTGTTATATACTTTTTTTTTTAAAGCAAGCAGTATAAAATGGAGATTTACAGTTTCATATATAATCATCTTTTTTATGTTCCAGTCTGTATATGGAAATGTGCTCTCTCATTCACTTGTGCTTTCTCTCCCCAAAACTGTCTGGGTGATACTGTACAAGCCACCTAAACCTCTCAGAGCCCAGGTAGCTTTCTAGGACTAACTGTGAAGCAGCCGCATTGCTGATCTGCATTGCAAAAGGAAGTGTTTTTCACCAGAAGTTCCTGGCACCATAAAAGAGGGGGCTTGGGATCTCATCCATTTCACAAGGAGACACCAGAGAAGGACAGAGTGGAACAACTGGGATGAAAAGAAAGAGAAAGAAGAAGGAAAGGATAATAGCTCACTTTCATACAGAAGCATATCATTGGCAAAGAAAGTATATTAATATATGGAGGAACTTTCTCACAGGATTGTTGTGAGGATCTAATGAGATAATATATGCACTAATGACTAAATATGAAAATTATCATCATCATCACCGTTTAGTGTTTTATAGCTTCCAAGGCAGCATCTTCTCAACAATCCAGTGAGGTGCTGCTGTATAGTAGGAAACTCTCTGGATTTGGGGCCAGAAGGTCTAGATTCAAGGGCTAGACCTTCTACTTCCTGCCTGTGTGGCCTTAGAGAAGCTGCTTAACCTCTCTGAGTCTCACTTCCCTCATCCATAAAATAAGTGTTTCAAACTAGATGACTTCTGAGCTTTCTTCTGGCTCTAAATCTATGATCCTATGACACTAAGGACTCTCACAGCTATAAATCCTATGACCCTATAATAAACAGATAGTACAAGAATTATTGTCCCCATTTTACAGATGAAGAAATTGAGGTTCAGAAAGTTTACAGTTATTTGCAAGCTCACACAGTAAGTAAAAATCTGAGCTGGGAACCCAGGTTTTTTGACTCCAAAACTAGTGAGCTTTATCCTTCATCTGTACAAATGGAGTTAAACAGGGCCCAGCTCAGCCAAGGGCATGGAAGTAAGTGAAGAAAAAGCTCACTGTGTGAGGAACCCCTTATCCTGCAAATTGGCTCCTGGGAGGCTGGGGGAAGGGATGGGAGGAGGAAAGGAGAGAAGAGCCTGTGCGCTGAGTCTCCTTGCAAACTAACAGCCTTGTGAGCCTCTCAGAACACCAGCAATCCAGAGAGAACATGAGGTACAGCTTTCTTTCCCCCAATGTGATCCTTAAAGGAAAAACAACTTCTGGTTGGGAGCTGTCACAGCTATTCCTGTTCAGGACTGTGAAGGAGGACTGGGGGGAGATGGGGGAATGTGCCATATGACATTATAAAGCTAATTTCGGCAACAATATGTTCTGGCCAACAGTGAGCAATGGAACCAGACAAATTATAGCATCTTGTTCAAGAGAATTTGTTTTGAGCCTGGATTGCCTCGAAAGAAAAAAGCTTACCTCTGAATTCTGACTCAGCTAGAGTCTAGAGACCCTGTAGCAACATGCCATGTTAACTGATTATTGATGTTATTTATTACTGTTATTAATTAGACATATTGATTAAGGATCCTATTTATTTTTCATTCAACGGTAATCTCTCTCCATGATAGGTACTGGCCCTATATTTCACCACCTGCCCTTCTGCTCCTCCAGGAAGTACTCTCTTATAAATCAAGCCAAAATCAATACCAAAAGCCCATGGCCTTTGTTGCCATCACCATATACTTCAACACTTGAATACATCCAATCACACATATGATTTTAAATGCTTGTATTATTTTCTGATTGCTTCATGCTCATGATCCTTTCCTCCCTAACTGGGTGGTAGACTCCTGAAAAGCAGATAGAGTCCCTTCCCCCTATGTTCTCAGTGTACAGTGGATCTTAAGAAATAACTTTTTAACTTGATTTGAATCCAGGAATCAAAGAAGGTTAGAGCTGAAAGGGACTTTAAAAGATAGAATTTGAAAGCCAGGAGAGATCTTTGAATCCAAGACGTTAGACCATCAAATATAAAAGATTAAAACTAGAAGAGATTCTAAGAATGTTGAATGTTAGGGCTGGAAGGAGACTTAAAACAGAATGCTAGGACATTGAATATTAGAGCAAACAAGACGGAATTGTAGAACTTGACAGGAACATTGAGACTATACCTTCTAATCTCTTCATTTTACCGATAGGAACATAAAGCATGATTAACTGAGTCAATGATTATAAAGCACCTCCTGGTAATTCTTTTATTTCATCAGAAGTAGAAGCCTTTAGTAAAGGTTAAACCCCTAAATATAAATATTATTCACTAAAGTGATTTCTTCACAAAGCTCTTTCTAGTTCTTGGATTCTGTACATGACATAAACATCCCTTTGATTTCTCAAAGGACAAACCAACAAATTTCACCAAATTCTCTTACAATCACTTACTTCATTTTCTTGGGCTCAAAGATCACTGCAAATGATGACTGCAACCATGAAATTAAAAGTTGCTTGCTTCTTGGAAGGAAAGCTGGCAAATCTGTACAGCATACTAAAAAGCAGAGACATCACGTTGCTGACAAAGGTTCGTATAGTTAATGCTGTGGTTTTTCCAGTAGCAATATATGGCTACGAATTGGACTATAAGGAAAGCTGGGCACCACAGAATCCATGCTTTCAAACTGTGATGCTGGAGAAGACTTTTGAGAGTCCCTTAGGCAACAAGGAGATCAAATCAGTCAATACTTAAAGAAATTAATTCACACTATTCACTGGAAGGTCAAATACCAAAGCTGAAGCTTAAATACTTTGGCCACATAATGGAAGATGGAACTCACTGGAAAAGATACTGATGTTGGGAAAGACTGAAGGCAAAAGGAAAAGAGGGTGGCAGAGGATGAGAAAGCATCATGGAAGCAATGAACAGGAACTTGGAGAGATTTCAAGAGACAGTGGAGGTTAGAAGGGCCTGACATGCGATGGTCAATGGTGTTAGGAAGAGTCAGATACAACTGAACAACTAAACAACAGCAACAACATTTGATTTGATTAGCTACCTGATCTGATAAGTTTGTGTTAATACATTCCATGGATGCTAATATATGGTGTTTCACAGATGTCAGCATGTGTGCTATAGGTGAAGGAGTATGAAGTTAAAATCAGGGGGCCTGGATTCAAGATCCAGATGCCATGTGACTATCACCCTCTTCAACCTTCAATTTCTTTGTCTCTAAAATAAAGGATATAGATTAGATGGTCCCTAACGTTCTTGGCCTTGAGATATGATATTCCATCATTCTATTCTTCTATTATTCTGTAGTTATAACTCTCCTACAAAAAATAAAAAAGTTTTGAATCTAAAACTAGCCACTTCTGTGAAGAGAGGCATTTAACCAAGAAACCAGTTTTTTCTAAAACACAAGCTATTATTTAAATCTGGGTCATCAGTGAATGATTGCAGTGCCATCATTGTTGCACAGCAGACGTTCTATTAATCCAGCATTGCAATTTGACTGTTATAAACAGACTACTGGAATGAACCAAGGGGATTGGCAGAGGAGCAAAGGTATGGTCTCATCCTCATTGCCTTCACCCCACTGCTAAATAGCCATTAGCCCAGCTCCCCTGGATGTAAATCAGCTCTTGAATGTTCAATGGGTAGTCAAGTTGTATAAATGCCATGCCCTATCAGATTGTCCATTGGAAGGAGTGCACTTGACAGAGAATGGCTGCCAGTCCAGAGGCTTAATGAGGTGTGATGATGAAAGTAACCCCCAAATAACTATCCATGATCCCTTTTCCACCTCCAAACCATAAAGGTTTGTTATATTTCACTCTACCCTAGTTCTTCATCATCCGTCTCCAAACTGTGGGCCACAGTAGCAAAAGGGGTAAGTACTCTGAAGGGAGCGAGCTTTTCTTCACCCAATAAGAGGGAAAGGCCAGTTTGTGATGGAGAACAGAGCTTTCTGGTACCATCAGGGTCTCTGCCCATAGTGACTGAAATTGATCATCTCTGTCTCATTGACCTCTGCATCTCCTGTTGTGAATGAGCATTGAAACTTGTTTTGTTTTGTTTTGTTTTTAAGTAAAAAAAAAACCTTAAGTGCTAAGCTTAAAAGCTTTAACTGAAACTTGACCTCCACCAGGTGAAATGATATATGCAAGCTCGGGGGGAAGTGATAGCCCCCCTGTGCTCTACCCAAGTTGTGAAACAACCAGACTAATGCATTCTGCTTTAGGCTCCACATTGGGAGATGAATACTGTTCAAATGGAGTGGATCTCAGAGGAGGGAGTTTACAAGAATGGATATCATGCAATGCAAAGATAATCTTAAAAGAAAACTGAGGACATTATTGTTTTCTTTAATTCAGTCTTACAAACATTTACATCTACTATGTACCAGACTCTATGATAGCCACCAGAGACAAAAGATGGACACTCATAGAGTCCCTGCCTTCAGGGAGCTTATAGTATCCTAGAAGGGATGCGACATGTATGACTGCCATCATGTGGAAGATGGAGTCACCTTCCTAAAGTTAAAACTGGGAGCAAAGGGTAAAAGCTTCAAAGGGATATATTTTGGCTGGATGAAAGAAAAAACTTCTAATTATGAGGGCTGTTCCTGCCACTGAAAATTCTAGGATCACAGATTCAGAGCTAAAAAAGAATTTCAGGGGACATGTAGACCCAAGGTTCTCAACCTTGTTTGTATCCTGGACTCCTTCGGCTGCCTGGTGAAGCCTATGGACCCCTTCCAGAAGAATATTTTTTAAATACATAAAATAATATTTGTATTTATAATTTGTAATTATAATTTATATTTATAAAAATAAGATTTGTAGGATTACAAAGAAAATCAATTATACTGAAATAAGATCATTAAAACATTTTTAAAATCAAGTTCACAGACACCAGGTTAAGAACCCCTGATATAGAGCAATCACTTTTTTTTCCCTTTTTTAGATAAACTAAGGGCCAGAGAGGTTAAGTTGGAGGCTTTAGTTGTAATGGATAAAGAGCTGGACTTGGAGTCTAGATGACCTTGAGTCAAATCTTCCCTTGGATGACCTTGGAAGTCACTTAAGTTCTCTCAGCCTCAGTTTTCTCACCTGTGAAATGGGGACATGATTGTTGTGAGAATCAAAAGATAATACACAAGTAAAATGTTTGCTAATCATAAATAGTTTCTGTTGTTATTTTATTAAGGGCCTTGCTCAAGGTAGTAAGTGACAAATTCCCCTGACACCAGACCCAGTCCTCTTTCTGCCATGTCAGGCTTTCTGTCTTTAAGCAGAAGCAGGATGACCACCTGTTCAGAGGCACTACACTGTGTGAAAAGTTGAACCAGGCAATTCCAAAAGTCCCTTCCAACTATAAGATTCTATCTTTCAAAAAAAGATTTTTAAAAATAATTTAACCACACAAAAATATACTCTTCCTGGGCCAGCAGTCAAGATTGATTGCTCCAGCCAAACTTGAGCTCCTGATGGAATTCATTCAGCACTGCCAATCCGGCATGTGCTTCTGGAAGGCAGGCACGGTCCTGGCATCCTATCGCCTCTCTCCCCAGCCATTCAAGAGCTGCCCCAGCTCACCATTGTCTCATCTGCTGGGCTTCCCAGGCGAGGCAGCCTAATGCAGCCCATCTTTATTATCCTATCTGAAAAGATATTTCATTTTCCCCTTTTTACTGCACAATTTTCAATAACTGGAACTTGTTTAAAAGCCCGTCGCTCCAGGAAACCGCATTATATCTTCTGCTTTTACGTTCAGCCACCGCCATTTACGGGTATTAATAATACATTGAAAAAGCTGCTTCCTTATTTTATTTTGTCCTCAAAGTTGAGCTCTTTAAATCAAATATTTAGGAGGGGAATATTTACCAACAGGCCTGCCAGGGTGCGCTAGTCTTAAAGGTAAACACATTCCGTGTCAATTAAGGACTTATTTGCTGGAACAGCAGAAACCCAAGAACAGCTTCCTCAACGCACGAGGTGAGCGTCCAGGGAAGAAAGAATTATCGGAAGGAAAATGGGAAATTTGTTTTCCATTGAAATGTCTCTGCCTCTCTAATTTACAAACCCCATTAAACCCCAGAATGGATAATGAAGGTTGTAGCAATTATTTAGCTAAGTAACAAATAGACATGGTATGGAAATGAGTTTGACTTCCTGCAATGGCACCAATTTAACCCCCACCCAAAGAAAGCCAGAGCTCATGGTTTGTCCCAGGTAGTATCTACACCATAGAATGATCTGGATTTGGGAGTGGTCAAGAAAAGAGCAGATTAACTGTCTGGATCTTTAGGTCCTATCAGGTGTACACAGCTAGATGTGAGAAATCTAGCAGCAGAAAGGCCACTGGACAGAGAAAGCATGAGGACATGGGGCCCAACACCAGCTCTGCCATTAACTGGTGATGTGCCCTATGTAAGACATTTCCTTTCTTGGGGACTCAATTTCGCTCATCTATAGAATGAGAATAATAATCCCCACTCTAACCTATATCACATATCATAACCTATATCACAAAATCAAATGTGATGTCCAAAACAGAATTTATCTTCTTACTCCTTAAACCTCCCCTACCTCCAAATTTCCCTGTTGCTGGTGAAGGTGCCACTTTCATCCTTGTTATCCAAGTTCACAACTTTGAATTCCTATCTGAGAGACAGTACGGATTGATGGATGAGTCAAGAGACTTAGATTTAATCCTACCTCAGACATTTACTAGCTCTGTGACCATGAACAAGTATCATTCACCCCTGAGCTTCAATTTCCTCTTCTTTAAAATAATATTACCATTCATTCAACTCAAAAGGTTGTTGTGGGGAAAGGGTTTTGTAAACCTTAAAGGGTTATTCCAATGTCAGTGGTTTTCATCATCACTGTTGTTACTGGTACTATTATTTTCTTTAACTCTTCCTTCACCCCACCCAAGTGTTGTCAGTTCCACCTCCATAAATCTCTCATGTCTGTTTCCTTTGCTCTGGCACAGTGGATAGAGCACTGGGATTGAAATCAAAGATTCATCTTCATGAGTTCAAATCTGGCCTCAGACATTTACTAATTGTATAATCCTGGGCAAGTCACTTAACCCTGTTTGCTTTAGTTCCTCATCTGTAAAATGAGCTAGAGAAATTAGCTAGGGGAACCATTCTAGTATCTTTGCCAAGAAAACTCCAAATGGGGTCACAAAGAGTCAGACACGACTAAAACAACTGAACAACAACTCATGCTACTCCAACTCTAATTCAAGCCCTTACTACATTTTTTTTCCTTTTTGGAGGTGGGAAGGCAGGGCGATTGGGGTTAAGTGATTTGCCCAAGGTCACACAGCTAGTAACTGTTAAGTGTCTGAGGTCGAATTTGAACTCAGGTCCTCCTGACTCCAAGGCCAGTGTTCTGTTCACTTTGCCACCCCACCCTTCCTACATCTTGCTCAAATTATTTTAGCAGTCTCTTGAATGGTCAGATTTCCCTCACTCCTCACCATCACATACTCTACATCTGTCAAAATAATATTCCTAAAGTACAGAGGTCACCATGTCACTTCCCTGCTCAAAAAGCCTCTTTGGCTCCCTAGCGCCTCTAAGATTATAAACAGATCTCTGCTTCCTTGCATTTAAGAACCTCCACAATCTGGCTCCAATCTACCACTCCATCTATATTTCATACTATTCCACTTCATGAGCTCCATGCTCCCCCAAAAAATGAACTACTGACTATTTCTTAAAGGTGACACTTGATCTCCCACCTCTATGCATTTGTACCACTCCTCCTCCCCCCATGTCTTTCCCTCTGCCTCTCAGAATCTTTGTCTTTGTTCCTGCTCAGTTTATACCAACTCCTTCAAGTTGCCTTCCCTGATCTCCAGTCCTCACATACATACACACACACACACAAACACAAAACTTCCAACACATGTTCTTTCCATCCTCAAACTAAGTCTCATTATATTATTTTAATATATGTTGAATTTCCTCCCTGTCCTTCCCCCAGGTTCTTTGACTGAATAGAGATGGTTGGCATTTTTTAGGAACTGATGATATCCTTATTTTGTATCCCCAGACACTAACATAGTGTCTTTTAAAATCAACACTCACTGAATTTAATTTAATTGGATAAGAGAAGCATATTTTGTAACCTGTAAAGTACTATTAACATTATTGCTGTTATTTCAAGTAATAGTCATTTATTGACTGAGTATTCTGTACTCAGGGTCTTTAAGAGATATGGAAGAAAATCATCTCCAATCTTAGCAAGTTCTCTGAAGTCAGAGACTGTTGAGGTAGGGGGTAGGACTATAAAATTACATGCATAAGGTCATTAGAAATACAAGGGACCATGTGACTGGTTGGCTCAGTTGGAGGTTATCGCTCCATGTGCTATAGAAGCTCAGAGAAAGGAAAGAGCCTGATGGACTGGAGCATTCAAGGAAGGCTTCATGGAGGAGACAGTGGAGGAGGGAAGACTTCCCAGGAGGAGGCAGACCTCCAAGGCTAGATAGGGTTTATATATTTTTGAGGTATCCAATATCTTTCCCTTTGAAAATGGATCCAGAGGGATTTCAGTGGATCATAGGTCTAATTGAAAACAATCTGCATTGTTGTGGCTAGAACAGATAGTCTATAAGGAGGTCATCCAGGTCTCATGCAGGGGCCAGCTTGGAGGAAGCTAAATGAAACCTGGGAAATTGATGAATACCACAAATCAGGACTTGATTTATTTATTTTTTATTGTCTAGCCTTAAGACAATGATGGAAAAAATATTAATGATGCAGATAAAACTTTAAAGTCTTTCCTGCACATGATTTTTTTTGGAGAGTCACTAATGGTTTATTATTTTTTTAATTTTATTTTTTATATTATTTGTTTTATTATTTTATTTATTTTATCTTATTTATTATTGCCAGGGCAGTCCAGAGACTCTTACGGCTGTTTATCAATATCAAACCAAGCCCAAATAGTGTGGTCCTACATCCACCCAACAAAATATTTCATAAAATCACCATCTTGAGTGATATAAGGGACTTCCACAATTGTCTGGTCTGACCCAGACCTGAACAGAAACACTCTCTGCAGTAGCCCCAGCAAATAGCCCTCCAGTTTCCCCTTGAAGATTTCCACTGGCAGGAATCTCAGCATCTCTAGAAGGAGCTCATCCCACCACTGGACACCTTTAACTATTCAGGACTTTTTCCCTACACCCACCAGCCTACAAATTTCCCTTCCCTCCTGGTTTTTGCATTCTGAGGCACAGTAGAAGGGATCTCATCCCTTTCTCAACAGCAGCCTTTAAGGGATTTAAAATATTATTAAAATGCCCCTTTAGCTTTTTCTTCTCCAGGGCACACAAACATCCCAGGTCCTTCAACAGTTTTTTATATGGCAGCTCCAGGCCCTGGCTATCCTGGTTATCCTAATGCTAGCTTCTTACTATCCTTCCCCAAAATGTGGGGACAAGAAGTAAACAAATATTCCAGAGCAGAGGGCAATGGGACCATCCCTGATTTCCTCCTAACATCTCTAGAAATGCAGCCTAAACCAAATAAGTTTTTTTGAATGCCATGTCCTACCTACCACCAACATGCCCTTATGGTGCAAAGTCGTATTCTCTATGCAGAGTTTAGATAAGAAATGGTGCCTACCCTCAGGGAGCTTTTAGTCTCTGAGAGGGAAGAGAAAGATTCCACTGGTCAAACTCCAATACACATTAATCTAGTCCCTTTGTGTGTAGAGCCTCTATGGTCTAGACTAGAGGAGATGCCGAGAACTGGAGCATGAGTAGTACTCTGAGCTCTGGGGATAAAGCCACTCTCATTTCTGGAAAATGTAATGAGATACACCCCATCCATACTCAGGGAAGAAGGACCTTTCTCCTAGGTGAGGAAATGAAGATCGCTCTCACTCATTCCCCACAGCTCCCTTTTAGTTCAGCCCTCTTGGTAGCTAATGACCTTAACCGCTGCAACGGGACATTCCAAATTGGGATATGCAAGAATATCTGCCGTTTCCTTCCTACTCAGTTAATCGAGAGGAAAGAAATTGTGCAGAGGCTTTCCTCCCCCCTCTTCCCCGCCCCCTCACTCCCTGCCCAGCCCACCCCCACTCCCAGGGTCTCTTCTCTAAATGCAATCCGTGCATTATGATATTGGAGCTGGGATCTCTCTAAGCAATTACTTCCAGGCACATTAGCGTCTATGCACTAAATGCTAAAAGTGTTTATTCGGTGCATTGCAAGATCAGGTTATTGCTGACTCTGTCCATCATGCCAAGAAATGATTGCTCTGAGTGCTTTAAGAGCAGGGTCAGCTTAGAGGAGATAGAGGTGCCCCAGAGGAGCAGGGTCCAGCTGCTCCCACCCCACCCACAGAAAACTCAAGCACCCCTTTATTCCAGGAACAGGGACAAGGAAGCAAAAGAGGGGGAAATGTGTTCCCTTGCCATGTGCGAGTGAATAAGAATATGTCTCATCATCAAATGATGATTCACCGATCCTCAGGAAAAAGAAGGGGGCGAAGGAGGGAGGTGGAGGGAGAGAATAGAGGGTTTCTTTTGAAGGAAAAAAATTCAAATGAAGCAGAAATTGGAGTAGCAAGTGAAATGGGAATTGACAAAATGAGGCAGCTCAGTCTCTTGCCTGGGATTAAGGAGTCGTTCTTGTGGTCATAGAGGATAAACAGCAGGCTAGAGAGGCCAATTGGAGTCTAGAATCACGGACTCTGACTTCCAGAGGGGGCAGGGACCCTAGAACTTGGTGTAGGAGAAAGTCCCCTGCATTCATGAGACCTGGATATGAGTCAAGGCTCTGCCATTTGCTAGGCACATGACCTTGGATAAAACACAGAAGCCATCTAAAACCGGAATCCCAGACCTCCAGTGATGGGAAACTCATTATCTCTGCCAGCAGCCCATTCCCATTCTACTCTCAGACAGCTCTAATTGGTAATAAGTTCTTCGTTTAATCCCTCCCCCACCCCCACCCCAACACGCACACTTAAAGACCTCCAAAGATGGGAGACTCATTACCTTTGAAAACAACCCATTCCACTTTCGAACCTCACCAAATAATTTTTTTTTCTTACACTAAGCCAAATGGAACGAAGATATTCAATGTTCCCCCCAGTTCTGTCCTCCAGGGCCAAGCAAAATAAATTTCATTCATGTTCCCTGATAGCCTTCACTCCCCTTTCTGAGTAAGCTTCAGTCTCATCTGTAAAATAGATATAAAAACCCTTGCCCTGACTCCCTCACAAGATGGTGATAAGGATTAGAAGAAGGCTGCCTATAGAAGTGCTTTGTAACCTGTAATGGTCTATGTAAAGCCTTTCCTGAAGGCTTGTTGACTATTTGCTATAGTAATAAAGGTATTATTTCCTAATCCAGAATCCTTGTTACACAGATGATTCCTGAAGTATTTCAAGGTCTTGGGGAAACTGAGACCTAGAGAAGGGGAATGATTTGTCTAAAGTTGGGGACCCAGAATGCATTGGAACACAACTCCTCCTGATTAACAGGTCCAACCCAGATGATCATCGACTGCATGTGTGCACACTAGTTCACTTAACCTTTGTATTGATTACTTCAACTCAATATCCCATCCAGCCATTCAACTTTCCACCCAGGATAGCTCATCTTCCAGCTGCCAAATGTGTCCCTACCCTTTCTATCACCTTCCCCCCAGAACAAAACTTCTTTCTCCAGACACCCCTCCTCTGCCTGTGTTTTCTCCCCTGTTCCCAGGAGAGCCTGGCAACCCATTCTCCCATTTCTGAGTTCTGGGGAAGGGCCCTGGACCAGCCACCTCTCAGTCTCCAGACTTAGCTACTATGCCTCAATATGAGTATCTCATTTCTCCTCTCACCCTTTTATGTGCATTCTTCCCCCCACCCCCACCAGAATGTAAGTTTTTTGAGGGCAAAGATCATCTTTCTTTTTGCCAGTATTTTTATCCCCAGTGCTTAGCATGGTGTTTGGCACATAATAAACGGTTATTAAAGGCTTGTTGACTATTTGAATATAAACTCCTGGGGGAAGGGTGGAAGAGGGCTATTTCCCTTCATTTGAAAAAAATATATATATTCCCTCAGTGCATGGCAAGCACTTAATACTTTTTCATTCATTTGTTCATGCATTCATCCATTTTTGGGCCAGTTCATCTCTTTTCACTTCAATACACTGCTTTAGGAATTTGGCTCTGAAAGGGACTGGCTTCATTTATGAAGAACCTTATTCATATGTCATTTTAGCTCCCTCTCTCTCTCTCTTACCCCTATTTTCCAATAGTTCCTGGCTGACCTTAAGAGAGCCTTCCCCTCTTGTTGGTACTTCAAGGGTGCAGTGTGGAGAGTTTGAGGCTTCTTCCCCTCCTCCATGATCAAGCAGGATGCCCCTTGTTCCTGGGGACTGGATAATGATTGGATAGTAATATAATATATATATTATGATATAATATATATATTATATTATGATATAATATATAATAAATATCCACTCACTGTCTGGATAACGATGGGTCAGGGGTCACTGATGCACAAGTACTAGCTTCCACTCAGGATGACAGTGTTAAAGCTTGGAAGGACCTTGGAGAGTATCTCCTCCAACCCCCTTGTTTTACAGTTTGGGGAGCTAGGCTCAGAAAAATGAAGGAAATTCCACAAGTTCACTTAGCTAGGAAATTACAGTCAAGATGTAACCCCAGTTCTTCTGAAATGGGGTCCAGCTTTCTATGAGGAGCAGAAGTTCCATCTGCAAAGGGAAAGTTAAGCAGGCCTTACATACTCAGCGCAGAGACAGGCATAAGAAAATAGATGGGTAGACCAAAAGGGCTTATTAAACTCAAATTCCATTCAGTATCAGTCACTCACATTGTCATCTGATTGCCATTACTAATGGAAAGAAGCATTTACCAGAGCAGCAACCTACAATCAGAGAATTGCAGGGGTGGCAGAAGCCGGGAAAGGTCACAGAGTCCCTCCCCCTGCCTCCTGACAGGTTTGAACCTGAAACATCTCAGGGAGCATCCATCCTGTTCTTATAGCCTTTAAAGAATATTTTACCACCTTTTCCAAGTGACCCATTTCCCCATCTTGAACTATATCCCCCCTCCAAAAAAAAGTCAAGAAGTTTATCTTGGTATAATACTTAAAACTCTAATGCTACAATGGCAGATCTATTAACCCTTCAAAACATAAGAGAATTCTAGTTCTAGCCTATTTTTGTCATGGCCAAGGCTATGCGTTCTCATCCCCCTCTTGGCCCACTAGTGTTCTATGAGTTCTTGTATCTAAGGTTAGAAGGGTTTTTAAGCCTCATTTGCATAAAATGTTCACCATGCCCTCTGGTTCTCAGCTAACAAGAAGATCCTAGGACTAAAAGGGGCCTTAGAAATAATCTGGCCTTGGGGGCAGCCAGGTAGCACATCAAGTAAGAGCACTGGCCCCAGAGTTCGAATCCAGGCTGTGATACTTAGTACCCACCCAGAAACACCTGGCCGTGTAAACTTGAGCAAGTTACTTAACCCCAATTGCTGAAAGAAAGAAAGAAAGAAAGAAAGAAAGAAAGAAAGAAAGAAAGAAAGAAAGAAAGAAAGAAAGAAAGAAAGAAAGAAAGAAAGAAAGAAAGAAAGAAAGAAAGAAAGAAAGAAAGAAAGAAAGAAAGAAAGAAAGAAAGAAAGAAAGAAAGAAAAAGAATCTAGCCCAACAGTTCTCTAACTTTTTGGTTTCAGGATTCCTTTGCACTTAAAAATTATGGGAGGCCCCTAAAAAACAACTGTTGTTGATGTGTGTTAAACCTATCAATCTTTACTGTTTTAAAAATGTTGATACTAGTATTAGTAGAAATCTTAGTATTAAGAAGAAAAGTTTTAACCTCATAGACCCCTTGAAATAGTCTCAGGGATCCCTGAAATATATTTTGATAAATGCTAATCTAGTCTGAGCTTCTCATTTCACAGATGCAAAAACTGAGACCCAGAGAGGGAAAATGACCTACCAAGGTCACACAGCTGGTTAGTGACAGGACTAGAATCTGGAGCCCCTGATTCCCAAGACAGTGCTTTCTGAGAGGTAGGCTGGTGAAGTAGAAAGCATACTCCTTGATGGCTCCTCAGAGCCTATCTCAGTGCCTTCCACATACAAGGCACCCAATAAATATTTGTCAAATTGATGTCAGAAGACCGAGTTCTAGTCCCAGCTTTGACATTTGATAATGGTGGGACACAGAACAATTTACTGCATCTCTCCAAACCCCAGTTTCCTCATCTGTAAAATAGGTATAACCCCACTTGTACTTCCTCCCTTACAAGGTCATTGGTATGAAAGTGCTTTATAAATATAAAAGTGCTCTAGAAATGTGATCTGACACTATGGTTTCACTACCTGGTCTGTTTTTTTTTTCTAATTGCTTTTAGTCTCTGATTCTCTCCCTTCCATTCTTCTCCCCAATGTCCCTAGATATTTCTCCTTTCTTTTCTAACTCTTGTTCCTACTCCCTCTCCTTCAGTTTCCCCCCTCCATGGCAATGCCATATCAAATTGAACAAAATCTGCTTTCATTTGCATCTACTGAGGCTAGTAATGCTACAATAGTCCAAGGAAGAGGAGAGGAAATCAAACAGGATATATTCCTATTCCCTGGCCTTAAGAATTGAAAGTGACGTGTTCCCATATACATATGCCAAGAAAAAGCAAACTGGACAAAAGGCTAGAAAGTGGCTTATTGGTAGGTCTGTAAATAACATGACCATAAAAACCAATCAATGTCACCATTCTAGTTCTTATTACTGGGAGAACCTCCATCTAATCTTTAAGAAGCCCCAGCAGTAAGATCCTGAGGCCCACCTCTTCATGGAAGCAGGTAAAATTGGTATTTAAGTCTCACTTGCATAAAATGTTCACCATGCCCAGTTGTTCCTCAGCTCACGAGAAGACCCTAGGACTAAAAGAGGTCTAAGAGATCATCTAGCCCAGTACTTCCCTAACTTTTTGGTCTTGGGACCCCTTTGCACTTAAAAATTATTGAAGCCCTTTCCCAGAAGAGCTACCCCTGCTCTAATTATCTGGAAAGTTGAGAAGCAGCATGGTTCGTGGAAACACCACTAGACTCAGAAAATGTGGGTTCCTGTACCAGCATTCTCTCTTGTTATAGAACCTCAGAGGTGGAAGGGACCTCAAAGGTCATCTCATCTACACTTTACTTAAACAAGACAACCATCTGCAGCATCCTTGATAAGCAGTTGATCTTCTACTGTCTACCTGAATACCTTCAGTGATGGGCAGATCATTACTTCCTGAGCAGTACATTCTACTTTCAAACCACTTTGATGGTTAGGAAGCTTCTCCTTATACTGAACCCCAAATTGCCTCTCCGTAGCTTACATTGCTCTCCCCTCAGGTCCGCTCCCTGCAGCCCAGCAGAACAAAACTAATTCCTCTTCTGCATGACTAGCCTTCAAATAGGAAATGGTAGCCACCACATGGTCTGTTTGTGGTCCTGAATCACCTTTAAGTTTTCTCCAGTAAGTCAATATTTATTTATTAAATCGCTATGTGCCAGACTGTGCTAAACACTAGGGGTGTCATCATCACCACCACCACCACCATCATCATCATCATCATCAGGAAGTCAGGAATGGGGGAGGATTTGGGGGGAAAGATAATGAGTTGAGTTTTAGACAATATTGAGTGCTAGGTGTCTACTGGACATACAGTTCCAGACATCTGAAAGGTAATTAGAGATTCGAGATTGAAAGTCAGCAGAAAGCTTAGGGCAGGATTGTCATTCCCTTTCTATGATGTGGTTCTGAGTATCTTTCCTATCCTGGCTGTCTTCTTCTGGGTAGGTTCCAGCTCATCAATATCATTCCTAAAATCAGATATCCAGAACTGAGTGGGTATCAGAAAATGTGGATATCAGTCATATACCCTCCCTGGGCCTCAGTTTCCTCATCAATAAAAACAAGTTTAATAATCCCTATAACAGCAGGGCTGATGTAAGGAAGAGACTTTGTGAAGCATGGAGTGTTCTGGAAATATGAGCTATTATTATTTCTAAACGTCCTAATGACGGGGACCCAGCCACCTCTGGAAGCTGCTGACTGTGTTGCATAACTGGCTTTACTATTGAAATGGATTTTTTTTTTTTGCTTTCTTCCTTCTAACCTGATTTTCTCTCCTATTTTTAGACCCTTTCTCTGCTCTTGGTTATCAGAGCCCTCATTTTCTCCTTCCAGGTTATTAATATCTCTCAGTGTCCCAGCCTTTCTCTTTCTCCCATTCAGACAGTGACCCTGCTGCTTTCCTCATGGGAATTCAGAGGGGGAGTACATGCATAGCCCAAGTCCCCTTCCCTCTAAACACCTCCCTCCCACCTACCACACACCACAGCACCGGGGATTTCATTTCAAGCCCAATTAAATTAGTTCAGCTCATGTAGGTTTGAGAAACATTCAGACATTCTTGGCCAATCCATTTAGAAAATATGAAAGTTCAGGGGGCATTTCAAAAAGCATTTCAGTTGGGTCTATATTTCAGCAAAAAATAATTATTTGGGGGATTCAATTCAGGGTTCATCAAATTAGTGTGACTCCTTCCAGTTCTCAAAACATGGTATACTTCATGTTCATAAAGTCTAAAATTTCCCAGAATGCATTTCTCAACCCGCTTTGCAGATGGAAAAATCAGTGAACAGAGAGGTGACCAAGACACACAGGTATGGCCATGACAAAAGGACTTAAGGGGATATGACAGTAGATGGGAGAGAAATTAGACTTGTCCTGAATAAGTCACAAGCAGAACTAGAACCAGTTCAATGTAAATAAAAAACTTTTACCAATCTGTTCAAAAACTTAATGAATTCCTTAGAGAGGTATTGAATCTCCCATCACTGGAAGAGTTTAAGTAGAAGCCAGCTGACCACTGGTTCAAAATGTCATAGTTGTTAGTAGAACTGTACCTGGGAATTCTGGAACCTGGGGCCTATTGAGGTGAATGGAAGTTGAAAGTGTGACCACACCTGTACTTAGTGGGGGATAGGCTGAAGATAGAAGTCATGGAAGTTGAGGAGACCATAAAAATGAAGAGGTTACCCATAAAGAAGGTTAGTGTTGCTCTGGAGACCCCAAAATACCAGCACGCTGGGTCTTGCCAAATGAATTCGACTCAAGTCTTCTCAGCCAAAGAAAAGTAAAGTTTATTAAAAGTTCACTTGTTTGCACACAGAGTAAGTCTGTACTAAGTCATTCTATGGCATGAGGTATGAGGATTGTGGAGGTTGAGGTATTCAAAGAGTAGTGTTGGAAAGGAGAAGAATACTGCGTCAGGAACTGAATTTTTTGAGGAGGAAGAAGAATGAGCTAGAGATCCAGGGTTGAGAGGAACAAGGAATTAGACACAATAAAATTATAAAAATGAACTTTAAATGCAGGGGAGGTATGTGCTGAGTGATATAATGTAAGGTCCTTGATAAGAGGGAGCCTTTTGTTTTCATAGCACTTGGCACAGGATCTGACACACAGTAGGAAGCTAGTGTTTGTTGATTAATGGAGGCAAAGGCAGTGTGAAAGTGGAAGCCGGGAGCGAGGAACACACCAACTATTCCTGCTGGTCTTGTGTATCAGGGAGCCTGAAGGAAAGAGCAACGGGCCTTGGAGGAGTGTCAGGATCTATGGTATCTTCAGGACAAAACTAGGTTCTAGTAGATATCAAACAGTAGAACTATGAAAGAAAGAGATTGAAGAAAGGAGGGAGTTTCTAGAATGAAAAAGAAAAGCCCAGAGGACATAGTGGAAAGGGAGGACAAGGGAGAAATGGGGCTTCCTAGCCCCATAACTGGGGACAGTTTACTAAGTAGGAGAAGAGCGGGAATTAGAGGGGACCATCGTCTCTGCCAGTGATCCCCACACTGATCCCCAGGGATCCTAGGTTACATGAGTCCAAGGCAGGTATCAGCAGGGGTGATTTTGTCTAGTAGGAAGGTGGGCCACAGGAGATAGATATGACAGGCAAGGGGAGTCTGGCAAGGGAGCTGGTGTTCCATAGGGAAGGAAGCAATGGGAAAAAGGAAGGAATGCCCAATATTGGCAACTAGCTCCAACTCTGGAGGTAATGCTAACAGTAGTCAGTCGGAAGCTGACCTAGATTCTATCGAAAGGCCCTACTTTCTGAGACACCATGGCAAATCTGTGTAGTTGGAAGAATACTGGATTTAAAGTTAGAAGACTTTAGATTGACTCACAGTTGTACTACTTACCTGTGCAACCTTGGGTATTTCATTTAACCTCTCTTGACTTGTTTCCTCCATTATAAAGTTAGACTAGAAAGAAGTCTTTATTAAGCAACTACCAGGTATAAAAACTCATCCTAGGTACTAGAAGAGAAGGTCTAGATAAGATATGGACCCTTGTCTCAAGTGTACAGTCTAGCAAAAGGATAATATATAAACACCTCTGCCTATAATACACAATATCTCATGACAGTTAGTGAATGTAAGTAGTAACTGCTTCTCTTTCGACTAGCAACCCTGAGGGTCTTCCCTTCCCAGTTTGAGGGGTTTCATTTTGTTTTGGTTTGGTTTTTTTTATTAGAAGGACTATCCCTTGACTCACTTTTTAAAGAGGCCTATTCACTGAATGGGCATTACCTCACTCCAAGTGAGTACCTGAAAAGGCCTTATCTTAAAAGATCCAGGGTCTCCCATTGCATCCTGGGCCATCTCCAGTCATCCTGATTTTTATCTGGCCACTGGACCCAGATGGCTCTGGAGGAGAAAGTGAGGCAGGTGACTTTGGACAGCCCTCCCTCACTCAAATCCAAGTCAATAGCAAGTCATGTCATCATTTTCCTGTCATGGTCTTCTTTGAGAACAATAGACAAATCAAACAACCACACAGTATCTCATGACCAGGGTCTTTGTCCCAAAACAAAGGGTTAGGTGAGATCTGAGTGGATAGCAGTTACTAACCAGGGAGGATGAATAGATGAATGAATGAATAAACCTCCATTTTGAAAAGACACCCAGGCCAGTCATCTCTTCATTTCCCACCCAATAACATTCCTCTGGACTTGTCTATCATGCTTCTGAGCCACTTTTCATCCTGAAAAATCATGGCAAGATCATCTCTTATTGGTACTCTTTGCTCCTTGGATCTCTGCTTCCCTTTGGCATATGGAGAGAGGAAATTTCCTCCCAGAATCTCCACTTAAGGAGGCCAAGCCCAGCCACTTTTTCATCTCCCACCTACCTGCTCCTCTGAATTTCTCCATCATGCCCCTGGGCCAGACACTTTCTTCCTACTCCCTACCCCTCCTTTTCAGCTCCTTTTTATATGTTGTCTTCCCACATTAGATTGTAAGCTTTTTGAGGGTTGGGACTATTTTTTGTCTTTCTTTATATTCCCAGAAATTAGCCTGCAGTACCTGGCACATGGGAAGCCTTAATAAATGTTAATTGAATGAATGAATGAAAAGCATTTGTTGATCACTTACTGTGTATACCAAGTACTTTGTTAAATGCTGGGGATACCAAAACAAAGCAAACGACCCCTAACCTCAGTTCTAATAGGGGAAGACAACACATATAGAGGAATGGTGGCTAGGGAAGGGTGCTTTAATCAGATTTTGTTACTGAGTACTTTCAGTCATGGCCCCATTTGGGGTTTCCCTGGCAAAGTTGCTGGAGTGGTCTGCCATTTCCTTCTCTAGCTCATTTTACAGATGAGGAAACTGAAGCAAACAGGATTAAGTGACTTGCCCAGGAACACACAGTTAATAGGTGTCTAAACCAGATTTGAACTTAGGAAGATGAGTCTTCCTGACTCCAAACTGTACTCTCTATCCACTATGTTACTTAGCTGCCCTTTAGTCAGATAAATCACTGGAATAGTAAATGAAAAAGTGGATCAGCTCCCTGACTTACCCTTTCTATGATAGTGTTGATTTCAATAAAATTCTCAGAGCAAGAGTCAAAAGTAGTGGGATGAATAAAGGGATGCATTTCCTCTGGGAATGGCAAGATAGGAAATGACCAGCAGGAAGAGGCATTGTCCCCAGGAGCTCAGAGTTGAGTATCTTTTCTCCAAAATCTCTATTATCCCGAATAGCTCTAAAACTCTAAGAACCTAATGGAAAGAAGACTTGGCTTGCATAAGCCTGAGACCAGAGACCTGAGTTCTAATTCTGACTCTGCCACTAGTGACTCACTTCATGTGCATTGCCTCAGTTTCCTCATATATATAACGAATAAATTAAACTGGATGATCTCTAAAGTCCTTTGTAGCTCTGAAATTCCCTGTCACATGATTTTGGGGACGCAGGCATCTGGATAAAGGGGACCAATGTCACCCCTTTTTATCCAGCTCTTGTCATCTGTCTCTTTCATTTTTTTCATCTTTGCTTCTAAAAAGATGCAAGTGCTGGTGTGGAGCATTCCAAAGAAGATCTTAGTAGTGAAGCAATTTTCTCTGTCCTTAGGCTATGGAAATTCATCAACAGATGGACACACAGATATTATGCTAGATCTCTTTCCACAAACCATGTTAAGTGTCCCAATTTGTACAGAGAACTTCTCTAACTTTGAGAATGAGGTTGGCAAGGCCATGGTTGGCCTTTTGTTTCTATGCTCAACTCATTAAGAGGACTTGAGCTTGTAATAGGCATTCCATAAATACCTGCTGGTTTAATTTAGCTTGATTTGTCTAAAGGGCTATAGAATTGAGCCATGAAAAAAGATGAGAATATTCCACCTGGAGAAAAGAAGGCTTGGAGTGGGGAGTTGGCTAGTAGAGCTTAAGTGAAGTTTAGTGACCCAATTAAAAAAGAAAAAGCACTTTCTTAGGAAAACAGTGGGAATAATTTAAATTAGACAAACTTCAGAGTGGGGCTTAATCCAAAAAAAGCTAACTCCTTTGTATAAAAATAAACCCTTATATTTGTATAATGCTTTACAGTTTTAAAAGTGCTTTCACACACTTGGTTCATGTGTTGGACAGGGGGATGGATCAGAAGCCCTCTCAACACTTTTCCAATTCTGAGAATCTATGATGTGTTGTATCCATTTTATAGATGAGGAAATGGGGACTCAGAAAAGTGAATTCACTTGCCCACACTCAGTTAGTGGCACAAGTAACAATGCCAAATACAGACCTTCTGATTCCAAGTTCTATATTCTTTCTACAATGCCATTCACAACTGAGGCCTTAAGATCTGAAAGGGGTTTTTGTACCCATTGACATACAAAGTATATGGGCAGTACATTCAGAAGGTGGGTGATGCCTAGTGCTGAAATTCACCTAATCATTGTTTGCAAGGGAGGACCACTTAGACAAGGACCACTCTGGTGCTACAATGCCTAAGACAGGATCATAGATTTACGGATGGAAGACACTTTACATATCAGTCCAGCCCCCCTTTTTTTCTGATAAGCAATCTGAGCCCCAGAGAGTTTAAATGACTTGTCCTGTACTGATTAAGCCCCTACCAGGGAGAAGATTGTGTAAGGATGTTCTCTGCTTTGCCTTTGGGGATGCTACTTCTTCTGAGCATTCATTTCCCTGGGGGGAGTCTGTGTCCTCCACCCCCCTCAAAGCAGTGTTCAGGCATTCAGCTACAGAGAGGAAACATCTACAGAACATGTGATGCCCCCAGGAAGCTGGCTCCAAAGTGACTGCAAAATCACGTCTTTTCACATGGCTTTGCTGCTCTGTGTTCATATGTCTGATTTGTATTTGTCAGATACCATGCATCCCAAGCACGTGCCAGCCCACACTGACACCCACACCATTCCAAAGTCCTACTGGCAGAGACACAAGTTCTGGCCACTGCATGATTCTACCTCCTATCTTAGGAATGTGGCCAAAAAATGACAGATCTATTCCATGACCCTCATTTACTCCTCACATGAGCACTCTCCTTAGCTTGGGTTCCTGCAAGGCTCCTTGCCCTTCTCCCTCCAAGGGGCTGCCTCCCATACACAGCTCCCCTGGTCTCCTAGATACTCTGCCCTTTGAGAAGAGGACTTTCTCCTCTTTGGGCTCCCTAGACTGATCCCAAATGATGGAGAGTGACTCTGCAATCCCTTCTTGGCACTTTTTCCAAAGTATGGGCAGGCTTGCTGATAAAGAGGTAGCAAAGGGCTCAGAGCCAGGAAGACCCACATCTGACACTTACTAGCTGTATGAGCTTTAGCAGTCACTTTCCCTCTCTGGGCCTTATTTCCTCATCTATAAAATGGGAATAATAATGTTTACTATTGTACTGTACATGCTGTTGTGAGGAAAGCACTTTGAAAACTATAAAGTCCTGTGGAAATTTGAGTTATTGTTATTTTTCCCCTTTCTCCCTGCTAACTTCCACAAAGGTGACAAGGAAAATAATGTGAATAAAAAAGAGAATACAAAACTTCTCAATGTGGTAACTAAGGACCTCTGGAATAGGGCGACAATCTAGCAAACATATTCTCCATCCCATATGAGGCAGCTTTCTCGCTGCCCCTCTACCACCCCACCCCCAGTACACACACACACACACACACACACACACACACACACACACACACACACACACGAACGAAATATTCATTCCCACCTTGGTACCTTTGATTTATGTTGTTCCCCAACCTGGAATACCCTCTTCTGACACTCCACTTATCCAGCTTCCCTGCTTATCAAAATCCTACCTACTCTTCAAGGTCCAATCCAAATCCCACCTCTTCCAGGAGGCCTCCCTGACTACTCTAGCCCTCACTGACCACACCCTGATTCAAATTCCTTTGGTACCTTATGCTGGATTCCAGCTAATTTCACAAGTAATCAAATACTACACCAATCTTTTATTTAACCATGTTACATGGGTTAGTCTTGCCTCCCTAGTGATACTGTAAGGACTCACTAGTAGGGAAAAATACTGTTTTCCACTTTTTATCTTTCTGCCCTAACCTACCATATGAATTCCTAGCCTAGTCATGGGCACCTAGAGGGTATCATACATACATACCACTCATTAACTAATGCTATTTTATATCAGTAATTATTGTTCAATATCCAATAACCCCACTCCCAGTGGAAGATCCTCAAGGGTCCAGTCTCTACAAATCCACAACACCTAGCATAGAATTTGCACATAGTTAATGAAAAGTCTTTTCAGAAATAGTGTCTAAATCATTCAAAGATAGATATTTAGATCAATTTTTTGACTGGATTTATGATTTATTTGATGTTTGAGAACTCCCGGTATGGAATTTCTCAATCAATGGAAATTGACGTTTGTTCTGTAATTTATAATCCCAGAGAGTTTCCTGGAACACTGAGATATTAGGCAACTTTCTCATAGTCACATAGCCTTTATATGTTAGAACCCAAGGCTGGCTTTCTGATCCACCATACCACAGCTGCCTCTAAATCAGGGAATTCTTTTTTTTTTAATTAAATTTTATGTTTATTTTCAGTTTACATCATTCATTTCCACAAGATTTTGAGTTACAAATTTTCTCCCTATCTTTCCCCTAACACCCCAAAACAGCAATACCACTGTATAATCCCTCCCCCAATCTGCTCTCTCCTATATCCTCCCCCAACCCCACTCCAGCATTCTGGCAGGGCAAGATGGATCTCCACACCCCAGTGCCTGTATATCTTATTTCCCAGTTACAAGTAAAAATAATAATAATAATTAATAATAATAATAATGATAATTTTTTTAAACATTTGATTTTAAAACAATGAATTTCAGATTCTTTCCCTTCCTCCCTTGTCACCCACCCTTACTGGGAAGATAAGCAATTCAATGTAAGTTGTGCATGTGTAGTTGCACAAAACATTTCCAAAGTGGATATATTGTAAAAGACTAACTATATTTCCCTCCATCCTATCCCGCCCCCCCCACTTGTTCTATTCTCTACTTTGACCCTGTCCCTTTTCAAAAGTGTGTACTTCTAGCTGCCCTCCCCCCCCAATAAACCTCCCTCTCATCCCCTTCCCCCTACTCTCCTGCAGGGTTAAATACCCTATTTAGTGTGTATGTCATTCCCTTCCTAAGCCAAATTCAATGAGAGTAAGGTTAACCCATTCCCTTTTGCCTTCCTGTTCTTCCCCTATATTGTGACACTTACCCCTTGCCTCTTCTATATGAGATAATTTACCCCATTCTGTCTCTCCCCATTTCCTCTCATTATATTCCTCTCTCACCTCTTAATTTCACCTTTTAAATATCATCTCTTCCTATTCAATTGATCCTGTGTCCTCTGTCTATATATACCTGTACACACATATACACTCAAATATGTATTCATATGCACATATACCCTCTTATATAGACATATATATGTGTGTATACATATATATATATACACATTTATATTCCCTTCAACTATCCTCATACTGAGAAAAGTTTCATAAGTTACAATTATGGTTTTTCCATGTAGGCATATAAGTAGTTCAACTTTGATAAGTTCCTTATGATTTCTTTTCCCTGTTTTCCTTCTCATACTTCTCTTGCTTTTTGTATTTGAATGTCAAATTTTCTATTTAACTCTGATTTTTTCGTCAAGTATGCTTGAAAGTCCTCCACTTCATTGAATAACCATATTTTCCCCTGAAACATGATACTCAGTTTTGCTGGGTAGGTGATTCTTGGTTTTAATCCCAGCTCCTTTGATCTCCAGAATACCATATTTCAAGCCCTTTGATCCCACAGTGTAGAAGCTGCTAGATCCTGTGTTATCCTGATTGTGTTTCCACAATATTTGAATAGTTTCTTCTTGGCTGCTTGTAATATTTTCTCCTTAATCTGGGAACTCTGGAACCTAGCTATAATATTCCTAGGAGTTTTCTTTTGGGGATATTTAAAAGAGGAGATTGGTAAATTCTTTCAACCTTTATTTTGCCCTCTGGTTCTAAAACATCAGGGCAATTTTCCTTGAGAATTTCTTGAAGGGTGATTTCTAGGTTCTTTTTTTGATCATGGCTTTCAGGTAGTCCAATAATTTTTAAATGATCTCTCCTGGATCTGTTTTCCAGGTCAGTGGTTTTTCCAATGAGATATTTCACATTACCTTCTCTTTTTTCATTTGCTTGGATCTGTTTAATAGTATCTTAATTTCTCATAAAGACATTAGCTTCCAAATGCTCCAATCTAATTCGGAAGGAATGATTCTCTTCAGTGAGCTTTTGAGATTCTTTTTCCATCTGGCACACTTGGCTTTTTAAGGCATTCTTCTCCTCACTGCCTTTTTGGTCCTCTTTTGCCATTTGGGTTAATCTATTTTTTAAGGTGTTATTTTCTTTCAGTCAGTTTGTTGAGTCTCTTTTCATGATTTTCTTGCATCATTCTCATTTCTCTTCCCAATTTTTCCTCCATTTCTCTTACTTGATTTTCAAAATTCTTCTTGAGCTCCTCCATGGCCTGTAACTAGTTCATATTTTTCTTGGAAACTTTTGGTGCAGAAGTTTTGACTTTAATGTCTTCCTCAAGCTCCACGCCTTGATCCTTTTTTGTCCCCAAAAAAGGATTCTATGATTTGTTTGTACTTCTGTTGCTTGCTCATATTGGCAGCCAATTTCTTGACTTTTGATCTCTTTGACACAGTAGAACTCTGCTTCCAGAGGGGAGAGCTTTGTCCCAAATCGCTGGGGTTTTTTGCAGCTGCTGAAGTTATTAGGAGGGCGCCATCTCTACAGCCCCCACAAGCTGGCTCACTGGTCACACACCTCAGAACCACCACCTAAGACCACAATCCAGATCCAGGCAGGTTAAAGCAAGAGTGATTACCCTCTGAATGGTCGCTTGCTCCCCTTACAATCTGCAGACCAGGAGCTCTGAAGCAGCCACATGGAAGCAACTGCACAGCCACAGCACCTCTGCTGCTTCTCGTTCCAGGAGGCAGGTGCTAGACTGCTCCTCCATCCCCCCCAGTTCCAAAAGAGTTCTGCAATGACCTTTTACTTTGTCTTTGGCATTTATGGGTTGCTAATTCTGGAAACAACCACAGCTGATAGTGATCCACTCTCCCGAATTCCCTTTAGCCGGGGCTGTCCTGAAAAACCATGGGCTCACTTGGGGCTGGGCTTGGCTCCCAGTGCTGTGATGGACCCTTCCTGCTGGCCTGCCTGGCTGCCTTCAGAGGGAGATTTGTTCCTCTCTGTCCCTTAGTGGGGTTCTGTAGCTCTAAAGATTGTTTGGAGTCATATTTTATAGGTATTTGAGGTAGTTATGGGGGGAGCTCACAGAGTTTTCCTGCTTCTATGCTGCCATCTTGGATCTGCTCCCCAAATCAGGAATTCTTAACCTTTTTTATGTTATAGAACCCTCTGGCAATCTTATAAAACCTATGGACCCCTTCTCAACATGTTTTTAAATGATTATATAACATTATAGAGGAAAACCATTATATTAAAATAATTATCAAAAAAGCTTTTAATAAATTCACAAACCTTTGTTTAAGAGTCTTAAATCTAGATAGCTTAAGAAATGACAGGGGAGTATGATTCAATGGAGTCACTTGATCTGAGTAGGAGTCCAGGCACTGCCACCGATGATCTATGGGACGCTGGGGAAGTAACTTCTCTCTCAACTCTGGTTTCCTATCTTAAAAATGATGAGGCTAGACCAGATGATCTCTTCTAACTCTAACCCCTATAGCCTGTGATCATTTAGTTTATTTACTCAATAAACACTTTGAACTGAATTGAAATAGAGAAACCAATGCCTCCAGGATCACCATAAAATAGGAGTTTCTCCCCAGTGCACTCTGCCAGATTGAGATGTATTGGAATGGACACCCTAATTCTTCAGAGATGCAATATATACCTTCACTGGCATAAAGGTTCAATACCATAGAGAGGGGTCACATCTATGTTTGCATGCTGGGCTCTTAATAGCTCAGGTTGAGCTGACAGTGAGTAAGGTCAGGAGTGTGTGAACTAACATGGACTTACATAATGGGGTATGATGTCATTGCTTCTAGCCCTATCTAATACACTTTGGTCACCTGTCACTCAGGTGCATAATAGAGGCTGTGAACTGTGATGGCAAGGGAAGGTGACATTGACTTGATATATGCTAATTAATTCCTTCCTTTATCCATTCATTCATTCCTATTCAGTGAGGGCCTACTGAGCCCCGACTATATACTCAGCATGGTACTAGCTGCCCTGTGCAGTTACCAAAAGAGCAGAAGACATGGTCCCTGCTCTTTGAATAATTTAGTATCACTGGAGAGATAGCTAATATACATGATATGACTAAACAACAATGACAAATAATCATATGAACAAGATCAAAGAATATACTTCCTATACAAATATTAAGGGAATGTGGAGAAGGGAATTGTTGTAAGGTATTAGAGGCTCCCAGAGGGCTTCCTGAAGGAGGTGTTAAAATCAGAATTGCAGAGTCTGAAGGGTCTTCAAAAGTCATCCAAACCCATTCTAATTCAAATCACAAATTCAGTCTATAATCAATGAATCAATCAGTTAATTAACAAGCATTTTTTTAAAGTTCTATGTTCCGGGCTCTGGGCTGGACTCTAAGGATCCAGATACAAAGGAACGAAACCAGCCTTACTTTCAGGAAGTTAACATACAGGAGACAAGCACACATTAACATACCTACAGAACAAATCTAAAAAAGAATAACTACAAGGTAATTAGCAGCTGAGGGGGGAGGTGTCAGAAAAGGCTTGGTGCAGAAGGCAGTACTTGGGATGTATCTCCAAGAAAGAAAGGAATTCTGCTAAGTAGATGTAAGGAGGGAGTTTCACATTCCAAAGGCATAGGGACATGGGATCATTCCTGACAAGTGGAGGTGCAGCCCTTAACTGATGACCAGTGATGAGGATCTCACTACTCACACCCCATGAGGCATTTCCTTCCAATTTGTGACATTTCTGATTTTTAGCTAATCTATTGCCCGAGTTCCACTCATTTGCTTCTAGTTCTGCTCTCTGGAGCTGAATGAGAGAAATCTGCTCATACCACACTGTATCCCACTATCTCTCATTGCATCTGAAGGGAAACCTGTGATCACTGTCCCCGAAAGCTGAAGAAGCCACCATAGAATTTTATAGATTTCTGTTGCTTAGTTATTTCAGTCATGTCCAATTCTTTGTGACCCTATTTGGGGTTTTCTTGGCAAAGATACTGAAGTGGTTTACCATTTCCTCTTCCAGCTCATTTTACAGATGGGGAAACTAAGGTAAATAGGGTTAAGTGACTTGCCCAGGGTCACACAGCTGGTAAGTGTTCAAGGCTAGATTTTAACTCAGAAAGAGGAGTTTTCGTAACTCCATATCCAGTGTTCTATACATTGACCCACCTGGCTCAAGAGTCAGAGGAATCCTGCCTCTTACTGCAACTGACCTGATTTAACTTCCCTGGCCCTCAATTTCCTCTTGTATAAAATAATACTGTTGGGTTAGGTGATCTCTGGATCTATGATCCTATGATCTAATTACAAATGAACACATGAATGGGGAGGAAGAAGTAGATCTTCTCTTAACATTGATTTCTAGTCCATGGTCCTCTTGGTGCTAAAAAATTGTCCTGTTTCCTGGTCTGATGGTCAGAAGACCCAGCCCTGCTACTAAATAGCTCTGGAAACTTGGCAAGTCTTAGAGTCTGTCTTTCTCTTTACAATTTTTTCACTTTTAAAATGGGGCTAATTACACCAGCCAAAGGGTGAGTAAAGAAAAGCACATCTGTTTGATCTCCCGTTCTCCCCGGGCACATTCATTAGACACTGACTTTTTTTTTCATTTCGTCCAGCTGTGAAGGAGTTTCTTGACTACAGAAATATTGGGCTGATGGTATCTAAAATACAAATCCCATCTCTCAGATAAACATAAGGCAAGGCTCCTCTTACATCACCAAGAAACAAATGACAGGCGGTTATGGGATGAGCTTGAGATGCTGTGCTGAGTGTAGCCTGCCTGCCCTGCATGGATATAATCATTCCTTCCCAAAGGCCTGAAATAATCAGAGTGATGGAAAAGTTCAAACCACAGGGAGAATTTGACTCCAGGGTGGCTGCTGGGTAGATTCCTAGTCCCAAGCCCAACTTTGCTTTCAAGGTAGAAAACAATAAACACAGAATAAACATTCCACAGAAATCTTTAAACAGAGAGAAGAGTTTAATTATAAGAATTTAATTTTCAGAACTGAAAACTCCTTTCATACAATTACAGTAAGGCAACTTTTAATTAACTTTTGAAACTTTCTTTTGCTTGAATATCTAATTAAAAATACTTAGGGAACTATTAACATAAAACAAGATACCGAAAGGGGGAAATAATATGGAAAAACTGTGAAAATGAGACTTGGAAGGTGTGTGTAGGGATTTAGAATCCCCTGAGCTTTTCAGACCTGTAAGCAATTCCTGCCCCTCCCCCTGAGTACCTGGAAGTAGCTCAGGAGACTGTTTCACAGCATTCAAGGCTGAACTTTGGTGAAGCCAGGAGCTAGATGTCTGACCTTGGATAGATCACTTCACCTCTGTGCCTCAGTCTTCTCATCTCTAAAATGAGAAGGCCGGACTAGGGGCTCTCACACTCTCTGTTCTAAGGTCCCTTCCAACTTCGACATCCTCTGATTCTCTCGTTATTTTGTCCAAACAGTGAGCCAGGAAAGATTCTAGTCTCTTGACAAGCTTAGCTGCCTGACCTGCTCCTAGCTCTGTTTTTCTTCTCTCATCTCTGATATAGGGCATATAGGCCAGGGAGAGTGGGCGAAGGAGAGAAGCCGAGAAAAGACAAAGGACAGACAACAAGCTATATGACTAAAATACTGACTTGAAGAGGGATTGCCTGGGAGTGAGGCAGCAGGGTCTGTTTATGCTAGCTTTTGAGTGTGAAAGTAATACTACTGACCTACCAAGCAACAATTAAGTAACCAATTAAGAAGCTTTCATATATGGGTTCTCATCATTGGGAAAGACACACTGTTTAGACAAAGCACAGTCCTCAGGCTCATGAAATTTATATGAGTGGAACATGGCTCTATCCTGGATGGCTATACAATGCAATGAAAGGAGGCCTGGCTGATAAATCTTGAATCCTCAGTTTCAGTCCTGGCTCCAATAACAATGAGATCTTAGGGGGTGGCCAGGTAGCACAGTGAGTAAGAGCACAGGCCCCAGAGTAGGGATGACCTGAGATCGAATCTGGGCTCAGACACTTAGCACCCACCCAGAAACACCTGGCCATGTAACCTTGAGCAAGTTACTTAACCCCAATTGCTTTAAAAAGAAAAAAAACTGAGATCTTAGGAAAGTTGCTGAAATTTATGGAGTCTCAGTTTTCTCATCTGTCAAATGGGATTTGTTTGTGAGGATCTGATGAGATATGAAAATGTTTGGAAAATCTAAAAAAGCTATAAAACATACTCATTTATTCAGATTGATGAATGTATGAATGAATGATAAAGCATTTATTGAGGTCTCATTGTGGCCAGGTACTGTGTTTATGGATGAGAACATATATTCAAAAAAAACAAGATAGACCCTGCCTTCAAGGAGTTTACATTTTATTCGAATAAGACAACAAAAACATAAAAGGAAACTACAAGAGAGTAGGAAGGGAAAGGGTGGGGCAGATCTTATTGTCTACACTTACAGCTGGAATGGAGGCAGTGTGATGTCTGAGTATGGATCAATGGGGATGCCATAACTAACCATCTTATCTTGTGTTCACCATTTCCATTTCTGCGGGAAGAACAAGATCAATGCTTCATCACACCAAGGTTGTCAGCTTTTGAGGTGGTCACTTTTGGTCACCTTTTGTCCATCATCCTTGCTGGGTAATGACCCACCCATCATCTCTTCTCCCAAAAAACTGTTTCCAGTACCACTGCCTTTCTTTGCCATTGGGACAATCATGGAAGGACACTTTGCACATAAGCATTTCTGCTGTCCTTGAGGGACCTGAAGTTCCTGAGATCAAAATGAGATATTCTGTTGTTGTTGCTTTTAACATTCATAAACCAGTCGCCATACTGGTATTAGCCAAGTACAAGACCCTGTGCTAAACATTAGATAGAAAAAAGGAAGAGTCATACAAAGATTAATATCAAAAAAAATATGAAAAAACTCCTTCCCCTACCCTGCTTTTCAGAGGGTGTGAAGCATTAAGTATTTTGTCAGGTTTTTTCAAAGTTTTTATTGGTTTTGCTGAATATTTCTTTTTTTTAATTATTTGTTATACAGGATGTCTCTCTGGAAAGAGAAGGGGATGGACATAAGGGAAAGTTGGGACAATGTGAAAACAAAAGATATCAATAAAAATTTAGCTTTGGAAAATGAACATGTAGTAACTATCCTCAAAGAACCTATAATTTAGTAGATAAAATAATACTCAGAGACATTCCTAGCAATTCTAGCACCCCAGGCATATAAGGAAGACTCCCTTGAAACAACTTTTAAAGACCATAAAGTTGAGTGTGAAGGGGAAAACCTTGGGGAGGCATCTTGGACCTCCAAACACAAAGCTCTCCTGGAGGAGATACCCCAGGGTAAGTAGACACAAAGCTGTTTCTAGGAAAGCCCCAGAGAGGGGAGCCAGGCTAGACTGAGTTGAGAAATTCACCAGGGGGTAGACAGCCACCATGGCAGGGGAGATAGGGAGCTGACCTCAGAGCCAGGGAGACTTGGATTCCCCCATCACCTTTGATACATATTAGCCAGGTGACCCCAGGGTCTCTTAACCTCCCAGCCCTCTAGGAACTCTATGTTGCCTAGAAGACACCACCTGTATCTGTAGGGGCAGTTTCCTCACTTGGGGGTACCCTAGATCAGTGAAATCTCAGGCCTAATCCCTAGCGCTAGCTCCAAGTACTGGTTCAATTGTTTCTACCTGTTCAAGGATTGTAAATGCTGTAGGAGCCCTTTAAATTTCAGGCCCCTGGAACAAAGCCCTGGCACTCAATGCTGGATCAGTGGACAGAAGCATGATAGGCCCTCAAAGAATGGATTGGAATAGGCAGGAAAGGTCTCATGGAGAAAGTGGGATTTGAAATAGGCTCAGCAGCAATGATTTTTGATAGCCACAGAGGAAAAGTATGATATTCTAGGCAGAGGCATGTGGGAAAATCAAGGGCAGTTATGGCCACAGTAGATTATAGATGCTGCTAGGAGATCCTTCTGGCTCTGTACTTTAGAGATACTGTTGAGAGTAGTAGGAAAGAAGGAAGCTTGGATAGGGGGATGGGGACCAAATCACATGTATCCTTGAATGTCCAAAAGAGGAATCTGAACTTTATCCTGGAGATAATAGGGAGCCACTGAAAATGTTAAAGTGAGGGAATAACCTAGTCAAAGTAACACTTTAGGAGGATTCACCTGGCAGTGTTTGTAGAATGCTAATCTCTCGGGGTCTCAGTTTCCTTCATTGTTAAGTAAGACATTATATATAGTAAATGAGTTCTAAGGTCTCTTAAAGTCCTAAATCCTATTATATTGTGTATATAATGTGGCATAATGAATAAAGTGATTGCAATCAGGAAATCTGTGTTCATATCCTAACCCTTAGCTGTATGGACATAGACATCTTTGAACCTTGATTTCCTTGACTATAAAATGAGGGTAATAATACCTTCAATTACTTCCTCATAGGATTATTGTGATGCTGGTGTAAGATGATACACAGAAAGGGCTTTGCAAACCTAAAAGTATTATGTGAATGATCATTTTTATTCTTCTATGTGTAAGCAGCAGATTGGTGGGGGGAAAGACTCTAAGTAGGGCAAACCAGCCAAGAAACTGTTAAAATAATCCAGGCCAGGCTAGATGAATTTGAATTGTAACAGTAGGGGAAAAAAAAGCAGGGGATACATAGAGATACTAGAAAGGTAGAATCTGTGAATGGAGGAAGGGGTTCAGTCAAAAACAACTCAAGTTTTAACCCTGGATCATCTTTTTAAAAAAATTCTCTCCCCCTGCCTTGGTCCCTGAAATCCCCATGATCAGAATCACTCCTTAATGGGCTTATTTAGGAAAACTCCTGACCTGTAACTGGGTGAGGCATGACATTCCCTGGGAGGGATGAGGCTTTACCCTGCTGCGTGTTTCTCTGATTAACCCATTAGCACCCAATATCCAAGAGGAGAGAGCAATGAGGCCCCTAGGAGGTAAGACACGAGTATTGGTGGGGGAGAGGGCAAAAGGGCCTGCCCCACCCCTCCCACAATCCACTTGAGGGTTCATAGAAATGAGGCCACAGAATAGCTTTTTCAAAACGAGAAGTTTCCATTCTCTGAGGCTGAAGCTTTGGACAGGATTTTTTTTTCTTTTCTGTGTCACGAAAATATGTTTCCAAACCTAGCCTTGTGATTTCCTTCTAAAGGAAATAAAGTTATTCTAAAATAAAGCTGCTTCCCGAGCGACTCCAGCCCGCCTCCCTCCCCATCGCACCTGGCAGTCCTCCCGCCATCATGCTCCAAACGGGGTTTCTTGAAACTGAATGTGTCACTCCCCATACAGAAACTCCAAGCAGCCCCCTGGAGCACTTGGAGCTGCGGCATTGGCCAGGGAGGGGAGGAGAGCGAGCCTGGCCAACTCTAATGTTATACTGACCTCCAGTGGCAGACAGGAAGAACGTGTCAGCTCCACCCTGGCACCCTCACCCTTCTCCTCTGGCCTCCTTGGGGGGGAGGAGGTTTCCAGGTTTCTCTTCCCCCACTCTCAGACCAGAAGAGGAGGAAGGACAAGTCCCTAGCTGTTGGTAGAGTTCCCTGAGATAGTTCCTACCAGACTTAACTAATCCCCATCCTAGGGTACCTACCATCCATCCTTCCCAAGGTCATACAAAGGTGGGCAGAGGAGGAGGCTTACACTGGGGCTTATTTCTTGGGGTAGGGATATGAGGCCAGTGCTATAAACTGTGCCCTATGTTGAGGCACAAAGCAGTGTTCACTGGGAAGGGTGGGAAGGGAGATATCATTCTGTGGCCAGGAGACAGTCAGGAGAAATGCTCACCCCAGCTCACCATCTTAGAGCATCCTGTTTTAATAAATCATTCCTGTTATATGCTAAAACTCTGCCTTCTGGAGGACTACTTTCAATTTGCCACCCTGGCACAAGTTGTATCACCCTGGTGCCTCAGTGGTGGCCTGTGCATGTACTGCACAGAGACTGTCATGGAATCAGAGGAAAGAACCCATCACTGGCAAGAACCAAGGTCAGATGGAGGTAAACAGGAAGCCCCAAGAAGAATTCACTGCTCGACTAGATTCACTGTAAAAAGGGATACAGCCTGGGGATGGCTAGGTGGTGCAGTGAATAGAGCACCAGCCCTGAAATCAGGAGGACCTGTGTTCAAAGCCAGCCTCAGACACTTAACACTTACTAGCCATGTGACCTTGGGCAAGTCATTTAACCCCAATTGCCCCTCCAAAAGCAAAAAGAAAAAAAGGGGGGGGGATACAGCCTGGTGTAAAGAGTCGTATGCCAGGAATCAGGAAACTTGGCTTTGTCATTAGCTAGTATCTTAGGTTGCCTCCTAGGCCTCAGTTCCCTCCTCTGTAAAATGAAGAGGCTGGACCTAATGACCTTGGATGTCTCTTCTAGTTCAACCATTCAACTGAATATTCTAGCATTCTATACTCTGAGGTCCCTTATAGTTCTCACAGTCAATGTTCTATTTTGTAACTTTCTAGCTTCAAAGCCTTTCTCAACTCTAATATTCTATAACTCTATGAACCTCTTACTAGGAGCTGATATCTCTTTTCAAGTCCCCAACATGGGAAAATTGCATTGTCACCAGACACAAAGAGAAGTAAAAGGAGACATAGGTAGAACAGACAAGAAGAAGGGAGAAGAGGAAGAGTGAGGAGGGAGATATAGTTGGCATGGAGGCTAGGTTTGGGGGGAAAGCATATAAGCCAGAGCAGGATCTGCACCTGTACACGTTCCCCCTCTTCTTCTCCTGCATCAATAGGTAGTAAGGTAGCCAGTGGAGAAGCATGTGACCCACTGTTTTCCCTCACCAAGGTAAGGGCTGCTCCCCTTTCACAAAACTCCTCAGGCTGCATGTTGTCTCATGGCGACCTTGCCCCTTCAAGGCTACAGTCAATTAATCTGACTTCACCTGAACAAATATATTTCAGTGAAACAGAGATATCATGGCTCTGACTACGGTAAAAATCCCAAGGGAGTGGCAGGAAGTTTCTCAAAATTCCTTTAACCTTTAAATTACAAATCAACTTCTTTCCAAAGACCTTGAACCTATAGATTTACAGGTATCCCTAATTTTAACAAATCCATACATTTCAGCATATTGACAGAAAGAGAATTTCTGTAAAATAAATCCAGTTATCTGAGTTCCCTTATAAAATCAAAGACATATTTTTACAGAAATCTGACCTCATTAGACTGAGCTGAAAGCTTTTGATGGTGATAGGATTGACTTGTTGGCCAAGCCTGTGGCACATTGGGTATGACAATACTGGCCGTGCTTCATGGCATTTGCTAGTCTCTGGGATGTTTCTTCATCATCTTACATCTCTCAACCTCTGAAACCAAAGGATCTTTTTCCCATATCTGGAGACAAGGTAATCAATACCAAGTAATGCAGTTCTTCTCCTTTGGTTATTAACTATGTCTCATAGAGCTGAGTTGCAATACCATACCTCACTAGTAGATGCTGCCATTTAACATTCTCCAGATTCTACCTAATAAAATGGAGGCTTCTTGAGGGGCTGGATGTTTCATTTTTATCTTTATATCTCCTACATCTAGACAGTGCCTAGTACAAAGCAAGCTTTTTTTAAAAAATAAGAATTCATTTCTCTAGATAAAGACATAGAGAACCAGAAAAACAAAATGATTTGTTGTCATACTGCACGTACATGAAAACTAAACTATACTAGCACTGTCTTCAGATTCCCCAGAGAGCACTCCATCAGTTCACATCTGGACACCACTGCAAGGGGTGGGGAGGAGTGTACATGTGTGGTGCCACGTTGGCATATTTCGTGCCCTTCACCTTAAGATCCATTGATCATCTATGCCACCAACAATGTTGTATAGAAATTTCACATTTCTAATACAGCTTCTGCCTCCCTAAACCTGTTTTTTAAATGGGTGATAAGAAGTTCACATGAGACTTGCTGGTATTGAAATGTCAGCCAGAGGAAGAATAATGCAGGGCCGGGTGAGGACACACTGTCTAGGTGCCACAGTACATGCCTCAGAGGATTTTCAAGTTTGACAGGTGGCTTTTGTTACAGTAATGGGACCATTATAGCAACAGCTTTCTGCCTGTAACCTTTAAAACCCCACCCCCCTGAGCTTTTCCTTCTCCCCTCCCCTGGGCCAATTTAGATTGTTGTAGAAAACAAAGCATGTGTGCAAGTGCACAAGTGTGTATAAATGTCTCTGTATCCAGGCATGTTAGAGAGCACTCTGCGTGTACACGTGTGTACCTATGGGGCTACATACATGCATATGCATGCAAATCTGTGAGTATTTGTGTGTGAGGGAATATATGTCTATATGTACACAGCGGTATGCACATCTGTATGATTTTTGTGTCTGCATGCATAAATGTATATGAACGTTTATGTGTGTCTGTGTGTTTCTATGTGAGAGACTGTATTTATGCATGTCTATGCCTTGATATCTTTATTTGCACTCTGCTTCTATTCACATGCATATTTACTTGCATATGGTCCTGGATTAGAAAGTCCTGAGTTTAAATCCTGACTCTGTCACTAGTTAGGTGACCTGAGCAAATCACTTAACCTCTCTCAGTCCCAATTTCATTATCTTTTCAATGAAGATAACAGCAGCACCTACCTTCCAAGAGTGCCACGAAGATCAAATTAAGTTAATATGTAGATCACTTCAACAAATCCTAAAGTACTATGGGAATTTTAGCTATTATGATGAACCTGTATATTTATACATGGGAGGACATCCATGTGTACTGCTTTATATGCCTATGGATATATGAATGCTCACATTTATTATTCGATTTCCCCACTAAAAGGTTGTCATTGGCAGGTTATTTGAGACTTTGTATAACTAAAATCAGCGGTCTTCTTGGCTCCCCACTTTTGGAGTCTTGTCTGCATCAAGAGATGGGACCCAGAATGATCAACAAGCAATTCTGGCTAAGATCAGCCCCTCAGCGTGGTTGAGATGAGGGCACAGAAAGGGTATGTATAGTGAAGCTCACTACATGGGAGAAAGGGGAAGAAGAAAGAGAGGTGGGCTCCTCCAATTGCCAGAAGGTGTTAGATTAGGCATAAGAAAGAACCTTTGGCATCCCTGGCTTATTTTGCACAGACATAATAATAATAACTCCCACTTTGGTAACAATTGTAGTGCATAGCTGTTAAAATTCAAACATAAGTCTTCAGACTTTCTAGTCTAGCAGGCTTTCCAATATACCAATATGCCATGCTGGCAGAGATGATGAAAGAAGTCTGCAGGAATAGAAAACCTAAAAAGTAAAATGGACAGCTTCTGTGGGAAGCTAAGAGAACCAACAGATATACTAGATTGCCAGGAGTCCATCAAGAACTGCAAGATTCCCTCTGCCCCTAGTCCTCCTTTTTATAATTCCAGGCTTGCCCAATGTCAGCTATTTACCTACAAATTATTTCTTTATGCCTAAATTCCTTGGTTTCCTATAATGTGGTCACTGATTACTGCTGCAATCTTATCTCCCATTATGTCCCAACATATATCCATTCCAGTCAAAATGGTTCACTGATTTTTCCCCACCCTACCCCATCTTTCCTAGCAAGATTTTTCCCCACCCTACATTTGCTCAAACCATCCATTCCCCTGCCTGTAATACTCACCATCACCCTTATCTGATTTCCCTGACTCCTAATTGTTCTTCAAAAACCAATTCAAACCTCAGATTTTCCTCGAAGCCTAACCAGATTGCTCTAGCCCAAAGTGATCTTTGCTTTCTCTAACATCTTCTAGCAATTCTTGACTGTACGTACCACTTTATTTGACAATTAGTGAATGGTGTGTGCTGTGTTTTCATGTGTGTGCAGTTTTTCCCCAGTTACACTGTAAGCACCTTGAGGGCAGGAGTCAAATCTTGTACTTCTTTGTATTTATTATTCATCATCATCACTTGGCACAGAATAGATGCTGGATAAGGATTGCTCATTGATTGAAAAATTGCGATCCCCAATAATTAGTGTTAATAATAACTCATATTTCTGTAATTTTTTCTGGTTTACAAAGTGCACTTCTCACAATAACTCTATGAGGGGGTAGTATAAAATTTTCTTCCATCTCCCTCTTCATCTCCATCTTTGAGAATGTTTATCTTTCTTCAAGACTCATTTCAGGTACCACCTCTTCCATGAAGTCTTCCTTCATTTCTCTACCCAAGTGTTCTCTCCCTCCCCAAATTGCCTTGCATTTACTCATCTCTTGGTCTTTGGCCTATCTAAAATATGGCTACCAGAATATTTATAGCTCAAATTTATATACAACTTTGAGGTTAGACTACTGATTTGTTTGGTCTTCATAATGAAGTCAATACTATTATTATCTCTGTTTTGCATATGAGGAAACTGATGCTCCAGAACTGAATTTGATAGAGTCTTACCTGGGAAGAGTAGAGGGAAAGATCATTTCTGCCATTCTAAAGACTGTGCCTCTCAATGCAGCCTAGAGATAGCATTTTGGCCTGCTATGTCCTTCTTTTGACCTCCATTGAGTTCACAATCTCCTAAATTCAACTAAAGCTTGAAGTTCTTTTCACAAGAAATACTATCTAATCATGCCTTCCCTTTTCTGTATTTGAGAAGCTGATTATTTGAGATCAAGTATAGAACACTGTGTTTTTCCCTACTCCTTTTCATCTTATTCAGTCCAGTCCTTCATTCTAACCTGTTGAGATCTTTTTGGATTCTGACTCTGTCACTCTGTGTTAGCTCTCCCTACCCAGCCTGTACCATTTGCAGATCTGACAAACAACCTCAATATCAGCGATAAAATAATATTAAATAGTATAGAGGCAAGATCCCTTATTGAGCAGTCAGACTTCTGGGGTCTTCCACTAAAGACCCCCCTCTATGCTGACTTCAATCCATTATCCCCTATTCTTTGGACCTAAGAGCTGTTAAAAAAAACATTTTTAAATTTTAAAAAGCCTTAGGAGAGCATTTAGTCCAATTCCATACCCCCATTTTAAAGATAAAGAGACTGATATCCAAAAAAGAAAATTGACTTGCCAAGGTCACATTGGCACAGTCAGTATACGAGCCCAAGCCTCTGGATTTCTAGCCCAGGATTCTCATTGAGCTATCAGATCACATCCTCATTAAGGAGAGAAGTGATTTGGAAATTTAAAGCACCACATAAATGTGAAGTGTTATTAATCGAGGGGGAGACACATTCCTCTTGTTTCCAAACCAGGGCAATACCATCCTGATTGTATGCCACTCCCAGCCCCAAAACTAGTCTCACTGCAAATATAACCATACAAGGAACTCTCTGACATATGGCACATCCCATGTAGCTCCCCACATTGCATAGCTAATGATGGGGATGAGTCATTCACCATATGGCCCAATGCAGTATCATTCCACACTCACTGGGGCCAGCCTGAGGGTCCTGAAATGCCCCCAGAAGAGCTGGGACTGAGCTGTGAATGCTATCTCCTTCCCACCTGGGGCAACCCTTTGCTAAGTACTCCAAACATCCAGGACAGGCCTGGTGATCACAAAGGGGAATGTGGAAAGGCAAAAGTGATAGCTGGCATTTATGTTTATTATGACTAAAAGCTGATCCTTCATGGTTACAATGGCCTTTACATACATTATCTCTTTTGATCATCACAATGACCCTGTGATGTAGGTAGGGAGAGTATTATGATTCCCGTTTTCTAGACGAGGAAACAGCCTCAGAGAGAGAACAAATAACTAATCCAAGGTGATACAGCTCCTAATGGGGGAGTCAGGAATAGAGCTAAAGGACCATATTCTAGATTTCTGAGGCTCTACCATAAATGATCTGTCCCTGCCCTCTGGGGATGTTTCTCCTCAAAATCCAAGTGAGGAGAAGTTAAGGTCTGTTATGGTAAGAGATCATCTGTCCCTCATCTTTGCCCCAATTCCCTATCCACCCCACCCAATTCAACAAGCCAACTGAGGGGCATCTGAGAGAATTTTTGGCTTTCGTGAGGACTGACATTTTTATGGTGAGGTGACTAAGGGCAAACGGTGCTGGTTTGGCTGCTGGACACAATACCACTCAAATTATTGCTTATGAAGAAACTTCAGGGAAAAGGAATTGGCATCGTCTCCACTTGTAGTCATCTTAATGATTATTCTGTGTAGATAGTATTTAGCCAAATGATGAAACTGAGACCCAGAGAAGAACTCCCTAGACCCTAACCATACATCACACCCCAAGAGGCATGCATCTACCATGATCCTCTAGTATAGGATAGTAAACTTGGAGTTAAAGGATCTGAGTTTAAATCTTGACTCTACCACTCACCAGATGTGTGACCTTGAACAAATTATTTCACCTCTCTGAGAGTGTTTTCTGAGTTGTAAAATGAGGGGTTTGGACAAGATAAGCTCTCTTTTTTCTCTAAACCCCTTGTACTATGGCTCTTCTTGTACTATCTACCTCACCGGCCTATTGTGAGGAAAGAGTTTTGTAAATTCCAACATGGAAAAGTAAGTTATTATCACAAGGTACACATCAACACTGGTTACATGCCCTGTTGCCATTGATCACCCTAATCCCTAAATTCTTAACCATATCCACATCAATCCTGACCCATGGGCCCTACCCTGGCCTTCACTCCATCCCCTTTTTGAGCCCCTGACGGAAAAGAAAGAAGGCGAGGAGAGACTATGGAAGAAATGAGGGAAGGCAGGGCAAGTTATGAGGGAAATGGAGGAGATATCCCAAAGCACAGCTATATGGGTTGGGAAATTGAATTTGATGACTGCTAAGGTCGAAAATTCTTCTGGCCCAGATTCCTCCTATATTAGCTCCCTCCTTAAAAGGAAGGAAGATTGTATATCTCTGTGTATCATATATCAAAGAGACCTTAGAAATTATCTAGTCTAATTTCCTATTTAATTAGGAGGAACAGAGAGGGATTAAGGCCACCACTACCCATCCCCACTTTCCATCAAGGTCATATCTCCTACCTATTCTCTAACGTATTTCTTTCTGTAAGGCCTCAGAGACAGAGAAAGTGAGGTCAGAGGATCATAGATTTGGAACTGGAAGGGACCTTGGAGATCAAGTCCAATCTCCTCATTAAAGAGGAAGGTTGGAGAGGCCTAGAGAGGTTACTCTCGCTGGAGTAGAAGGAGGATTGGAGTCCAATTCTCCTGACCTTAAATACAGTGCCCTTGGAACTTAGCTGATGCCACACTAAAGATGATGCCCCGGAATGTCCACGCTGGTGTCTTTCTGTCCCCATTGGTGATTGCTTCTCCCGTATCACTACTGCAGGAAGACCTCAGCTATACTTCTCTTCCTATTGCGCAGTCACCTTCTTGAGAGTCTTGGTAACCACTAGCTCCTTGCTGACAAGACCTTATCCTTTTCATAGCCCCATCCCCTCCAGTTTTGGTATCAGGATTAAATCAACTTTGCTACTATTTTCATAACACCAAACTGGCCCTTCCTGACCACTGCATCCTTGATTTGTCTTCCTTTCCACCAGAATTTCCTTAGGGAAAATGACTATTTTTGCTTTTGTCTTTGTATCTCTAGTCGTTAGCACAGTGCTTGGCACAGAATAAATGATTAATAAATATTTATTATTAATGAACAAATAAAAAAATTAAGCTTTTACTATGTGCCAAGTCCTACATGAGCTAAGCACTAAGAATGTTAATATAAAAATTGAAACAGGCCCTGCTGTCAAGAAAATCTCACTTTAATTGGGGAAGACAGCACATAAAAGAAAGCTCAGCTACAGAATAGATGGAAAAGATCATAAGTCCTAAGGGTGCATTACAGGTGCAATGGAAAGGTTGAAGGTCCATAGGTTATGTCAGTAGGTCAGATGACAGTATTGAAGAGGCAGAGCAGATGGTGCGGCCTGGAGAACTTTGAGAGGAAGTAGCAGGGCAAATGGCAAGGCCTCATGGTCCTCAGCCTCAAGGGAAGGAATAGAATTGATGAGTCTTGTCTCATCTAAGCCATGGCAACAGTGAAACAGCCAAGAGGGACTTTAGGCAGCCCCAACTAGAGGGGAGGAAGGAGGGAGATGGCACGGAGAGCAAGTACCCCCAATGGGAGTATGTATTCCCACAGCTTGACAGTCACAGTTTTATTCATTCATTCATTCTAGCTCTAACATTCTGTGTTCTAAAGTCCTTAATAGAACATTCTATATTCTAAGGACTCTCCCAATTCTAAATTCTATGTTCTAAGTTAAAAGAATCAAAGCACCTCAGTATTGGGGAGTAATCTCTAAGGGATTGTTCTGAATAGGAATCCCCTCTAAATATGTAACAAGTGTTAAGTCTCCCCTTAAAGACTGGAAGATAGAAGTGGAAAAAAGACCAGACGATAGGAGGGAAAGACCGCTATCTCCCAAGGCAGCCTATTTCAATTTTAGAAAGTTCTAATTGTTACTTTTTTCTGCACATCTAGCCAAAATCTACCCCTTTTCCACTTCTACATACTGCTTCTAATTCTGCTTTCTGCAGCCAAACAGAATAAGCAATCTTTCTCTTCAGATTCTTCAAAGACACATGTCATGTTCCCACATACATACATATACACAAACCCAATTCTCTTCTTTTCTAGACACTATGTCAAGGACCTTTTTTGTTGTTGTTGTTGTTGTTGAGTCGTGTCCAACTCTTTGTGAGCCCATCTGGGGTTTTCTTAGTAAAGATGCAGGAGTGGTTTGCCATTTCCTTCTCCAACTATTTTACAAATGAGGAAACTGAGGCAGACAGGGTTAAGTGACTTGCCCAGGGTCACACAACTTTAAGTGTTTAAGACTGGACTTCACCTCAGGTCTTCCTCACTCCAGGCCCGATGCTCTATCTACTGCACCAACTAGCTGCTTCCCCTCACCTCCCCCCACACCTTTTCCATTCTGGCGAGCTTCCTTTGACCAGCCTTCAGCTTGTCAACATTCTCCCAAAAATATAGTACCCAGAATTAAACACGGAAATTCCAGATATGATTTAAACAGGGCAGAGTGTGGCCTAGGTAACTCACTCATCATGGACACTTCTAATTTTCACATTCTGTGTTCTAAGATCCCTCCCAAGTTCTAATATCCTCTGTCTCTCTCGACAGCAGCATCCTCCTCACTGTGAGAGAAATATCAAAGTGTTTACACTTTGGGATGGGAGCGGTGATGAAACAGGCTAGCAAGGAGAGAGGACCATCAGAGAGCTGGCCGAGCAGATTCCTCCCCCACCTCCCGCCTTTCCCTCCACCAAAGACACACATACACACACACACACACACACACACACACACACACACACTTCTAGCCCTCCACAGACTGATCTGATAGTGGACAGATTATTCTCTCTTGCTTTGAGAGTAACACAATAGACCGGACTCCCAGACCTGTAAGGTCTCCTATCAAGCAAGACTGGAGTCTGTTGCTATCTGGACCAGTGTTAGACTAATCACAAATAATGAAGGCATTGAACAGGGAGCCTACTCAGGTGGCATTTACCATTGTTTGCTGCAGATAACATAAAGCTCTCTGATTACAGTCGGCTTTTATCACTTCCCAGCAAATCTACTCCACTGAAATGTGCTAATAAAAACTAAGGAAGCAACAAACTGGAGAGAGAGAATGAGAGAAAGGGGAGGGAGGAGGGAGGGAAAGAAAAAAAGGAAAGCTTGAGCTCGGGCAGTAAAGTGAACATTCGGGAAATGGACAGCTTTGGCTGCCGTTATCATTTCCAATTTATTAGGATCTAACTGTTTCCGTAATATGGAGTGATTGCTGGGGGTTAATTTAATTTTCCTTAATACCAGGCTCCTGGTCCGCTGTGCAGCGTCAATTTCCCCTTGATGTCTGGTTCTCAGTTAAAGCTGGAAGAATGGCCCACTCCTGCCCCCCAGGCCATGTGGTTTCCACCAGCTCTATTGGAATGGACCCTATTCATTTAGCATTCGAGAATATGGAGCAGGAAGAGGCCTTAGAGATCTTAGAATCATAGACTTAGAACTGGAAGGAAGTTAAGTTGTCTAATCTCATTTTATAGATGAGAAAAATTGAAGCCCACAGAGGTCCAGGGAGGTGTGCAAGGGCACACAGGAAGTCAGTCCAGTCAACAAACATCTACTAAGTGGCTACTCTGTGCCAAGTCCTGTCCTAGGCACAAAGAGAGACACACACACAGAAGTTAGTGGGAAAGACTGGGATTTGAATCCAACACTCTTCCCACTTCTTCCCATTGTCTGCCATCTTGTACAACACCCTCATTTTGCAAATATGGAAATTGAAGCCCAGAGAAGATAAGCTGCTTGCTAACCTCAAAGGTTAAGATCCCATAGCCGTGATTAACATTCTGTCTCATTTAAATTTATCTTGTGTATATTTACTTTCAGCTATGAGCACGGGGCAGGGCACACAGTCGGCACTTAATACATGCTTCTAGATTATATATAGCTGAATAAGCAAAGACTGTTGTTTTTGTCCTTGTATTCCTAAGGTCTTCTAAGAAACTTGACTTGGCTTTGATTGAACAGTACAGCATGGCTGATCCCAAAGCTAATGCAATCAGCATCCATTCATAGAAGAATAGTGTCCAGAACAAGGGAGACAATGGCTTCAGTGTCTTCTTTTCTGGTTAGATCAAATTTGGAGCATTGTGCTCAAGTCTGGGCACTATGTAGTAAGAGGGGACACTGACAAACAGGAAAGTGTCTAGAAAAAGACATTAAAGATGATGAAGAGACTCAGAATTGTTTATACATAGATGTTTGTTTGTTGTTTCCCCTATCATATTATAAGCTCATGGAGGGCAAGGTTGACTTTTTACTTTTTTTTTCTATCCCCAGGGTTTAGCACAGTGCCTGGCATCTATCTATCTGTATATATATATATATCTTTTTGGAGGGGGAAGGCAGGGCAATGGAGGTTAAGTGACTTGCCCAAGGTCACACAGCTAGTAAGTGTTAAGTGTCTGAGGCCAGATTTGAACTCAGGTCCTCCTGACTCCAGGGCTGGTGCTCTGTTCACTTCACCACCTAGCCGCCCCCAGCATAATATATTTGATAAATGTTTGTTGAATTGAATTGAAGAAGTAGAGCCAAAATCCAAGCATAGGACCCATGCCTCCAGTTTCAATGCATTTTGTCACACCATACTGCCTCCATAAGCCCTAGCCTTTTTACTCAACCCAGTAAATGCATGTGGTGTTGCAGCTCAATGGGATATGGATAGTTTCCATGGGAAATCACAGAATTTTTAAGATGAGAAGAGCCCTAACAGAATATCTAGTTCAGAGCTTCTTAAACTTTCCGCTCACAACCCCTTCAGCACTTCTTAGACTGTGGGTCACAACCCTGGATGGGGGACTAGTTCACCACCACCACTCCTTTTGACAGATGAAGAAACTGAGGATCAAAATAGATTAAATGATGTCATTGGCAGAAACAGGGCAGCCAACTCTGCTTCTCCTCCTGTTTCTCTATATTGCATTCTCCAGCTTCAGAGAAGCCCAGGGATAATTCATATGATCAGTCTGAACTGCTATGGAAGAAAAAAGGAAAAGGGAGTTTGAGTGCTATATCAAATCCCCAAAAGACTCATGAGAGATGCTAGCCTAGTGAGAGTCACATGAGCCAGCAGAGGGGAAGAGAAGACACGCTCAGGACTAATTCACTCTAACTTGGCTAGGAGTAAAACATGGGACCTTTTGGTTGAGCAGGGAAATTGAAGGGGTTCCCACAAGTAACTAAAGAAGCCCCTTATGGGGTGGCTAGGTGGCACAGTGAATAGAGCACCAGCCCTGGAGTCAGGAGGACCTGAGTTCAAATCCAGCCTCAGACACTTAACACATACTAGCCATGTGACCTGGGGCAAGTCACTCAACCACAATTGCCCTGCCCTTATCCCTCCAAAAAGAAAAAATAAAATAAAATAATAAGAAGCCCCTTATGGGAAAGGTAGGGCTGTGAAATTGTGTGAAATAAATATCAGAAAGTTTTAAATAGTACAGAGGATTTTTAACCATGTGCATGCCTGGAAGAACTAGAAAGTTTTGAATAGCCCAAAATCATTTTGGTCCTGACTTTCTCATTCTGAAAGGGTTACATCATGAGTATAAGATTCTTCCACAGTATGGTCTCACAAGAGTCCAGCTATTAGAAAGCTGGTGCCACCTCTTGGGGAAGAGGGGAAATAGTGTTACTTGTGAGAAGATGCATTATAGCAAGTGACCAGGAGATGTGGCAGTGCACACATTCAAGAGGAATGGACATCAGTGAGATAGAACATGATATCACCTTGGAACAGATGACAATGAAAGTGAAATGACAGGATATTGATGGAAGGGGGAGAGTCATGTGGTAAGGAGCTATCACAGAGAATACCAAAAGATACTAACCAAGGAGCAAAGTATCATAGAACCCCAATGCATAGGAACCAGTCTAGACATTCCTCTCATTGGGGCCCCACTCAGTGGACAGTATTATATATCACCTGGACTATACAGAAGGTCCCAGAGAAAGATTAGCCCACTAGAAAAAAGTAGTATCTCTCGACTTCTTAAAGAATGCTTAGTTATTTTCCCTTGCGCCACCAAAGTTAGTCCTATAAATCTGAAGAATACTGTATGTAGGTGCCTAATGAAAATGAAGACCTATCAGAAAAGGAAGGGTGTGTCTTGTCTATAGGCTCACAGAGTTCTCTCTGTGTTCTTACTAGGCAAGTAAAATTTTTGCTACATTTGATACCTTGTGAACCTAAGTTCTGATAAGGAGGACTAATGACCACCCTTTGGAAAACTATCATATGATCATTTTTATGTCCCATTTTGGTATGGGGAGATAAAACAGAGAGAAATTGTACCTTAGCCCATTGGGTCGAGAGAGCTTCAGACATGTATAAGGGTTCCCCTTTTGACTGACCCCCCCATCTGATGCTGTTTCTCTTTTATGAACTTTTGTGCCAATGAAAAGAGAATTCATGGACCAGGAATTAGAAAACTTGAGGGAAGGAAATGAAGTCCCAGTCACTGCCCTGCCCATGCCCTCACATAAGACCTCAATCAAAGCCAAGAGTCAAATCCAATACTCTTAGAGCAAGGATGAACTTTCTAATATCCAGAACTTCCCAACCATGAAATAGGTTCTATAATGAGATAGTGAGCTCCCCATCACTGGAAGTGTTCAAACAAAGCCTTCTATAACCACCTGGCAAATATGCTATGAAAAGAAATCCTAAAGTGGAAGGGAGTATGGAAGATATGATCCTTAAAGTCCTTCCCAATGTTAACATTCTTTGTTCCAATGTGCTTTCCAGCTCTAATACCCTTATGGTCTATATCCTAAAAGTCTATGTGCTTAAGATTCCTTCCATCTCTCACACATTATGTTCTGTGTTCTAATACTCTGTATTTTAATGTCCTTTCCAATTCTAACATTCTCTTTCTAAAGTTCCAGCTCTCACCCTCCATATATTATGTTCATATATTCTGTGTTATAAAGTCTTTTCCTTTTCTAATATTCTATTTTCATACTAGTTTGGCCTCACTGTTAATGCCAGACTCTAATGGTGGCACTGGGGATATGTTAAAAGCATGGCAATGGCTGCATCGCTGCAGCAGGGGTCCCTGTAGAAGGACCCACTAGTGCCTTCTTCCATGCCTGAGAGACATGGATAATTGCATTGCTGGTTATGCCACCCACTTCAGTTCTCTAGCTCCACCAGGGCTTTCTGCCTAGAGGGACCAAGCATTGCTAATTTGGTGAGTTGGGGGTCTTAGAGCTCCACTTTAACTCTCAGGACATTAGCTATGAATTTATATTGGAGTCACTGTGCAAAGATTTTTATGCATTCTTAAATACCAAAACATAATTACCAATGTCAATACATAATGTTTATTTCTTTCAGAACCGACATTTTAATTTCACCATGTGGGGGGAAAATGATATGCATAAAAATAATGACAAATATTAAAGTCACCCAAATAATGGAACCAGATCTACCGCCTAATCCTAAATTTAAATGCATTAGCGATCCCTGCAACATTAAAGGTCTGATAAGCCAAATTAGGTTTCTTGTAAGCATAATTAATCTTCTTTTTCAATGAAGATATTACAAGGGAGTTAATTTGAATCCCAAAGGCATTTTGAAAATTGAATTATATAGATAAAGCAAATATTTGACCTTTTACAGATAATTACTATTAGGGAAAAAAAAGCTCACAATGCAAATGAGAGCCATGTAAACCTTGAGCCTGAGACTGGCAAGGGGTGTAATGAAATTCTTTATAAATATTCAGTGACTTCCCAGGTAGGGATTCCCAGCCTCATTCAGCCTCCAAACTCTCCTTTATAACTTGGAAACCCCAAACTCCAGCAGTGGGTTTCATGTTTATTAACAAATAATTGAATGGAATTGGGTAGAGTTGATTATCTCCAATTTGCAAATTATCTGTTATCATTTATAGGTCATTAAATTGAAGAGAAGGCCAGCAATGAATGTGTCTTCTCTATAGAAATGGTTGTTTTCCTGTCATTATGTGATGTTAACGTTTATTGAAGTAAATTACTCCACCTGGTTAGAAAGTTTTCCTATGCTGGTGTCACATTTTTTTTTTTTTTTTTGCAATTCCCATCCCTACCCCCTTTATCTGCTCCTCCCAAGCCAGTGGATTTCACTTTGGAGATTCACGGGTTGAGCTGGTGTCTTCAAATGACCTTTCACTATCCCTTAGCACTGGCTAAAAACAAACAAAAAATTTTCATATGGAAGGGGAATGGAAAATGTCTGAGCTGCCAAGATCGTGGGCTAACATTGTTCCGTTCCCAGCTCCAGAGGAATGCCTAACCCAAGCCCCCGACTTAACCTTGTCCATTTACTTTGCCCCCAATCCCTATTCAGCCTAGAGCACCTAATGCTGGCCTCACATTGAACCCTGACCCTATCCACAGGCAGAGCCCTGACCCTGGCCCCAGACTGAACCCCTAACACTGGTTCCATACTGAATCCTAACCCTGGCCACTAATTAAGCTTTGAATTTAAACACAAATTCTCTCCCAAATCCTGGCAGCAGATTGACCACGTAATGATCTCCAGTTCTAAAATTCTGTGACCCTCTTATTGTCATTCTAATTTATGAAGTCCAAATCAGATGCCCTCCAAAGATTCCCAGAGGCCTGAGGTGGAGCCACAAGGTACTCACTCACACTTGGGAAGGCTCAGCGAGAAGAGAAATAGAGACTTCCCAGCTAAGTAACCATGACTGCCAGTTCATGAATGGGAGCTCTGTCTGGTCTCCTTGTTCTTCCTGTACCTGAAGGGTCTCATTCAGTTCTGTGGACTTAGAGATGATCCCAGGGGTGCAGAAAGGAAGGATAAGGTGATGTTCACATGATCATTGAATTTAGAGCTAGAAGGGGCTTTAGAGATCATCTAACCTAGGGGTGGGGAACCTGTAGCCTCAAGGCCACATGCAGACCTCTAGGTCCTCAAGTGTAGCCCTTTGACTGAATCCAAACTTCACAGAACAAATCCCTTCATTAAAAGGATTTCTTCTGTAAAACTTGGACTCAGTCAAAAGGTCCCACCCAAGGACCTAGAAGGCCAAACATGGCATTGAGGCCACAGGTTCCCCACCCCTGAATCCCAATTATCTCATAGTGAAGAGGGAAACTGAGGCTCAGAGGAACTAGGTAACTTGTCCATTGTCACAAAGAAGGAATTCTAAACCCAAGGCCTCTGACTCCAAAACCTCCATTGTGAGTCAGAAATGAAAGGTGACTGGAGACATTTCCCATTTTTCTTACATTCATAAGGTTTCTCTCCACTTTGAATTCTCCAGTATTGACCCAGGTGTGTATTATGAGCTCCTTAAAGAAAGTCACTATCTGAAGCACAGAATTACACAGGAAAAGAGACCTCCAAGGTCATCTAGCCGAACTCATTTATATAAAGAGAGATTTTCTCTAGATAAGATTCTCAGAGTTAAGAGGGGAAAGAAATCTAATTCTACCAATAGAAATGGGAATCTAAGAATCCTTTCTCCAACAGCCCTACCGAGTGGTTGACCATCTAGATTCTAACCGAAGGCTTCCAATGATGGGGAACTCACTACCTCTGAAGGAAGCCCATTTTATTTGGGGATAATTCTAATTGTCAGGAAACTTCTCATTATGTCAATCCATCAGTCAGTTAGCATTTTTATGTAACTTCCATGCTCCAGGCACTGTGCTAAACTGAGAATACAAAAAAAAAACCCAGTCTCTGTTCTCAAGGAGCTCAGTCTCATGAGAAAAACAATATGTAAACATCTATGTACAAACAGATACGAACAGGATCTATCAGGGATGTTCCTAGGGAGCAGGCACTAAGATTAAAGAGGACTAAGAAAGGTTGCTTGCAGAAGGTAGAACCTTGACTGTAATGGAAACCAGGGAAGACAGAAGGCTGAGATGAGGAGGGAGACAATTCCAGGCCTAGGGGGGATAGTCAGTGAAAAGAACAAAAGGATAATCTCTTTTCTACATAGCTGTCATGTCTCCCTTAAATCTTTTCTTCTCCAGAATAAATATTCCCAATTTCTTCAAACAATCCTCCTAGGACATGGCCACCAGTGTCTCCACCATCCTCATTGACCTCCTTTACCCTCACTTCAATTTTATCAATGTCCTTCCTAAAATGTGTCTGAACTAAGCACAATATCCCCAGGATTCTAAAGGATAGGAGTGCTACATATGCATTTTCAAGGCATTTGTCTTCACTTTAAAGTATGCCAGCTCTGACAACAGAATGAACAAAATTATGTTAGAATGCAAGCTCTGAGTGTATGGACAGTTTCATTCTTTGCATTTGCATTCAACAGCACCTACCCCAGTGCTCAGAATGTAGTAAATACTTTTAAAATGTTTGTTGATTGATCTAGAATCCTACAATTAGAAGAGAATTTTGAGTTCTTCTAGCAGAGAATCTAGCACAACTCATACCTGAAGCATATTCTCATACAGTTCACTGGAAGATGGACATCAAGTCTCTGCTTGAATATCCCCAGTGATGGGGAGAGCGCTGCCCCTACTACAGGATACTCCATTCCATTTTTGATAGCTCTAGCTGCTGACAAGTTCTTCCTTCTATTTAGACAAAATCTGCCTCATTATCATTTTTCCCACCATCCCTAGATGCCCTCTGGGGCCCCACAGAACAAGTCAGATCCCTCTCCCCTGTGGCAGCCTAGAAGTGCTCCTGCTTGTCATTGATTCTCTGGCACTGAGTATTTTTAATGCGGTCTCTAACAGAAGTTTTAGGAAATAGGCACATTTGCACATTTTGCCCATGTATTAAGTTGCTCAGCCTGCAGAATGACTCAGCCGACGTCAGCCACCCCCAAAGGGAATTTCTCACCACAGCTATGATTGCTGTCTGAGCCATACGTGCCTCAAATATCTTGCCAAGGAGTTAAGTATGGCAAGGTACATGCCTCCTACCCTTCTATCCCCTTCTGAAAGGGCAAGAGTGGGCATGGAGATGGGAGCTCAGGCAGGATTATTCTACTCCAGAGGAAGGGGGTGGGCTCAAGATTCATGGGACAGTGAGCTGCACAATACATGACTTACTGTTCCCCCAAGACAGGAAGTCGAAATAGATGAACTCTGATCCCTTCCAGTTCTGTGAATCTAAGAAAGGGATATCAGAAGCCCCCAGAAATCTGCCAACCACCCTCCCCCCAACTTCAGTTTTATAGAGAAATCTCCAAATCTGTCAGTCCTGCCCCACCCCTGCTCCCCAAGTTGAAATCTATTCCCAGCTTACTAGTACATCCTAATGGAAGTAGTTTCTTAACCTGTGGATAATTTCATTCACTGTTGAGCTTCTGGGGAACCAGGGCATGGATCACCCCAAAGCACAGATAACCCTCCCCAAATCATTTCTGGTTCACTTTAGAATGATAAGACCAATTTGGTTGTTTTATTGTTATTATTTTAGTGAGTTAGGAGGTTTTGTTTGTTGTTAAGTAGCAGTTTGGGTTGATTTTTTTTTTTGCCAAAACTAAGATTTTGTAGGTTGGAGTTCCAGGGAGGAACCTCTTCTGTCAGTGCAGATGGTCACCTTCTCTGAAGCTTATAGTCTTCAAGATTTCCCCGGGCCACTGAGAGGTTAGTGACTTGCCCAGGGTCACACAGCCAGCATGGGGTAGAGGCTACACTTGAATCCAAGGCTTCTTGGTTCCAAGACCAGCTCTCTATCCACTGTGACACTCTGCATTCCCCATCTTTAAAATCTCTTCAAGACCATTTCCATTTCTTCTCTAAGCAAACTCTTTTTGGGGAGAGAAGGGGAGGCAATCAAGGTTAAGTGACTTGTCCAGGGTCACACAACTAGTCAGTGTCTGAGCCTACATTTAACTCAGGTCTTCCTGACTCCAGGCCTGGTACTCTATCCACTGCACCACCTAGCTGCCCCCCTAAGCATGTCTTAATAAATAGTAAATACTTAATAAATATTCATTGAGCATGATGGAATTGAAAATGTGTCCCTGGGACTAAAATGGCCATGCTCTTTGACCCGACTGCTAGGCATATATACCAAAAAGGTCAAATATAAAATGAAAGATCCCATAGACATCAAACTATTCAGAGCTGCACCATAGTGTTTTTAATTATGCTTTGCACAGAACAATAGTCCCAAGAATTTTGAATGATATAGTGGAAAAGACATCAGGGGACTGATAGGTAGAGCAGCAGATCTAGCACCAGTCTTAGAATCAAGAGGACCTGAGTTCAAATCTGGCCTCAGACTCTTCCTAGCTGTATGATTCTGAACAAGTCACTTAACCTCTGTTTGCCTTAATCCACTGGAGAAGAAAATGGCAAACCAGTATCTTTGCCAAGAAAACCCCATGGACAGTATTGACATGCTATGATCCATAGGGTCACAGAAAGTCAGACATGACTGAATGACTGAACACAACAAGCTCCATGCAGATATTCGGATAATTAAAATTTGGCAGTATTTTCCATTCCCGTGTGAATTCTTCCGGGTCCACAGCCTGTCTCACTTTGGCTGTACCTGTTCTATAGCTAGTCCCATGCTGCCCCTTATGACCCTGATAAATTGAAGATAATTTTTAGATGAGGTAACTGAGGGGACAATACAAATCCTCTTATACATAGTTAATTTTTAAGCTGCATGAGGCTATACTTCTATTACTGAAGTATTATATTCAAATAACAATTTATTTTTGTTTGTTTATCAGTGGCTCTGGATTCACTTTTTCAGAGATAGGCTAGCTACATCTCACCCACAGTGCTCTATAGGAACTTCTTTTTTTCTACTTATACATTCATATTAAGCATATTTTCACATTAGTCATGATGTAAAGAAGAATTAGAACTAATGGGAGGGACCATGAAAAAGAAAAAACAAAAGAAAAGGAAAGCACAGAGTATCCTTCCATCTGCATTCAGACTCCACATTCTCTGAATGTGGATAACATTTTCCATCATGAGACTTTTGGGTTTTTTTTAGGTCCTGGATTATTGAGAAGTCTATCAAAGTCAATCATCACACAGTGTGACTGTTACTGTGTACAATGTTCTCCTGGTTCTGCTCCTCTCACTCAGCATCAGTTCGTATAAGTCTTTCCAGGTTTCTCTGAAGTCTGCCTGCTTATCATTTCTTATAGCACAATAGTATTTCATTACATTCATATACCACAATTTTTTCAGTCATTTCCCCATTGATGGGATTCTCCTTAAGTTCCAATTCTAGGCCTCCATAGAAAGAGCTGTTATAAATATTATGGGTCCTTTTCCCATTTTTATGATCTCTTCGAGATACAGACCTAGAAGTGGTATTGCTGGGTCAAAGGGTATGCATAATTTTATAGCCTTTTGGGCATAGTTCCAAATTGCTCTTCAGAATGGTTGGATCAGTTCACAAATCAACCAACAACTCATTAGTGTTCTAGTTTTCCCACATTTTCTCCACCATTTATCATTTTCCTGTTTTATCACGTTAGCTAATTTGATAGGTGTAATATGGTGCCTCAGAGTTGTTTTAATTTGCATTTCTCTAAACAAAAGTGGGGGCGGCTAGGTGGCACAGTGAATAGAGCACCAGCCCTGGGGTCAGGAGGACCTGAGTTCAAATCTGGCCTCAGACACTTAACACAAAACTAGTCATGTGACCTTAGGCAAGTCACTTAAGCCCAATTGCCCTACCTTCCACGCTCCAAAAAGCAAAAAGAAAAATCTAAAAAGAAAGTGATATAGAGCATTTTTTCTTATGACTATAGATAGCTTTAATTTCTTCTTTTGAAAACTGCCTGTTCATATCCTTTGACCATTTATCAATTGGGGAATGACTTGTATTCTTGTCAATTGACTCAGTTCTCTATATATTTTAGAAATGAAGCCTGTATCAGAGATACTGGCTGTAAAAAATTTTTCCAAACTTTCTGCTTTCCTTCTATTCTTGGTTGCATTGACTTTGTGCAAAAACTTTTCAGTTTAATGTAATCAGAATCATCCATTTTGCATTCCATAATGTTCTCTGTCTTTTATTTATTTATAAATTCTTCCTTTCTCCATAGATCTGATAGGTCAACTATTCCTTGCTCTCCTACTTTGCTTATAGTATCAGTCTTTATGTCTAAATCATGTACCCATTTTGATTTTATCTTGGTATAGGGTCTAAGATGTTGGTCTATGTCTAGTTTCAGCCATACTATTTTCCAGTTTTCCCAGCAGTTTTTGTTAAATAGTGAGTTCTTATCCCAGAAGCTAGAGTCTTTGGATTTATCAAACAGTCGATTACTATCGTCTATATAGTACTCTATAGGTACTCATGAGTGGTTGAAGGGGTCTTTCTCTAATGCTGCCCGTTCAAGACCCCATCCTCGTATGTACCTGTTGTTGTTTTTGCTGTTTGTCCTTCATTCTCAAAGAGGACCATGACATCAAGAAGCTGATGACATAACTTGCAAACAAATTGGATTTAAGTGAGAGAGGGCTGTGCAAAGTCACTAGTCTCATTTTCTCCTCCAGAGCCATCTGGGTCCAGTGGCAAGATATAGATCGGGACGATTAGAGATGGCCCTAGATGCAGTAGAACTTGGCCTTTTTAAGCTACAATCTTTCCTGGTTTTGACTAAGGCGATATCCATTCAGTGATTAAGGCTAGGTAAGAGATGAGGCAAAGAATAACCAACCTTGTAAAAAAAATCAGTCTGAGAGGGGATCACCCTCCTAGTAGCCAGTGCTTAGTGGTCTAGTTACACTGAAAGAATTAACATTAATCAGGTTTTATAAAGTTAGTTACTGTGGAGATATAGCAAGGACAGAAGTATAAACATGTTCCCTTAGCATACAAGGGTATACTCTCCCCTATACTACCCTGGTCCCTGGGAAGAGTAGCCTCAGACTTGATCCCCTTTTGTTTTTATCTTACTTTGGTTCCACCATGTTCGTGTCCATATGGGCACAGTCTCTGGATGAGTCCCTGTCTCAGCTATTACTGAGCTAGGTCCCAAGAGTTGTTACTTAAGACCTTGATGCTATCCTAGTTAGCCACAAAACCTAACATGATGAGAAAAAAAATTATTAATAATCAATTAATATTGGGGGAGGGATTCAGGTTTTTTCTATTCTGTTTCCTCATTCAGAGTCCAACCTCTCAAGGGCATTTCTGACCCTGCTCAAAGAATTTACCCCGTGCAGACTCAGACTCTCTCTCTCTCTCTCTCTCTCTCTCTCTCTCTCTCTCTCTCTCTCTCTGTCTCTCTCTGTCTCCCTCTCTCTGTCTCTCTGTCTCTCTCTGTCTCTCTCTCTCTCTCTGTCTCTCTCTCTCTCTCTCTTTCTCTCTCTGACTTTCCATTCATCACAATAGACTTCTGCTCTCAGACTTCCTGGTAGGTCACTTTACCAAACTTTTGAAGCTCACAACGTCCTAGCCATCTCCAAGTTCCTTCACCTAAAACAAGAAAGAAAAAATATGAAAAAGCAAAGAACATAGGAGTTCATGAGTTACAAGGTCAAGAGTAGTCACCCACAAGTTCCATTGAGCCCAAAGTAGCATTTACCCTTCTGAAATCCTAAGTGAGTCGGTGGGATTAAGCCCAGAGCAGATGCTGCAATTGCTTCTTACATCACAGTAATATTTCATCAAATCCAGGTACAATCGCTTGCTTAGCCATCCCCCAATCAATGACCTCTACTTTGTATCTAGATCTTTATCACTGCAAAAAGTGCTGCTATGAGTATTTTGGTGTGTACCTTTTGGGATTTATGTTTAGCAATGGGGTATTTGGGGTTGTTAATCACACTAACAAACTTTGAATTCCATTCTATTGATCATTTATTAAGCACCTACTCTCTTTTGAGGTGTGCTTGGAGAAGTGATGAAAAGAGCACTAAAGGAGGCAAAGAAAGGGAAAACAAGTGGACTAGACCAAGCCTATTCAGAGGAATGACACTCGGGAGACAGCTGTCTTTATTTAGGTGGCAATTCTATATGGTATAAATATACCACATGGGCAGCTAGGTGGTGCAGTGGATAGAGAGCTGGGCCTGGAGTCAGAAACGCTCATCTTCCTGAGTTCAAATCTGACCTCAGACACTTACTAGCTGTGTGACCCTGAGCAAGTCACTTAACCTTATTTGCCTTAGTTTTCTGATCTGTAAAATGAGCAAGAGAAGGAAATGTTAAACCACTCCTCTCTCTGCCAAGAAAAACCCAAAACGGGGTAATGAAGAACCAGATATGACTGAAAAAGAACTGAAAAACAACAAATTCAGAGGAAGTCTATGCTGGAGGAAACCAAATTTTGAGGACATTCAGAGCTCGGTTCCCAAGGTATCTGAAGAAGGGAAATAGTCCAAAGGTATGGGGAAAAGTCAGATCTTAATGTTATCTCCCAAAAAGAACTTCAAAAATTACCAACCCACAGGCCTACTTTCCCATCTATATAATATTTTATGCAAATAATCTATCATGCTTCAAGAGCATCCTTGATAAGATATTAGAAGGGAAGAGGGAAACTTTTGCATAGTCTTCTGTAGACCACATCTTTTTCATCACACAACTAATGTAAAGATGTATAGACTCTCACTATTGTTTGTCGACATATTATATAACATATAATATTACATGATATGTTATATATAATATATAACAAATAAATAATACATAACATAAATGTTGATTCAGTAGAGTAAAATGCCACCTTAAAGGTTCTTGCATACATAGGTCAAAATTTTACAAAATCCCTTGAAGGATTTCATAGAGATAGCCTTGCTGGACCCTCTGATTAGTCATATCAAGTGAGGTAAGAGTAGAGAGAGGAATACTCATCAGAGTTTTATTGCTCTCCTGGGAGAGAGATCCAACACAGAATTCAGTTCTAAAAGGGATTCCCAAAAGTTGGTAAATTCCTCCAATTACTCTTTTTTTCAGACAGGATTGTGCTGATTACATCAAACCCCAGATATCCTGTAGATCTTCCTAAGTGAGAGTCGTTGTAACTCAAAAGAATTTGGCCTATCTATCCAAACAGGAAAGTCCTATTAAAAAGGCCTATTATTTAGACTCCAATGTGAAGTTGAATTGACCACCCATTGAGCTCATCTATGAGTACATATATGAATGAAGCCCCACTTTGGGGTCATTTTTGTATGCTGAGAACTCGGAGGGGGACATGACTCCTAATTAGCTGAGAGAATGCTAAGCACAACACTGGGAAAGGCCTTTGGAGCAGAAAGTACTTTGAATAAATTGGTGGAGAGAAGCAAGTGCTAATTTTTAATTGGCTACTAGGATCCTGGGAGTCATGTCCCTTGACTTCTACTAAAGGAAGCAGACTTTCCTTGGTAAGATCATTACCTCTTTCCTTGGCTGAGCTGAGGTGTTTTATTGTGTTCTGAACCAGCAACTCCACTTACTATCATATATTACTTGGTCTATTCTAATCTGTATAATTTCCATGACTTATGTTTACTGCTTTGTTTGGGAAAAAATAGGTTTTCCTGCTATTCTCTATTATGATGATTATTTTTGTAAATAGTATTTGGTAGGAGGGAACTAAGCTGGCAACATTAAGCTAAATATTACTCCTGAAAGCAATTAGGGAAAGTGGTATTTATCTTGGGTCCCAAAGTATTATGCCCCTTAGACTATCCATATTTGAGGTATGATAGATAGATACAATTCTAGTCCAAAACCCCTCTTGGAAATATGAGGGAGGGGGCAAGCACCCAGTCATGGCCCTCCTTCTGCTCCCTTAAAGGTAGAAATCAAAGTCTCTCTTAGAGAGGGTGGACCAGATCCCAGATCATATCTATCAATGACACACATAAGCCAGCTGTCTTTATATATTTAGGCAGCAACCACATATGGTATAAATATACCACATGTGGTATATTTATACCACATCTATAGATACATATACATATACATGTACATATGTATGTGTGTATATATAGATATATACACATAAATTCATATATATCTTGAATAAATACTACAAATGAAAGAGCTGGGCCCAGAACTAAGCAGGAACAAGAGAGCAAGCCAGCTCTAGGATCAAATATAAATTCTTCTATTTGACATTTAAAGCTCTTCACAACCTGTCTTCTTCCTGTCTTTTTCCGAGTTCTTACACATACTCTATTGTATCACAATATTAGCCAAATTGACCCTCCTCATACAAAATGCTCCATCTTCCATGTCTTTACATGAGTTTTTCCCCCATACCTGGAATAATCTCACTCCTTACCTTCACCCCTTTCAATACTCAGTTCAGTCACCATGTACTTTAGATAATCTTTTCAGGTCATCTTAACTATTAATGCCTTCTTCTCTAAGATCTCCTTCCTTTCATTCTGCATATCTTGTGTGTGTGTGTGTGTGTGTGTGTGTGTGTGTCCCTCAGAATGTAAGCCCCTTGAAGGCAAGGAATAGTTTTTCTTCTGTATCTTTATCCCTTAGTACAGTGCCTAACACATGGTAAACACTCAATAAATGTTTGTTGACCAATTGTGAAATTGTAAACCTATCCCTGAAAAATGACCATTTTGGGGGGTTTGTTTGTTTTTTGCTTTTCGGAGGGGGGAGGGCAGGGTACTTGGGGTTAAGTGACTTGCCCAAGGTCACATGGCTAGTAAGTGTTAAGTGTCTGAGGTCGGATTTAAACTCAGGTCCTCCTGACTCCAGGGCCGGTGCTCTATTCGCTGTGCCACCTAGGTGCCCCACCCATCTTTTTCATGCCAACATTCCTTGTGATATTACATGACTGTGTCATGGAATGCTACAGTCTCTGAAAAACTGAAGTTAAGGGTCACCTCAAGAGCATAGTGCATGGTGGACATGAGCAGCATGCCGTACAAACAAGGAGTCTAGGGAGAAACAATCTATAAGATTGCATCAAATGTATAATTGAAAAGGAAAATGAGCTGGTCATGTGGCAAGGACCAAGGAGAACTGGTGGTCAGCTGATGTACTTCACTGGTGTTTGGAAATGTCAGAACTCAAAGAAAGTACTCAGAGTATTGAGTGGACTCCCTGTAGGGATCTCACGGGATAATATGGACCAGAGTGGCACAGGAAGAGCAAACATGGCCATGGTGTGTTCTGGACCCCTGAAGAGGACTCCCATGCCAGTGTGGTCACAGACCCACGGAGTACTGAAGTATTCATTAAGCACTATCACTTAATACAAAGTGTGGTATGGTAGAAAGAGAGCTAGACTTTAGAGTTAGCTCTCTCTGACACTTTGTCTCCCAGCCTGCTTTTAATCTGTACAATGGAAATTAAAATCCCTATAGTTCCTATCTCACAGGGATTTAGAGATAATTAAGTAGGACAACACATGTAAAGCACTTTATAATCCTGAAAGAACCACGTGTAAATTATTTTTTTTCTTTGCATAACACCATTCTTGATGGGAGAGATTTACACTGAGTTCCTGTTTTCTTAGAGCTTACAGTTTGGAATGGGGAATAAACAAAAATGAATATAACCCAAAGTAAACAAAAATAAATATAACCCAGAGTAGAGTATAAAAGCATAGTCAGTTCAATTTAACTGTTCCTAAGCACCTACTGTGTGCCAAGTATTGTGCTTGATTCTGAGGGATACACAAAACTTGGCTAGGACATAATCTCCTCCCTCATGGATCTTACTGTCCAATAAGGACATTAAAAATCCAACATCGAGAGCTATAAACTATGTAAAACACAACAATTACATCAGAAAGGTCGAAAACCAAGTGCCATCTGAAGTCTAAAGGGAAAGGTCATTATTACTGATGTGACCAGAGAAAACTTCATGGAAAAACCAACATTTTAACTGTACTTCAAAAGATGAGTAGACATTCAACAATCAAAATTTAAAAAGGACAAAAATGCTGTTCTAGACATGAAGGAAAGTGTGTGCAAAGGCATGGATGTGGGAATGCAGGGTTTGTTTGGGGGGATAATGCAATGGTTTCATAGTATCATAGATTTAGACCTAGAAGGGGCCTTAGTGGTCAGTTAGTCCAGCTCTTTCTTTTTTATTTTTAATTTTTTTTATTATAAACTTAATAATCATCAATAGACATGAAGATATATAAATGTATCATATATGTAAATATATAAGTATAAATACATAATATAAAGAACAAAAAGGACTATATATGAAACCTTGAACTTCTATTAATACAGGTTTTTGTCTATGTTACATTTTACAGAGTAGTAACAAAATCTCCCTGTTCATCTTTGTCCTTTTCCTGGATGTTTTTTTCATTTGTTTTCATCTATATGATTTTTCATGTTTTATTGATTCCCTTTTCTTTTGAGGAAACTAAGGCCCAGAGAGGTAGAGGAACTAGCCCAAGTTCACACAGATAATAATAGATGCACAACATTTATTAAATGCCTACTGTGTGCAGAACATTGTGAGGCACTAGGGGAGATATAAAATTTAAATAATACAAAGTGTCTGCCTTTATGGAGCTTACAGTTTATTCAAAACACAATCACAGGAAGCAAATGACGTCACATTACAATGATTAATTTATTCAAGATATATCAAACAGAGTTTATTTTCATTTAGGATGTGGAAGGGTGAATGAGACTCAAGAATAGCTTACTGGAGGAAGAACTTTTGAGTTAGACTTTTCGAGGTGGATAGGAGTTCTACAGGAGATGGAGAAGGAACACACTCCAGATATAGGGGAAAGTGCAAAGCAGATCCAGAGGGAGAAAGAGTAGCATGTTTTCAGGAAACAGAGCTGTGTGGTTTATCTGGGATGTAGAATGGGTAGAACGGGGTGGCTATATGAGATAACTTTGGAAAAGGAAGGGGATGCATATTGTGCAGGGCCTCAAATGCCAAGCTGAAAATTTTGAACTTCATTCAGGAGGCAATAGGAGCCTCTGATGATCTTTGGACAGAGGAGAGGCATAACCAGATCTATCAACAGGAGAGATCATTCCGGCCATGGAATGAGAGGTGGGCTAGAGAGAGAAAGAATGAAGGTGGGGACTGTTGAAAGAGTCTGAGTAGATGGTAATGAAGGACTGCACTAGCATGGCAAGAGGAAAGCAGGGGGAGAGTAGCAAGAGACATTTTACAGATGGAATCAATAGGCTGTAAAAGATGAGAGGGAGAAGTCAAAGACAGAGGCTGCAAATGTGAGAGACTAAGTGAATGGTGGGGCCACTAGAAAAAATAATTTAATCAGAAATCGTGCTCAAGAACAGAGTGCCTTGAGGATTCATAAGAGGGACTGCTTCTAGCTTGAGAGACATCAGGGAAGATTTCGTGGAGATGGCTTTGAACAATAGATAAGATTTCAACAGTAATGGAGCAGGAGTGGAAGAAGAAGGGCATCAGGGAGCAAAAAATCTGAATGAAGGAATTGAGATGGAGAAAGGAGGGATGGATATGGTCAAGGAATAGCAAGCAAATCAATTTAGCTGGAATTTACAGGGGAAATATAAGATAAGGTTAAGAAAGTAAGTTAAAGCTTGTGAAGGCCTTTAAATGCTGGTACGATGGAGCCTTGGATGCTAGATCACCTAACATGAAGGCACCACACTTCTCTGCATTCTCCTACCATGTGGGTGGGAATAGCATCCTTTGGTCCTTGTATTGCTGGAATGAGCTTCATCCTTAAAGCTGGCCATACTTGAACAAAAATCTCTCTCTCTGTTTCTCTCTCTCTCTGTCTCTGTCTCTCTCTCTCTGTCTCTCTCTCTCTCTCTCTCTCTGTCTCTCTGTCTCTCTCTGTCTCTGTCTCTCTCTCCCTCTCTCTCTCTCCGTCTCTCTCTCTCTCT
>NW_027187368.1:4502141-4508997 GCF_028583685.1 Petaurus breviceps papuanus | reverse complement strand
TCTCTCTCTCTCTCTCTCTCTGTCTCTCTCTCTCTCTCTCTCTCTCTCTCTCTCTCTCTCTCTCTCTATCTCTCTCTCTCTCTCTCTCTCTCTCTCTCTCTCTCTCTCTCTCTCTCTCTCTCTCTCTCTCTCTCTCTCTCTCTCTCTCTCTCTCTCTCTCTCTCTCTCTCTCTCTCTCTCTCTCTCTCTCTCTCTCTCTCCCTCCCTCCCTCCTAAAGACTTTATCCTACTGAGTCCAGGAGCCTGAAGAGAACACCTAGTTTACCCACAGCATGAGCGCCATGATCCAAATCAGGAAGAAGAAATATCTTTCCTCTCTAGAACTCTCTTTTGCCTCAGGTGTTTCTGTTTTGCTTCATTAGCCCTCAGTTGCAGGTGCAAGTGATGATCAGCATTGGACCAGGAAGTCTGCGCCACGGTAACCTTGAAGCCAGGATGGCAGGTGGGATTGTGTAGTTCACCTGGCAGAGAAGCCTGGGGAGGCCAGGGGGCCTGGGATTCAAGCCAAGGGGAGCTTTGGACTTGGAACTCGGGACTGTGCTCTATAGGTACTGAGCTACATTGTAAACCTAATCCCCTTCCCCTCCACATGGACTGAGGTGATATTGGAGGAGAGGAAGAGCAATTACACATCCTACATGTTGTGGAATATATTTTTATGTTTGTTAATATACCTTCGAGGCAAATATTCCTTTGTAAAAGTTAATGTGACTGTTAAGTGGTTAAATGGAACTAGGGTGCAGGAGACCTGCCCCCATACTTCATCAACATTATCAACATCATCGGTGGAAAATAGAGCCCTTAACAGGGAACCTAGACATTCCTCAATTCCCCTTAAGGGGGACCAAACCCTCAAGAGAACCTTAAGAGACCTCCTCCAGAGAACCCTAGGGGAGAGGTAAGATAAAACCTGGCTGGCCTTTAGGCAGCAGGGACCAGAGCAGTTAGTGTTAGACTAGGATAAAAAGCTTAAGCTTTATCTAGCAGGTAATGGGGAGCCATTGAAGAATTTTGAGCAGGGGAGCTACATAACATAGAATCACTGGATTTAGAACTGGAAGGAATTTTAGAGATCATCTCCTGCCTGGGGGCCCTCACAGTTCTGATTAGTGAGTCACATAGTATACTCTATCAAGTCAATGCAAAGGAGTTTCACATTGCACTCTGGCCATTTCTTGCTATTTACCTTGCTACCTCCCATGTACTTCCTCCTTCCCCTTTCCAGCTTGGGAACTGTAAGTGTAACATATCAGAACTGCCATTGATACCCTCCCTCCAGGGCGGAAGATGGACATCAGAGAGCTCCTCCCAGACTCTCTATTTAAAGAGGGCACCAGAGGAGCCATTTCATCATTTCCCACCCAGTTGTACTCTTCTGTTCTTCGTCAAGCCCATCCCCCCCAGGGAAGCCTTTTCAACTTCTTTTTCCTGGGTTGTCCACCCCGTTAGAGTGTAAGCTTCTGAGGAGCTGTCTTCTGCTTTTCTTAGCACAGCGCCTGGCACACTGTACATGCTTAATAAACATTTACTGACTGGTCAACTGGAAAGAGACAGCTTGATGGTACAAGAGATAGGACCCTGAACTTGAAGTCAAGGATTGTTAAATCATTTCAGTCATGTCTGACTGAACATACCCCCATTTGGGGTTTTCTTGGCAAACATACTGGAGTGGTTTGTCGTTTCCTTCTCCAGCTCATTTTACAGAGGAGGAAACTGAGGCAAACAGGATTAAATGGCTTGCCCAGTTCACACAACTAGTGAGTGTCTGAGGCTGCATTTGAACTCATAGAGATAAGTTTTCCTGACTCCAGACCTGGCACTCTAACCACTGCACCACCTAACTGCCCCCAAAGTCAAGGATACCTGAATTAAAATCTAGTCTCAGATATTTACTAGTTGTGTCATCCTAGGCAAGTCACTAACTCCTGTCTTTATCAGTTTCTCTACCTGTAAAATGAAGACAATAATTGCACCAGCCTTTTAGGGTTCTTGTGAGAACCAAATAAGATAATATTTCTAAAGTGCTTAGCACAGCACAGGGCACAGTATTTAATAAATACTTGTTTAATAAATTGACTCCCCTATTCCCCAACTGATAAGTGGTCAAAGTATATGAACAAGGCAGTTTTCAGAGGAAAAACAAAGCTCTCAATAGTCATATGAAAAAATGCTCTCAGTCACTAATAATTAGAGAAATGCAAATTAAAGCAGCTCTGGGGTACCACCTCATACTCATCAGATTGGCTAAGATGATGGAAAAGGAAAATGACACATGCTGAGGGGGGGGGGAAGTGGAAAATGTACTGTTGGGGAAGTTGCAAACTACTCCAACCATTCTTGAGAGCAATCTGGAACCATGCCCAAAGGGATTTAAACTGTGTATTCTTTGACCCACCAAAACTACTACTAGCTCTATACCCCAAGGAAATTTTTTTTAAAGGAAAAGGAGAAAGGACCATATGTACAAAAATATTTGCAACAGATCTTTTTGTTGTAGTAAAGAATTAGAAACTGAGGGGTATGCACATCAGCCAGGGATTGGCTAAACAAGTTATGGTATATGAATGTGACAGAATACTATTGTGCTATAAGAAATGATGAAAGGGACAGTTTCAGAAAAACCTGGGAAGACCTATATGAAATGACATGAAGTGAAGTGAGCAGGACCAAAAGAACTATCTACACAGCAGCAGCAGTATTGGAAGCAAAAGCAACTGTGGAAGATTTAGTAACTGAGCAACACAGTGACATCTCACAACTCCTAAGGCCTCATGCTATAAAATGCTATCTACATCCAGATAGGGAACTCAGAGGGCAGATGGAAGCATATTTTTCTTCCTTTTTTTTTGCTGTTTGGAGGGGCAATTGGGTTAAGTGACTTGCCCAAGGTCACAGGCTAGTTTTTGTGTTAAGTGTCTGAGGTCAGATTTGAACTCAGATCCTCCTGACTCCAGGGCCGGTGCTCTATTCACTACACCACCTAGCTGCCCCAAAATTGTCTGTTTCAACCCTTTTTGTTTTTTGGAGGAGGGAAGGTAGGGCAATTAGGATTAAGTGACTTGCCCAAGGTCACACATTTATTGCTTTTTTTTATTTTTCAGGACACAGCTAATGCAGAAATATGTTTTACCTGACTGTATACACATAATAGGTATCATATTTCTTGCTTTCTCAATGGGTGGGGGAGAAGTGGGAGGAAAGAACAATGTAGAACTGAAAATAAAAAATAAAATTTTACATGAAAAAACTTCTCCTATAGCTTTCCAAAAATAAAATAAATCATCTTCCACATGGTTGCACTCATGATCTCTGTCATTTCCCAAACCAAAACGTTCCACCCTAGCTAATACTCCCTTATATATATATTATATCTCCAATAAGTATTTCAGTACTTTTAGGAGCATGGACTTACTGGGTTTTGTATTTATTTCCACAATGTTTAGCAGAGTGCTTGGCCCATAGTAAATGTTCAGTCAATGTTTTCATATTCATTCATCTAGGCCAACACAATTGTTTGCTAATAAGAAAACCAAGGTCCAGAAAGTTGAATGAATTTGCTCAAAACTACAAAAATAGCAAGCTTTGGAATTTGAACTGGGTCTTCTGACTCAGAATCTAGTGCTCCTTCCATTAATGTACATTTGGAACAAAAAAAAACTGACCCTATATATGACAGATTGGAAGGGGAGAAACTGAGGAGGGGGAACCTCTCAGTGGCTACTACAGTAGTCCAGGGACAAGTAATGAAGAAAGAGACTAGGATGGTGGCCACGGGAATGCTACAAGTGAACAAGGGGTTAATTTGGCACCCTAATGGGTTAATTACCACAAGTGATCAGACAGGGGATATAGATTCAGGTGTTACCTAAGTAAAGCAGGTGACCTAAAAGCAGGTGTGTGCTGAGGACACGCCAGGGAAAGACTGACCAGAGCAAAGGAGGACTAAAGAGGAAACTTACCAGAAGGTAGACAAGCCCAACACCATTAGAGATGTGAAGGAGAGTCCTGCACCAGGATGTACTGTCTCAAGGTAGGTTTAGGAGCCACTGGTCTTGGTCAGAAGCAAAGTAGAAGAAGGGTGGGGGGTGAACAAGGTTGGAATCTTGGTAGCAGAATCAGATCAGAGAATTGGCATGTAAGACTCAAGTTTCAGTGAAGGGCCCCCGGCTTGGAGAAAGTCTGCATTTTCTTAAAGGTCATTCAAAGAGAGCAGAGTAGGGGGAATGACCAATTGTTTAGTATGTTAAAGTAAAGATTCCTTTTGTGTATGACTGCCAAAGTCCTTTCCAACTCATTCCCTGTGATTCTGGGTGAGAACATAGCATTATGTTGAGAGCACTGGATTTGGAGTAAGGATTCTGACTTGGTAGTTTACTATGTTTATAACTCTGGACAATCCCATTCCTCTGGGGCCTTATTTTTCTCGTTTGCAAAAGAAGTTGAGCCTGGTGATCTCTAAAGTTGCTTCTAGTTCTAAATTCTGTGATAATAGGAGCCCATGAGGAAGACTGGATTTGGGGAGTTGTTGCAGGCCATGAAGAGAATTTGAATGACACTGCTTTGGTAATGTAGAGAGTGGAAATTGCACTAGAATGGAAGTCTGGAAACTGGAACTCTAATCTCACCTCTTTTATTAATTAGTTGTATGACCTTGAGCAAGTCCTTTCTTTCCCACCCTCACCAAGTTTTCTCCTCTGTAAAAAGAGGTGGCATAGTGGATGATAGAGTGCTGGCCTGGAGTGAAGAAGACCTGAGTTCAAATCCAGCTTCAGCCATTTACTAACTGTGTGACCCTAAACAAGTCACTTAATCTTGTTTGCTTCAGTTTCCTCATCTGAGAGAGAGAGAGAGAGAGAGAGAGAGAGAGAGAGAGAGAGAGAGAGAGAGAGAGAGAGAGAGAGAACTGGGCTAGATAAGATGGGGGTTAGCATTTATATAGTATCTACAATGTCTCAGACACTGTGCTAAGCACTTTTTACAAATATCTCATTTGATCCTCACAACAACCTTGAGAGGTAGCTGTTATTATTATCCCTATTTTCCAGGTAAGGAAACTGAGGCAAACAGAAGTTAAGTGACTTGCCCAGGGTCACACAGTACATTTCTAAGACTGGATTTGAACTCTGGTCTTGCTGACTCCAATCCCAGTGTTCTATTCACTGAAATACCAGCAGCTCCCTGTAGCTGGTATAGATGGTCTCTGAATATCTCTTCCAACTTAATAATTGATGAGAGGTAGTGTGTTATAACAGAAAGATCCTTGGATTTGGACTCCAAGGATCAGACTTCCTCTCCTTTGTCCACATGCTCCTATATCACTATATCACTACTAACTCAAATTTCTCTAGCCATCAGGAACTGATTATGAAGCTGCTGCTTTTCCTTGCAACATCCACTGCCTGTGTCCCCTTCACCACACACACCATTCAGCACTCTAGCTTCCACCTTACCTACCTCTGAAAAGTGTTACAGCTCTTCCCAAGGGAAAGTTACAGCTCTTACAAAGAGATAGCCAGGGCAATTATGCCTTGAGGCTAATTAATGCCTCTTCAGCTCTTTGGTTAATCAAGCACTCCACAAATGAGTCCAAGTAGCTGGTGAACTGCTCATTTCAACCAAAAGTCATGTTTAGACACAAAAGGGCTGCTGAATTCTTTTCCCTCTGCCCTGACCATGTGCTTACCACATGGTCAGTGCCTCCCACTGCACTTTTTTGAAACCCCTTTCTATATTCTTTCAAAAACTCATCATTAGTCCCTCACCCACTTTCAGCCAGTGACTAGCCCAAGGACATGCCAATGATCCTGAGGTGTGAAGAAATGATATTAGGTAGCGCTGACACTGGAGGCTGTGGCACAAGACTGCTGGCCACTTTTGGTAAAGGGAGCCCTTGCAGATGTCCAGGGAGCCAAAATCCCCTCTTATCATGTCTTCTGTGTGCCCCTCCCCCAAAATGGACGAAGATGACAAAAGATGGTCAATGTGGGAAGTCTTATGGGAAAAGATATTCTGCTAGTGGACTTGTAGATTTATCCAGATATTCTGGAAAATAATTTGGAATTGTGCTAAGAAGGCTACTAAAATGTTTGATTTAAAAATCTTAGTACACAGCATATACCCCCAAAGAGGCCAAAGACAGAAAGGCCCCACATATACCAAGATATTTACAGCATATTTTTGTAGTGACAAAGAACTGGAAAAAAAAATTAGATCCTCAATAACTGAGGGATGGCACTGGGAGAGATACACAATTTAGATAAAACCAAACAAATTGTGGTACCTGAATGTAATGGAATATTACTGTGTCATAAGAAACAGTAACTATGAAGAATGCAGAGAAACATGAGACCTAAAGCAAAATGCAGTATGAAGAGCTAGCAATAAATACAAGGGTAACAACAATGTAAATGGAAGGAACCCCCTGAAAATCAAAACTGAATGCTGTGTAATTGTGACCAAACTTGGCCTTCTCTTCTTTGTAGAGCTCGGGGACTATTGGTGAGGAATATTGTTTGTATCATCTGCTTTCAGTTGGTATGTCAGCTAGTTTACCGAATTCTTTTTTTTCCTCTTTTATTCTTTGTTTCATGGGGAGGCTTTCTGGGTGAGGAATATATTAGAAAATGATGATGTAAAAACAAATGCTTCTAATTCTTTTTATGAGCATGAGTGATGAAAAAGGATGGACCTTTGTTTCAGGAAGAAACTTGGAATCATGAAAAGATCTTTGAATTTTCCTAAAGATAATTCCATTCTTTCCCTCCATTCTGGACTCACCTCTAGTGTCTAGTGTGTGTGGTGTGTGTGTGTGTGTGTGTGTGTGTGTGTGTGTGTGTGTGTGTGTGTGTGTGTGTGT
>NW_027187368.1:4443385-4502131 GCF_028583685.1 Petaurus breviceps papuanus | reverse complement strand
TGTGTGTGTGTGTGTGTGTGTGTGTGTGTGTGTGTGTGTGTGTGTGTAGACTTTATGGATTGCCCATCTGTAACACACCCTCTAGGTGTGTCCTAATTCATACTCATGGGTTGGGTCCCCAAGTGGGGCAGGGCTATTACTGCAGATTCAAGGCTTTCTGTGGGTTTGCCCTCCTAAAACTATAGCTCACAACTCCCCTTAAGTATGTTTCATTTTAAGAATCAAATAGAGACCATAACTAAGTCAGATAAAAATCATTTACTGAGATGGAATCATAAAAACAGTAGCTATAAAAACTTCTCCTTCAGCCTTTCCTCCCTCCCACCATCCTATCCCCAGTTAACCTGGGATATATTATCCCCACAATAACGTCAGTGAAAAGTGAGCCCCCAAATAGAGTACAGGAGTAAAGGAGCATGGAGGGAATGCATGTGGACTACAGCAGGGATTTGACTAAGAAGTCAATAACTAGTTATCTTCTTGTTGTTATTCAGTCACTTTTTCAGTCCTATTTGACTCTTTGTGACCCCATTTGGGGTTTTCTTGGCAAAGATAGTGGAGTGCTTTGCCATTTCCTTCTCCAGCTCATTTTACAGATGAGGAAACTGAGGCAAACAGGCCTAAGTAATTCAGGGTCACATAGCTAGTAGGTGTCTAGACCAGATTTGAACTTGCAGAGTTGAGCCTTCCTGATGCCAGGCACTCTGGTGTGACTCTACCAAGTGACCTAGCTGCTCTGTTGTCCTCTAATGCCATCCAGTTTGATCAAAGAGCCCCTTCATAAAGAGGTAACAAAGTGTGGCTACTTCTTTACATTTCACTTAAGAACATAATCCCTCATTATCTTTGTTAACTGTCCTCTTCCGTTCTACAATTTCATAACCTGAACTGAGAAGAAACGAATTGATCAAGGGATCAATTACCACCTACTACACAGCTAATTGTATATATTATTCTAAATGATAAACATTTTTCATCCACTTGATTTTTCCCATGTGGATAGTTAGGTCAAGCTATTTTGTGTGATTTTATATCTCTTGAGGATGAAAGCTCTGCAAAGTTCTGCTCTAATGCCTCATGGTGACATTGAGATGGTACTGTCTATTTAAGGATTATGCCCGCAAAGCACAAAATGGATAGATTGTACCATGCTGCAAAGACTTCGTGTATATTCCCAGTGACAGACTATGACTGCTCCCTGAGGACCAGCCCACTTAATTTTTGTAGGCTCATCACCAGTATGTTGTTATTTAAACGATATTGACAAGAAAGTGAATTTGTTGTCAGGATCATTGTTAACTACAGGTAGAAATAACAAAGAAGGATCATAGGACTTGAAGGAAGAAAGGACCTTACAAATTTAGGTCAAAGAGAGCTTACAACTTGTTCAACATCCCATTGTAAGCAGTACAGCCAGGGTTCAGTCTCTGGCTTCTCCTCACTTAAACCCTAGCCCTAAGTCCAGTGTTCTTCCCACTAGAGCCCAGAAATGCATTCACAGGATTCATGCATTCATTTCTGCTGGGCACCCTTCCATCCTCTCTCCAGTTTTCTCCTCCTGGGAAGGCAGGCACCAGCTCTCTAGACTTCATGGCTCATACCAGGAACATTTCCAGCTCTCTCAGAATTGTCTCTTACCTAGTAATAGGGAAGCCAAATAGGATCCTGGCTCCAGAAATGTCTCCTCAGCTTCCAGATGAGTTGGTCTTTGGAGCAGAACCATAGCTAGGATGCCGGAATTTAGAGGGCACCAACCACACTCACGTTCCTTCATCTGAGCTCTGGCAGGACCAGTGTCCTCAAGACATCCCAAGTTCTCTCCCCCAACAGGGCATTGCATCCTAAGGTCTCTTCCTTCTCACTTCAGGTGTAAAACTTGCCTACAAGACCAGAATTTTTAATGATAGTCCTGACATTAATCCCACCAGTGTGGCTCTTCCTCTACCCACCTGCTCCTCATAGGTTTGTATGGCAGCCCAGCCTCTACTTCTCTGAATACAACTAGCTGAAGCCCCCTCATCCAGCCCTTGCCCTGCATTCATCACAAGGAGCTTTAATCATTTGGACAATAACAACAACAATGTAAAAACAAACAACTTTAAAAGACTTAAAAACTCTGATCAATGTGATGGCTAACCACAATTCCAGAGGACTAATGATGATGAACGCTATCTAACAGAATAGCACCCCCTAACAGAGGCTCAAGGGCCAGAAAGAATTTTTGGATATGGCCACGGCCAAATTTTGTCACAATAGTTTAGTCTTTCTTTTTTTTTTTCCTTCTCAATGGGTCAGAGGGTTTGGGGAGGGGAGAAGCAATGAAGAGAAAGAAAATAAATTCTTATTAATGAAAACAATAAAAATGAAGTTCAACTTTTTTATAGGAGAATTTTGTTCTAGAAATACATTTCTGTTCCCATTTCTCCATCTTGCCCCTAATCTCCTAGAAGGGCTCAGAGGACAAACAACAGGTGCCTCCCCTCAAAGCTCCCAAGCTGAGGGAGCCAGTGCATCCGGAATCAGGGAAAAAGCAGCAAAAAGCAGCCTGAGCCCAGAGAGATGCATTCTTTTAACGACATTCTGGGTTGTGTTCCAAGTTCGGCTCACAGTCTGTGATGCAATTGTATTATTCAAAGGTCTCTTGTGCCCATTTTGCATAGATGGGCTCTCTTGAAAAGGAGGATGTTAATTTCCCGAGATTAGATAACGAAACCCCCACCAAATATTATCCATTCATTGTTGAAGGGCCTGGCTCTCTGTCTCCAAACAGCAATGGCTAGATTGGAAGTGTTTGCAGTAAGAGACATTTAAATGGCCTGAAACAAAGTCATTTTCTCTGTCATTATTACACTGGAGTTTTCTATCTCTCTGATTAGATTAGAATTGAATCTAGCTCAGAGAAATTGAATTTGTACATTTCCCTAATCATACAATCTTCAAACACTGAACTTTCTAGTACCAATTAGTTTGTCCTGATCTAAATGAACCTATGGAGACATTCCTATTGACAGGCATGGGAATGGGAACTTAACAATGAAAGTAATCACTGATTGATAAGTTGTGTCCTAAATAAACATTTGGGTTCCTTTGCAAGTGACCACCTTATATGTGACCTCCTGGAAGTCAGAGATTTAGGAAGGTTTGCCAACTCTGTTGCCCATATCCTGATTATTTGACCTCTAATGCCCTGTGATCCTCTGGCACCAGAGAACAGGAAGTTCATGTCTATTTTTTCATGTGTTGAGGTCTTAGCTAGACATTCCCTGCTGGGAGAAAAGTGTGCTACAATATGTCTGTTTTCCCTAGGGAAATAGGAAATGTCATGGAGGAACTGAGTCAGTGAGTCAGGGGTGTGCTGGTAAAAATGTTTAATAATCAGCTCTCTGGGAGAAAAATGTATATGTGACACAGTTTTTAATTTAATCTGCATTATTAAATTCTCTTCATCACTTTTTTAAGTCTAGACCATCAACAAAACAAGGTTAAGCCCTGATTTGTAGCATTCGTCAATCTCCAAGGTATGAACAGTCTCCAACGTACCCTTACAGTAAACCCAAAACTTTGGAAGTTGGAGGCATAGGGTTGGAAGAGGCACCAGCTTCCAAATGGAAGAAAAGTAGGGCACAATATCAGTGATTTAAAACTTAAAGGGACCTTAAAGATTTCATCTAGCCCCTTCACTTTGTATATAAGGAAACAAACAGACCAAGGGAAATGAAAGGATTCACTTTGGTCACACAAGCAGTAAGTAGCAGAGGCAGAATTTGAACATAGGTCCTCTGACTCCAAAATTGCTCTGTCTACTCTTTTCAAGGAAGCAAATAGTTCTTTATGTCCCTAGGAGTGGAGCAGTCCCTGCTGGAGGTTTGGAAAAGAATGAGAGATGGGGTTTATGAGCTCAATGAAATTTAGGTTAGATTAGGGATATTAGGTCATATTAGGATAGCTGGGTGGTTTAGTGGATAGAGCAGTGGGCTTAGACTCAGGAATACCTGAGTCCAAATCCAGCCTCAAACACTCATTGGTTGTATGACAGGCTGTTGTGTGTTTGTCTTTCAGTTCTTGAACAGGACTCAGGGAGATGATGACACGAATTGCAATTGGCTTCAATTTGAGTAAGGTAGGGCTGTGCAAGGTCACCAGCCTCACTTTCTCCTCCAGAATCATCTGCATCCAGGGGCCAGATATTCATCAGGAAGGCTGGAGATGACCTAGAATGCAGTGGGAGACCCTGGCCCTTTTAGGCTAAGGTCTTTTCAAGCTCTCACTTTGAGAGAGTTAACACCCATTCAGTGAATAGGCCTCTTTATATCACTTAACCTCTGTTTGCCTCAGTTTCCTCATCTGGAAAATGGAAATAATAATAGCACCTCTCTCCAAGGGTGTTGGGAGGATAAAATGAGACAGTATTTGTAAAGTGCTTTGTAAACCTTAAAGCACGACACAAGTGCGGCTATTATTGTTGTTGCTGCTGTTCTCATATCTTGAAATTAGATTTTCATACTCTTTAGCCTAATGATTCTATATTTTGAAGCTTCAATGGACCTATTATGTTATCTACGTGGTATTCCCTCCAGTAGGAATATAGTGCCTGGAACACAGTAGAAATAATAAATATTTCCTTATTTGTTGGTGCAGGATGCAATTCTTTTCTTTCTATGAAATTCTTTCCCATCTCTTTCCATAAATCCTCTACAAAAGTCCTGCTTAATGCACTTCTAGGTCTTTTAATGTTTTGTTGCTCTAAGTATGTAACAAGTATCTCTCTGGGCTCATTCTCCCAGAGTGAATCTGGCTACATCTTCCCCTAAGTATTCCATGGGTACCTCTAAAGGCTTGGGCTTTTTTCTTTCCCTAATGCCATTAACTCCAGGTGTTATACCCACGATTAGCCTTCAGTGACTAGCACTTCAGCTTCATTTAAACAATTAACATCAAGTAGCTATTACAAAAGGATATTTACTTCTAAAATATAGCAACAGAAGTACAAATATTTCCTCCCAGCACCTCAGGGGCATCCTCTCCCCTATACCAGCTCGGTCTCTATCTCTGCTCCTATTCTATAGCTAAGAATTTTTCCCCTCTCCATAGTTGTAAAATATATCTCTTTCCTTTCTTCTCTAATTTTTAAAAGATATGATCTTTTATATTTAGGTCATGTATCCATTTGAGGTTTGCAGTATGTAGTCAAGTCAATTAGTATCTATTAAGTGTTTAGTTTGTGGCAGGTATTGTACTAAGCTCTGGGGTTACAGATACAATAATACGTTTTAAAAAAAGACAATTCTTGCCTTCCTTCCTTACATTATAATTTTTCTGATAAAGGTCTAGTAGCCAAGATATATAAATAATTAATACAAATATATGAGGACAAGAGCCATTCCCCAATAGATGAATGATGAAAGGATATAAATTGCTTATTTCTCAAATAAAGAAATGTGAACTATTAACAACCATATGAGAAAAATGGCCCAAATCACTAATAAGGAGGAAACGGCAAATTAAAACCATTCTAATCCTTTGATTCACAATTTTAAACAATGATGCAATACTCTTAGCATATTTATTGTTCATATGTTACTTATATATGTTCATGTATTACCTTAAGTCCCAGAAAAGACTTTTAAAAAAAATCTGATCTTGGCCAAAGAAATGAGAGGTCATTGTGTACAGTGCAAAGAGCACTGGATTTGAAGTCAGAGAACTGGAGACTATGTTCTTGTTCCATTCGATTGATAAAGTACTTCTTAATCTAAGTCATATGATACTGGCAGAGTCATAACTAGGACAAGGCCACAGGGACATTGTCCCCAGGTACCAAATTTAGAGGGTAGTGATTGTACTTCTAGTCCTTCAGTAGACTTACCACCAAGTTATTAAGAGTAATTAAAATAGGAAGCTACCAGATGGCAAGCTGGTGTGAAGGGTTCTTGCATCCTACCTTATCCTTCTCCTCCTTCAACTATGGGTGTACTTCATGCTGCTTGTCCTGAGCATGTCCCAGCTGCAAAAATTCTTTGTTGGAGCTCAAAATCCTAGACAGGTACGACCCAGTGGCAGCAAGAAAGAGACATTTTGGGATACCAGAGGGTAACCATTGAACTTAGAGTAGTAAAATTCTATAATTACAGCTAGCATTTATATATCTCTTTAGGGTTTGCAAAGTGCTTTACAAATGTCAACTCATCTGATCCTCACAACAACCTTAGGAAGTATTGTTCTGAATTATTAGGAATTATCGTGATTTTACAGATGAGGAAACTGAAGCAGGCAGAGGTCAAGTGACTTGCCCAGGGTCATATATCTAGTAAATGTCTGAAATTGGATTTTAACTCAGGCCTTCCCAACTCCACATCTGAGTCTATATCTACTATGCCACCTAGGTGTGCAAGTATAGGAGTATGAAAGAGGATGTATACCAAAATTCTGGGTAAGATTTGAGTATGGCTCTTTACCTGTGGTACCCCTTTCCTCATATGGTATCAGAAGAATATCTGTCTCAAGACCTCAGAATAAGGATTTTATGATAATGGATTATGATCATAGGCACAGTGACCAGACTGCAATGGGGAAGGGGGGTGGCAGGGTGGAGGGAGTGTTACATCCAAAGGACCTCCTATATCTCTTCATTCCTCTTTATTTCCACTGCTACCATTCTCATCCTGGAACTTATCAGCTCATGCCCAGGGTACTGCAACAGATTCCTAGCTCATAACAATAACTTGTATTACTCCTCCTCACCCTGCCTAAACAGGGTGACCATGGTTGAGAAAGTACCCATGACCACACACACTAGAGGAGGAGTTGTATTCTCTAGACTTCTTTCTCTATTATTTCCAAACAGCCTTCTCACACTGGAAGATCCCTCCCCCTTCTCAATACACAGACAACCCCTTCCTTTGTTGGTCAGTTCTTCCCAGAACCTTGTTTTTCAGGAAGTGGCAAGGACAGCTGTATCCACTCTATTTCTCTCCAGACTCTACTCTCTCCACCATGTCTCACTCCACCATGTCTCTCTCCACCATGTCTCTCTCCACCATGTCTCTCTCCACCATGTCTCTCTCCACCATGCATCTACAAGGACTACTTCTCCTCCACTCTCCCTTTCACATTCCTTTTATGTGTTGCCTTCCCCTTCAGAATATCAATATGTTGAAGGCAAGGACTGTCTTTCTTTTTTCTTGTATTTGTATTCCTAGCACAAAGCACATAGTGAAAGCTTAATGAAAGCTTGTTGACTTGGAAGAAGGATAGCCACAAGATGCTTGCTTGAGAAAGGGCTTGTGTATACATTGGGGACAAAGAGGATGAAGAAGGAAGGGGGTAGGATCTTCCAGTGTGAGAAGGCTGCTTGGAAATGGTGGAGAAAGAAATCCAGAGGGTCCAGTTCTTCCAATATGCATGGCTGTGGGTGTTTCCTCAACTATGGTTACCCTAATCAAGCACAGGGAATAACATAGAATGCAGGCCATTACAAACTTTTGTGAAGGTGAATAGAGAGAAACAAAAATGGTAACCAGCATGGAGCCAGCCTGACATTTGGCCTCCAGCTGTTTTTTTCTGAAAAGATTATCATAAGGAGGTTGTGGCACTCTCTGGGTAGGAGCCAGGCTGAGGTTGAAACAGTGAATTATGTGGAGCCCAGTGGGAAGCAAAAGGCAAACCTAGAGGAGAGCAAATGGCAGATTTAACACTCACTATGGAAGATGATATGAATTGGGGTAGTAGACATCACTGGACTAGTAATTCTTAAAAACCAAGCATATGGGAATGATTGATAAGCAAAAAAATGGGAGCTATTGTTGTAGTAATGAGAAGAGCAGGGATATGCATGGAGGTGAATCATAGGATATAGTGAGGGGCTCAAGGGCCAGGCTCCATGTTATATGAGACTCTATAACAAGCTGATACCTCTCCCTCCCTGCAGAATGAGGAGTTGGGAGGTTTGACTCTGAGCACCTGAACACCATTTCTTTGAGTTCCTAGACTTCATATTTGCCTGCTAAAAAGAAGGTGGAGTGGAGGTAAGGGTGTACTTAGCCTGAGAAGAATCCTGTATTTGGGGAGGGAAATATGCCTTGTGCAATGCATTGATGGATTTACCTTTTATTCATTTCTAGTATTGTAATTAAAGGACTGTATCTAGTTATGACTTTAATAACTCTGGGTGAAATACAGTAAATGTGAAAGGGAAAGCTCAGTTCTCCTAAATAGGTTAGTACACAGTAAGCCACAAATCTGATTGGATAAACCCATGCCCATCTCCTAGACTAAGAAAATCAGTGCCACCACCTAGAAGAGGGAGGAGTAGAGGAGAATCATAACCACTGCTAGAGAACCTGAGAGGGAGCTTAGCCACAGCTGTAGATTGCCACCCTCTGGTGTTGGGAGGTGCACATGAGAGCTGAGGCAATGTGCTTAGAAGAGACAGCTCACACCTCCCTACGCAATGGGAGCAGGCATGGTGCACAGTCCCCCACAGAGGCACACATTCACAGAGCAATTTATGGTTACAAACCAAAGATCCCAGGAAATCCCTCATTGTTTGGGGTGTGTAGTATAAGAATATTTTCTCTCCATTTTGCAGATGAGAAAAATAAGTCTCCAGCAGGTTCTGTTACTTGCCTGTGGTTGTACAGATAGGATTTTCTCAGTGAAACTATAAGTTTCCAAGTCCAGGATACTTTCCACCTCTAATTATATTCCTTGATCTCTCCTTAATTTTTTCTCCTCCTTCTAACCCATCCTATACTTTGCCACCAAATTAACTTTCTGAGAATGAAACTATTTATGATTATATCACTCATTGTAGTCCAAGAAACTATAATGGTTCCCCATTTCCTAACATATCAAAATTATTTCCATGTGCTTGGTTATTGAAAACTGCCCATCCAGTAGTGTTTGCTGCCATTCCTCAGTTCCCATCCTTCATCCTGGTGATATGGTTCACCTCACCAGCCTCTGAATTTATCATGGTTATCACTACCTATCTCCCTTTACTTTTGCTATTCCCCAAGACCTGTTCTCTCTGCCTGTCCAAATCCTACATGCCTTAAGCCCTACCTCCTTCATGAAGACTTCCTTACTGTGGTACAATTAGCAGAATCTAGGAAGCAGCATGGTAAGGTAGAAAGTATACTTGCTCTAGAGTCAGAGGGTTTGGTTCAAATGGTGATTTGTGCGACTGTGGGCAAGTCACCTAACATTTCTGAGTCTCAGTTTACTTGTTTGTAAAATGAGAGAGTTATATTAATTTCTGAGGTTCCATCTGATCCTAGATCTGTAATCCTATAAGGAATGGAGGGTCTGGGGGGGGGGATAGGTGGTATGGTGAATAGAGCACTGGCCCTGGAGTCAGGAGGACCTGAGTTCAAATCCAGCTTCAGACACTTAACACAAAAACTAGCCATGTGACCTTGGGCAAGTCACTTAACCCCAATTGCCCTACCTTCCCCCCTCCAAAAAGCAAAATATAAAATTTTAAAAAGGAATGGAGGGTCTGGTGATGCTTATGTCACAAACCAGTTGTGTGACCTTGGGTAAATCATTTCAATCTAATACGCATTTAAGGAAAAAAAACCAGTACCCATTCTAAAGAAGACTCTATTATGTTAGAAGGGTACAACATTTTAAAAACAGGTGATTATTATATAATTTGAGAAGGGAGGAAGCCTTGCCAATTAAAGTAATCAAGATGTGTTTCCTATAGAAGGAAGTATTTTACAGAGACCTTGAAGAGGCTAAGTATTCTAAGAGTAGAAGTGAAGAGGAAGTAAACTGAGACATCCAGAGCATTCTGTACAAAAGGCATGAAGGCAAGAGGTCTATAGAGTTTAAGGAGAGCAGCAAGCAGGCCTATCTGACTTGAATGTAGAATTCACAAAGGGAAATAATATGAAATAAGTCCAGAAAGGTAGGCTGGCACCAGATTTTGAAAGACTTTAAATGCCAAACTAAGAAATTTTTATTTCATCCTTGAGGCAAGAGGAAGCCCCTGAAGATTAAGTAGGACTGAGCTTGAAGAAGACTATTTTGGCAGCTGTAAGAAGATGCAGGAGACCAGTCACGAGGGTACAGTAATATAGTCCAAGTGAAAGACAACAAAGGGCTGAACTTGAGGGTTGTGTGAGTAGAGAGAGATGATGCAGGTAGAACTGGCTAGACTTGCCAACTGACTGGATGTGGGAAAGAGAGAGAGCAAAGGGTCAAGAAGATGAACCTGGGTGGCTAGAAATGTGGCGACACCTTCAAGAGAACTAGAGAAGTGCAATGTGTTCGGAGAAAACCCAACTTCTATTTTGTACCTATTGAAGTTTGATGTAAGTCAAGTCAAGACATTGAGGTAGTCCATCAGGCAGTTGATGGCATGGGACTAAAGCTCAGAAAAGAGATTAGGGCTGGAAATGTGAATTTGGGAGTCATCTGCCTAGAGATGATAATTGAAGCCATAGGCAGCTGCTAAGACCACTGAGAGAGGGTGTAGAAAGGGAAGAGGGTAGAGGGTTCAGGACAGAGCCTCCATTTTCTCATCTGTAAAATGAGGGGGTTGAGAGCTAGATGGTCTTTAAGGTCACTGCCAACTCTAACCTCCTCTGTTTTAATGTCCCATCTAGCCCACTTTATACTCCCATCTCTGATCTGTAAGCTTTTCTTATTTAGTTTCCAATGTCTTAACTATCATTTTTATCATTTAGGGTTTAAGGTTATTCTTAAGTAGGCATTAAAATTCCAGGAGGTCGAGCTATGTCGGATAAATGAGGTGTAACTGAATTTAGAAAAGACCTCCTGTGGGCTCTTTCTGTCTGAAGCAGACCCAGGGGAAATTCCACAGAATACGAGACTATAGGCACCCACCAATAAATAATGCTAAGGAATTAGCACTCATTTGGCAAAATGATCATATTTTATGGGATGAGTTAATTAAATGGTGATTTGCTTTTTCTCTGTGCATTAAATATTTAATGCAAATGTTCAAGCCATCATGTTCAGTGCTGAGTTAAGGAGTCACTATGAAACGTCATATTCCTGGTGGCATTTAACAATGCCAAATGATAGCATTGTCCCCTTAGCAAGATGTCCTTGATTCCAGCACTCTTTACAGCTGAACACCTGCCTTGTGGGCTGCCTTCTGTTTGGAACTCAAGGTCCTCACTGTCTACAATGGGCCCGGTGAATACCAGAATCCTAGAATGTCAAAGTTGCCAGGGACCCTAAGGACGTTTAGTCCAGTGTTTTCCAAACTAATTTGACAGTTTTTGTTTGGGGGCTTCAAAGGTATTGATGAATTGACAAATGCTGGTCCAGAAGGTATAGGAGTATGAGGTATCTATATGGTATAGTGCATAGAGTTTTGGACTTGTAAGCAAGAGGACTTGAGTTTGAATGCAGCCTCAGCTATTTACTAGTTGTGTGGCCCTGGGTAAGTCACGTAAACTTCTGACTGTCTCAGTTTCCTCTTCTATAAAATGGGAACAATAATAATAGCACCTATTTCCCAGGGTTATCATGAGGATAAAATGAGTAATTTCTGTACAGCACTTTGCAAATTTTAAAGTGCTTTATAAATGCTAGCCATTATTAATATTATTACAGAACAACATTGAGATAAAGATTGGTTTGGAAAAGCTTGTCCCCAAAGAAGATATGAGAAAAAGCCCCTCCCCTTCCTTTCTTCGTAGAAGTGTTGTTTAGTTTGCCAAGAAGCTTTTCTCCCTTTCTGTTTTATTCTTTGTTACAAAGGATGGCTTCCTGGTTAATGGTGATGGAAGGGATGTGTTCAGAAATGAAGGTGATGACATAGCTTTTAAATTTTAAACCATTCACAGAAATTTGGGGGGAAATTTAAAAATTAATTTGATTTTCCTACTTTTGTATTGTACTAAGTAATGGTTTATAAGTGCATTATTTTATATTTAACTATTTTTTGGAGGTGGGAAGTCAAGGCAATTGGAGTTAAGTGACTTGCCCAAGGTCACACAGTATATTTAACATTTTAAAGAGAGAAACACCACCTTCAAAATTTTCTCACAAAGCCCCTTGAAATCACATTGAAGAAAGTTTGAAAAACAACACCCTAATTTTACAAATGAGGAAACTGAGGAACAGAGAGGAAAAAAGACTTGATTGAGGTCACACCATAAGTAAGTGGCAGAGCCAGTCCTAGAACCAAGGTCCACTAACTATTGGACCAGGGTACTTCCTTCTATACCATACTGCCTCTACATTCACTTGGGCCCTTTAAATAAGGTTTGCAAGAAGGCAACAGCCTGAGCAATTATCTACCACAGGTCACCTTTCCTCTAATTTAATGCAAATTAATGAGGAGTAAATTAAGAATCAGTTTTAAGAAATAATGTATAGAGTAGCTAATGCTTGGAATATAGCATCATCCTTAGTGTGAGACAATTTCTTGGAGATGTGAATAGGTGGGGTGGAGAAGGATGATATACGATACACTGTATACGTTATATAAAGGCAATATTGTACTGTGGAAAGAATACTGAAATTGGGAATCCGAAGGCCTGAGTTTGAATTCTGATTCTCCCGTTCATGATATATGTGATCCTTACTGTTCAGTTGCTTTTTACTCGTGTCTGACTCTCCGTGACCCCGTCTCTGTGACCCCTGTCTCTGTGACCCCGTCTGAGGTTTTCTTGGCAAAGATATTGGAGTGGTTTGTCATTTCCTTCTTCAGCTCATTTTACAGAGGAGGAAACTGAGGCAAACAGGATTAAGTGACTTGTCTAAAGTCACAAATTAGTAAATGCCTGAGGCCAGATTTGAACTTGGATCTTTCTGGCCAGTGCTCTATCCACTGTGCTACCTACCTGCCAATGTGACCTTAGGCAAGTCATTTAACCTGTCTAGGTCTCACTTTTTTATCTGTAAAAGGAAGGCTGGGCTCAATGATCTCTAAGGCCCTTTCCAACTCCAGAGCTATATGATCCTGTAATTGTCCAAATGGATAGTTAATGTAGCAAGAGCTATGGCTCTCTTTTTACCCCTTGATTTAAATGAGGGTATAGATCACCTAGAAAATACTTTGTAGCTCTAAATCTACAATGTATTTTTGTATATATACATTTTTGGCAATTTATTTGCATAAATGAATGCTACCCTGGTCCTCAGGGTCCAGCTTTCTTTTGAACCCATGGAGTGTGTGTGTGTGCATGTGTGTGTGCATGTGTGTGTGTGTGTGTGCACGCACTCAAGCACGTACTGGGACGGAGAGAAAAATAGTGGGAAGGGACTCTGGGATGATCTGGTCACAGACTTGGGGCAGACTTGGACCTTGGAGACCATCTAGTCCATGTTATAGATGAGGAAACTAAGGTAAAAGAGAAGTGACTTACTCAATGTTACCTAGACATTAAGTGACAGAACCATGATTTGAACCTAGCCCCCATCATTCCAGATTCATTCATTCAGTTCTACTAGGAACTTAGGTAATTACTCCATATCAGGCAATCACAACCCTGATTGATGGTTAGGGCTGAGAGCAATGAGCATTTACCAAGATTGCCTAGTTGCCTGCTTCCCTGACTTGTGCTCAATTTACTGCTAAGGAAAATTCTCAAAACTGAGCCATAGGGACAGCTAGGTAGTGCTGTGGGTCAAGTACTGACCCTGGAGTCAGGAGGACATGAGTTCAAATATGACCTTAGACACTAGCTCTGTGACCCTGGGCAAGTGGCTTAACCCTGATTGCCTCCCAAAAACAAAAACAAAAAACTGAGCCATAACCAGGGTGGAGTGAATGGGGATTTGTTCCAGGGAACAACATTCAGAGACTTTTAACAATATCTGGTGCATCAAATAGTTGATTAAAATGGAAAGCTGGCAGATGGAGGGCTGGAGCAGTGTCTTCTCCGCCCTGCTCTGACCCCCTAGAGCCAAGGACCTCCACAGAAGTGGCTTCACACTGTGACCAGGATTTCTGCCTCCCAACCCCCCACCACTATATTGAGGATACACTCCATGCTATCTGCCCCAGGCATGGTTTATGTACATTCCATGGACACAAAAATATACCCTAGATTCAGAGCTACAAAGGATCTTCTAGGACATCCCAACCTTCTCTTTTCGAAATTGCAGACACTGAAATGCAAAGCAGTTTTTTCAGTGGCTTGCCCGAAATCATAGAGGTAGTGATGGAACAAGAATCTGAACCCAGTTCTACTCCCTATACCTAAGGAGAAAGCTACATGGTGACCAGGAAAGGCTGATCTTTCAGCTACTCAGCAGTTTCTCTATTCTACAAATATAGAAAAGGCACAGTTTCTGCTCCAGTGGAGTTTACAATCAATGGGGGAAATATTGATACAAACAAGGATTTTCACACAAGGTTGAGTGAGATAAATACAAAAGAAAGATCCCTGTGAAATCTGAGGAGGGAGGTTTAGCCCTCATCATCCTTACAGTTAGGGGAACTGCCTTCTCTGATGGCCTTTGATGAGGCCAGCTTCCAAGAAGGGGATAGGTGGGTGGCTGAGAGGATCTGCCCCAGGGTTTGAGAGAGACCTCCCTTTCCAAGGGAGGCTTCAGCCTCTGGGCATTCCGTCTCAGGTCGGCAGCTAAAGGTGAGTCCAGCCAGTTCTAGGAAAGGCCAGATTCCTTCTATATGGTGCTTCATGAATGTAGAAGTGGCAGTTTTAGCAAAGAGTAGAATGTTGAAAGGAAAGGGAGGAGAGGAGACAGAGAAAGACCAAGAAAAACAACAGAAGCCCCAGAAAATCCAGAAACCAGACCCAGAATCTCTGAGGGGTCAGGGCAGAAGCATTAAGTGGAAGAATCCCAGGATGGTTTCAAAAGGTCAGAATTCTTGTATTAATTTCCCCAATGATGTTCTGTGTTGCCAAAAATAGGTCACCTCCCTTTTCTGGGCCTTAGTTATCTTCCCTGTAGAGCTTGGGTAATCATAATTTTTAAAAAGAAGGCAACATTTGGAATCAGAGAGTCTATGTGGGAATCCTGGCTCTGCCTTTTGTCATCTGTGAGACCTGAGACATGTCACAACAATCCTCTGAACCTCAGTTTCCTTTTTTTGTAAACTTCAAACTTCAAGGGTTAGTTTCAGTGATCCCTAAGTTCTCTTATAGCTCTCCCTTCTCTGATTATACGCTGTCCAGGGCCAGTAGTGTTATTAAATACCACACAGAGAGAGTCTGGGTACATCAAATAAGATGATAGAATTAAGCAAAGAAGTCTCCAGGCTGCAGGAGGTCCCAAGGACAGGGCTGGGCTGTTAGGCCTGGGAAGGAGGAGCACAGGAGTGGATCTATCCTTGCATGTTTTATTCATGGCTTCTCTTTTAGCTGTTTGCTTTGTGCTGCCCAATAATGAAACAGCAAATACCATCCTAGCTCAATGTGGCTTGTCAGGAAAAATGCAGGCAGGAAAAGTCATGGGGGAAGGGAAAAATAAGACAGCAGAGAAGAGACTGTTGGCTGAGAATAATAATCATATCCACAGTATAAGAGAGCATTGGATGTGGGGTCAGAAGGCCTGACTTAGAATCCCAACTCTGCTACTTCCTTGTGAGATCTTGGGGAAGCCATTGCCCTTTCTCTAGATGTCAGTTTCCTCACCCTTCAAATGAAAGTAAACTTTTTAAACTTACAATTCCCTTCCAGTGAATAAATTCTTTCTATTATTACAGCTTGAAGGATCTTACACTTCCAACTTAAATATTCTTATGCCTTATTACGGCATGAAGGTAACACTAGGTCCTTGAAGTTATCCCATGATGGTACTAGATATGGTTGAACTTACCAAGCTTGAAAATCTTCCAGCACAGGTTCAGGGAGAGGTTGTGTTTCTGTCATTTAGGGACCAGCCTAGGTGAGTTTTGATAGGTTTATTAGATTGCCCCTAGGACAGAAGTTCTAAACCTTCTTTCCTATTTTTTTTTTTTTGGTCATAGACCCTTTTGGCAATCTGATGAAACTTATGGATCTCAATTCAGATAATGTATTCAACTGCATTTAAAAATAGGATAGGAAAGGAAATCAATAATATCAAAATGGAAAATCATACCATAAAAGACTTTATTATAAAACATTTTAAAATATGAAATATTTTATTATATAAAATTATATTGAAATCCAAAATATTTTTTTAAAACTTCAGAAACTCAAGGTAAAAACTCCTGTCTGAAGTGATAAATGTATTGGCCATTGCAACTCTCAAACACCATCTACTGAGTCAAAGGAAGTGTCCATACTAATAATCAAGGATCCTAAAAGCATGGTAGCAAGAAGATGAAAAGAAAGCATAGTGAACTAGGTTAAAATTGTGACTATATTAACTGTATGACCTTGGACAAGTCAACTCATCTTTGGTAGGCTACCATTTCATCATCTGTCTCATATTCTACCAGCTTGTAGGATTTTGAGTTCTAAAAATGGGGAAATTGAGGCCCAGAGAGACAAATGCTTTAACTTCAGCTCAAACCTAGGAGTCCCGACTCTACAATCGCACACTATCTCTGTTTTCACCTACTTCTTAACATGAAAAATGTTTATTGAATGCCTATAATTTAATCTATCTATAAATGATAGAGCCTAGAGTTAGAAAAATCTGGCCTCAGACACTAGCTGTGTGACTCTGGGCAAATCACTTAACCCTGTTTGCCTCAGTTTCCTCATCTATAAAATGAGCTGGAGAAGGAAAAGGCAAAGCATTCCAGTATCTTTACCAAGAAAACCCCAAAAGGGATCACAAAGAGTCAGACATGACTGAAAAACAATTGAATGACAATGAATGATTTTATTCTGTTTACCCCACAAAAGGCTTCTGACTAGTTATATAGGATGTTCAATGCCTAAGGGTAGAGGATACACATTAGTTTGAGATATATTCAGAAGACATACCCTTAAGGAAGGGTATAAGGAAGAGGTAGAATGATAATTAAAAATACATTACCTGTAAATGAGTGATATGTATAATAGCCTCTACTGTGTGTCCATGACTGAGCCAAAAGTTCATGGGTCAGGACATGTGGATGTAAAAGCAGAAAATGGCATTGTCCCTATGTCGAATAGTTTATAGTACCATTAAGGTGACAAGACTTCTGCATCTAAACATGGTTAAATAACAAGACAGAGCTGTATGTATATATATATATATATGTGTGTGTGTGTGTGTGTGTGTATACATACACATATAGTTAGTTACCGAATGGTCTGGTACACAACATAGGTAGGAAAGGATCTCAGATGAGGAGAGATTAATGAGGAATGGAATAGTCAAGGAGAGGTTCCTGGAGGAGGGGGCTTTGAGGTGGACCTTGACAGATGGGTAGAATCACCATCAGTTTCACATTTCTATAGTGACAGGTAGCATAAGTATTATTATCCCTAAGGGCATATCTTCTGACGATGTCTTATTCTATAATGTATAATATATTTTACAGATAGAGAAAATGAGGCTCAGAGATATGAAAATAGCTTTGTCTGAGATGGTACAACTACAATAATTACCATGAGGAACTAGGACTAAAACCTAGATTTTCTGCTCCCACTTCTAGTGTATTTTCCAATATGCCCCAGCTGCACCAGACAATTTCAAAGTATTTTCCATCTCAATATATTCAATTCAACAAATGTATCAAACACCTACTTTGTTCATGGGTGCTGTGGTAGGGATAAAAAAGGACAACAATGAAACTATCTCTTCCCTCAAGAAGCTTATATTCCGGAGTGGGAGACACAGACAGAGTGTACAGGCTGCGGTGTATGTGTATATACTTGTGTGTAGTGAGAAATATAAAGTATATATGCATATATCTAAGAGTTTTATATAAATGTGTGTGGACAGTGTCCTGAAAGTCCTAGTGTGGTTTTAAACTTGGGACAGAGTTTGGAAAGAGACCTCTGTCTCAAAAATATGGGAAGAGAAGTGGGTAGGGAGCTGGGGAGGGAAGGAGGAAGAGAGACAGAAACAGAATGACAAAGATCAAGAGAGAATGGAATGAGGAAGCTAAGAAAAGGAAACAAAGTAGATGCCCATCAACTGGGAAATGGCTAAACAAATTGTGGTACACAAATGTAACAGAATAATACCATGCTGGAGGAAATGATGTGTGTAATGAAAACAGAAAAGCATGGAAAGATCTATATGAACTGATGTAGAGTGAAGTCAGCCGAGACGAAAAAGCAATATACACAGTGACTACAACAATGTAAGCGGAAAGGACAATAAAGGTAATAAAATTATAAAGATCCAGCAGGACTTGAATGAAGATAGAAGGACACCCCTAACCTACCCCTTCATGGAGGTAGAAGGTACACGAGTGTTTTATATTGTACACGTTTGGGGACTTTTTTAATGTATCGATCAGTTGTGCTATTTTTTCCTCTCTAAAAATACATCTCTTATATGGAATGACTCTCTGAAAAAGGGAGAGAAAAAGGATACTTGGCATAACTCTGATAATGTAAAAAAATAAGAATATCAATAAATATTATAATTAAAAAGACTGGAAGGCATCATACTATAAGGGACACCAAGCAAGCTATATAGTCAAGATGCCCTAGTTTCAAGAACCACCTCTGATCTACCCCAATTGTGTGCCCTAGGTAAATCTTTAAGATTCACAGTCAGATAGAATTTCCTTATGGGGACCTCCTAATGTCAATCAAATGAAAGATCTCGACTAAAGCATACAGTGCAAGATGATTCTAGAGGAGTTCTAGATTTCTGGAACTAATCCTAAGGGCTCTAACAGTGATCAGGATCCCATGCCTGGTTCCCAAAAATCTAATGGCCACTGTCCTCTAAATGAATTACATGGCAGACATTATCCTATCCTCATGCTATTAAAAGTGAAAGCAAAAGTCAATCTACAACCCATATATATTCTGGTGAGATTTATTAAAGGGCATGAATTATTGTGAAGAGTGAGTGCTGAGAGCAGAGTGCTGCTGTGTCCCTTTGGAGCACTTCCATAGGAAGAGCGTGCCTCTACAACCTGATAGACGTCCTTATGCCAGGCTCTTCCATGCCAAGACAAGCACCCATATGTCACGATACTGGTCTCACGATGATTCTGCAGCAGCAGTAGGATTTGAGAGTGGATTGTTCATACTTACGTAAGTGAAAAAACACACTTCTGACATTAAGCCCCTTGGATGAGGCCCTCACTCTTCAAGTGTCCTTTAAGGTTTATACGAGTTAATTGGCCAGGAAAGTGTGACTGAGCTTATAGATAGCTTCTAAGTACTAGCTGGCCAGGGCACACTTGCCTAGCTTACGGGCTACCTTTTCTATGCTCATAATTGGTCTTTGACTCCCAGATTCCTCAGAAACAGGTACCCATTGCCTGAGGGGAAAACCTATGCTAACCTGAGGATTAGTCCATTGGTGCCATGGTGATCTCAGGATGGGTCGTCTGCTCAGCTTGGATACTAATAAATATCCTGGCAATGACTTTGACACAAGCTTGGGGAGGAGAATCGTTTGTAGATAGAGCAAATAAAAACAAATCTGTTGCGCTTTTGACAAGCAAATTTACAAGACTACAAGAAGACATAATTCAGAGAAAACCATTAATTCTTAACATGAAAGCAAAAAAAAAGGATAACAATAAAAACATGCTTTTAAAAAATGCTTCTTCTTCTTAGGAAAATGTCTCCCAAAATGTGAGTTGCACTTACAGCAGACATGTAAACAATCACATAGAGCTTAGCCTTACTCCTCGAGGTAGAAATTCATATGTCAGTGGCAGGAGAAGGGGGAAGGGGAGTGCATGGCAGACAAGGGGAGGGTGGGAAGAAGTATTTATTAAATACATGTTATGCACCAGGTGGAAATTGTTGGGGGGGGGGGGGCGCTGGAGCTATGTGGTGCATCAAGCACCAGGCCTGGAGTCAGGAAGATCTGAGTTCAATCAAATTTGGCCTCAGACACTAGCCACGTGGCCTTGGGCAAATCACTTAATCCCCTGCTTACCTCAGTTCTTCATCTGTAAAATGGGGACACGCTGGAGAAGGAAATAGCAAATCCCTCCAGTATCTTTGCCATGAATACCCCATGGACAAAGGCTGCAAGGTCACATAGAGTCAGACGTGAATAAACAACAACAATCATAACGATGTGCCAGGCACCTCTGCTTAGTTTTATAAGGCATGCCACTGTACTCCAAGTAAGGCAATGGCTAATGTGGAAAAAACCAAGACCAACCAGGCCAAGGAGAAAGAGCAGCACTAGCGATCTGATGGAGAAGAAAGTGTCAGTTGAGTCTAGTCCTGAAGAAAGTAAAGCTTCCTAGTGGTGCAGATGAGGAGGGACTTCAGCCTAGCAACAGAGGACGACTTTTGTGCAAATCCACGGAGGCAAGAGCTGCAATGCCTAAGGGACAACCACTTTGGCTAGAAAAAGGAGGGCTTGGAAAGGAATACAGTGAAACAAGCCTGACAAGGCAGTCTCCAGTCAGGCTGCAGAAGGTTTTAAATGCCAGACTAAAGGGTTAGTGTTTTGTTTTGTTTTGTTTCCCTAGAGGTAAGGCAATAAACAGTCACTGAAGTTTTCTAAGTAGCAAAGTGATATGGTCAAACCTGTGCCTTAATATTATTTTGTCATTTGTATAAAGTATGATTTTTTGTGGGGGGAAGTTCCCTGGACCTCAGTTTCCTCATCTGCAAAACAGGAATAAGAATCTCTTCCCTCTATGTCTGACAGGACTGTTAGGAAGATTAAATGTGTTGATAGAGGTGAAAGTGGTTTAAATGACTCATCCTGTTAGTCCTGCCTAACAACAAAAAGGGCTGAACAAATATGGTAGGCCAGAAAGAGCACTGCATTTGGGTGCAATGGAAAGAACAGTGGAGTTGGGGGCAGGGGACCTGGGTTCCAGTCATGCCTCTGTCACTTACTTCCTGTGTAAACTTGGGCAAATCTTGTCACTTTTATTTCCCATGTAACCAATTAACCTCTCCAAGCCTTCTATTCCTTAAATGAAAAATGAATGGGTTGGACATGACCTCTAAGATGCCATTTTGGGTCTAATTCTATGATTCTGTGACCAGGGTTTTAATCCTGACTCTATTCCTCATGACCTTCGGCATATCTTCATTCCCTCTCTGAACCTCAGTTTTCGCTTGTGAAAAATGAGGGGGTTGGGCAAGACCATCTGCAGGATCCGTGCCAATTCTGACATTCTACTCATCTCCCCTCCCACCAGAACTAATTCTGTATTCTAACCACAGCTATGCAGCCTTCTCTGTATTTGCCTAGTCTTAGCAGGCAAAGAGAAGTCTTTGCAGGCAGCATATGGAATAAGGCAAAGATAGAAATTGCTTTAGGCCCCCAGGTCCCTCCTTGGCAGCCAGGACAGAAATAATCCCCCTGCCTAGCTCGTGAGAAAAAAAGGTGGCAGCAACATCCTGGGGCAGCTCCTAATCAAGCTATTACTTTTTACAGCTAGACCCCCATTTCACATCTTTTGCCCTAATGAGTGAATGGTTAGGATCTTCAAAAATGATGAGCTGGGCAGAGAAGCTTTTCATGGTTAAGACTTAGGGATTCCAACTTCCCCTTATAAGAGTAGAAATAGGTTGTCCTATCTCCCAAGGAAAAAAATAGGAAGCCTTTTGGTTAGCAGGAACATCTGATGGAAAGAAGGGAGACTAGAAGGAGCAGGATGATGGTGGCAAGACCAATTCCTGACTGTGCCCTTTACTACTCTGCCTACCTGGGCCTCCATTTTCTCATCTGTAAAATGGGGAAAAGGACTAGATGACCTCTAAGGTTTCATCCTGCTTTAAAGCCTTTGCTCCTACATTGTCACCTCAGATAAATTTCCTTCCTTAACTAGACCCATTCCTCCCAACTATAGGAGGTGTAGTAATTGTCAAAGTGATTTGAAGGTGCCAAAAAACCCTGATTGCATAAAATGCCCCCACCCCTGCCAGCCTGCAATAGCTTCTGTAATTCTACCTCTTGGAAGTAACGAATTGAAGACCCGCCTATTAGAATCCATATGTTTTCTAGGAGGAATAATACATTATTCCACTGTCAGACGTTAACTCTTGGACTTGAGGTAGTCTCTCAGATGACATGTATCCTGGAGTATGAAGATGTTGGGACACACGTGTTATTTTGAAGAGGAAAAAAGAAAGAAAAGGTCTAACGCCAGGATTTCTGCCTGGGAAAGTGCACGAGCGAAGTGATTTACAGAGGGTGTGGATGACAAATGTCACCTATTATCTTCTATTAGAATAATAGGATTTAAAGTTGGAAGGGGGTGGACAGGTAGCACAGCGAGTAAGACCACCGGCTCCAGGGTTGAGAAGACCTGGAGATGGAATCCCGGGCTCAGACACTTAGCACCCACCCAGAAACACCTGGCCATGTAACCTTGAGCAAGTTACTTAACCCCAATTGCTTAGGGGCGGTCAGGTGGCTCAGCGAGTAAGAGCACTGGCTCCAGTGTCGGGATGACCTGGATCAAATCTGGGCTCGGATACTCAGCACCACACCCAGAAATAACTGGCCGTGTAACCTTGAGCAAGTTACTTAAACCCTATTGCTTATTTAAAAAATAAAATAAAATAAAAAAGTTGGAAGGGATCCTTTAGTTCAACCCCATACAAAATAGATGAGATGATGAAGGGCCAGAGAAAGAAAGGCACTTGCCCAAGTCCACACAGGAGTCTAACTCAGGTTCTCTTCTTCCCCACCTGGTGCTCTTGAAGCATCACCAAGCTGCCTGCCCAAGGCCAGTCCCTGGTCATAGGAAACAAGCCGGAGAAACCTCACTAACCAGCCAACAGTGGCCAAATGTTGATTGTATGGTTTTCAGGAGGGAAACTACTTCTAAGGAGAAAAAAGACCTAAGGACTTTATAAAAGCCTTACTTAGGCCCTTGTTAGTATGGTACATGCTTTACGGTACATAGCCTCTTAGAAGTACATATGCACCAAAATATTCATATGAGTACTTTTTATAGTAGGAAACAGCTATGTGCCCAGGGATTAGTGACAGACAAACAAATTGGGCCACAATAAATGTGAGTGGAATATTACAGTGCCATAAGAAATGCTGAACATGAATTCAGAAAAGCACAAGAACCCTTGTACCAACTGATGCAGTGAAGCAAATAGAAAAGTACACACAACTGCAACAATGGAAATGGAGGCTATATAAATATAGTAGCTAAGCTTAGCTTCAAAGAGATGAGAAAACATACCCCTCTCTCCTTGCTTGTCAGAGATGGGGGACTATAAACATGGACCTTTGCATATACTGCCATAAATAGTTGATGTGTTGATTAGTTTTACTGAACTATTTTTCCCACTTTAGCACTCTTTTTTCAAACAGATGACCTTCTGGGTATAGATTTGGGGAAGGAGGGGGAATATATTTGGAAATAAAAGTGATATAAAAACAAAAATATAAATATAACTTAAAATTTTTTTAAAGTAACAGGAAAGACCTTAGAAGCTAGCTGATCCAGTCTCTTGTCCAATAGAGGAATCCTCTTTTCAGCTTCCCTGCCTAGTGCCTTTTTCTTCTTTTTTTCCTCTTCAAAATTTACACACGTGTCCCAGCATCCTCATACTGCAGGATACATGTCATCTGAAAGACTACCTCAAGTCCAAGAGTTAATGTCTGACAGTAGAATAATGTATTAGTGCTCCTAGAAAACATGTGGATCCTAATAGGGGGGTCTTTGATTCCTTATTTCCAAGAGGTAGAACTACAGAAACTATTGCAGGCTGGCAGGGGTGGGGGCATTTTATGCAATCAGGGTTTTTTTTAGTACCTTCAAATCACTTCCTTTGGCAATTACTACACCTCCTATAGTTGGGAGGAATGGGTCTAGTTAAGGAAGGAAATTTATCTGAGGTGACAATGTAGGAGCAAAGGCTTTAAAGCAGGATGAGACCTTAGAGGTCATCTAGTCCTTTTCCCCATTTTACAGATAAGAAAATTGAGGCCCATCTTCAATCCCTTCAGAGACAGTGAATTCACCGCTTCACATTTCAATGCAATACAAACTCTGACAACAATTTTGTCTACCAACAGAAAAAGCTTTAGGTTTCATAATATAGCAATTAATATATGGGTATGTATAAATATGCCATACATTGTCCTCAGGTTGTATAATATATCATATGGCCACTATATCATATAGTGTATGTGGAAAGTACATTAGACTGGTGGGGGGGAAGCATCAGGGGACCTCTACTAACTAGCCACATGATTTTGGCAAGTCACTTATTCCCAGATTTCAATTCCTTTATTTTTAAAATGGTGTTGGGGCAAACTAGATGGTGTCTAAAGGTATCTCTGTGAATCTATAACTATAAAGAAATGATGACTTAAAAATAGTGTCATGGATTTGGAGCTGGAAGGGACCTCAGAGGCCAACTAGGTCAATCCTCTCCTTTGATAGATGAGGAAACTGAGGCCCAGAGATGTGAAGTGACTTACCTGTCCAAGGTTACACAGATAGTGAGTGACAGAACCAAGAATGCCACCTTTCTACTTGACATGAACCTGATATGCATTATGTATATGTATACACTAGTGTATGTATATGTGTATACATGCATATGTTTTACTAGTTATCCTGTTATCTATGTGAATACATGTATGTGCACATATTATATATAAACATGCATGCACATTGGGTGTTTGCAGAATGGTGGGTTAGTGCATATGCATGTGGTATGTGTGTGGCCATGTATGTGTTCATACACATGTGTGTTTGTGTTGGGTTGTGTAGGTATGTGTGTGTGCACACTGTGTATGTGTGTGTATACATGTGTGCGTCTATAGATGCATGTGGTTGTACATGCCAGCTTTGTGATTTCACCAGTACAATAAACTTTCTCCACCTATGCAAAACAGCATTTGTTCTGCACCTTCACACCTCTGAGAAATGCCTGGAAGCACTGTGAGATTGGTCAAGTGACTTGCCCAGGGTCACACTGTTAGTATGTATCATAGGTAAGACTAAAACCTAGATCTTCCTTGACACTAAGGACTGAATTCTGTCCCTTACATCACAATTACCTTCATGCCACTATTGGAAAATGCAATCTCTAGACATGGAATCAGAAGACCTGGAGTCTGGTCCTTTTTCTATTACTTCTGCAACATTCACTATGCGGCCTTGTGAACCATAGTTATCTCCACCTGGAAGACAGAGATAATACTTGGTCAGCCTCCCTCACTGCTTACCATAGCGAAGGTGTCTCGTAAACTGTGAAGTTCCAGGACACTTGTAATGGACCCTGCTCCACAAATTCTCCAACTCCACGGCTGTAACAAGTTAATTATTCCTTCCCTGCTCTATTAGCCAATGTTTGGTTTAACCCTAATATATGCAAAAATCCTCTGATTGTCTTGGAGAAAGAGGCAGTATAAACACCAAGAATATTATCATTCCTAGAAGTACAGTCTCCAAAAAAGCACCATATGTCCTATTGCCACTAGAGGAATTAGTTAAGTGGGAGAGGTAGTCTTGTTTGAGAAATCAATATATCACATCAGCATGTATTCATTAAACATTCACCATTCACCTATCCTCTCCTTCAGCAAATGTCTATGGAGTACCTACTATGTGTAAAGCTTTATGGGAAGATACAGATAATGTAGCACAGTCCTTGTACTATAGAAAATAATTATCTATTAAGGAAGAGAAGGCAGAAAAGCAAATAATTAATCCAAGACTGACAAATGCCATGAGAAATGCCAAGGGAGGCTCTTTGAGAAAAGAAGAGATTGCATCCATCGGGGTGACCTTGATAAATAGTTAAGATTTTGACAGGAAACAATAATAATAGAGCACTTTTATAATAATAGAGCACTCAAATTAATAGAGCACTTTATGGTTTACAAAACACTTTCCACAAAACAATCTTGCCAAGTGGGCAGACATCCCCTGATGTAGAGAGACAATCCAGGCATGACCCTTCGTGATGATTCTTCCTTCCCTTCAGAGTAAGGCCCAAACATAGGCTTGCATTCAGGGCCACATGTGATCTGGCTCCTACCTGCTTTGGGGCATAGTTTCCTCCTCCCTCATTCATATGTACATAGAAGTCTTTTCCTACTTTCTTCCCTATCTTTAAGGCACAGGCCTAGGAGGAGCCTTGCTGGGTTGTGTATAATTTACTGGCTCCTTTAACTAAAGCCTAGACTAGCTCACTGTCCCTTTGATTTCCTGCCTTTGTCCAGGCTGGGTCTGTATCTGTGTCAGAGCTCAGCGATTCCTTAGAGACCACCAAATCCAACTCCCTTATTTTGTAAATTAAAACACTGAGGACAAGAGAGAGGAAGTGACTTGCTGAAGGTCACACAGCTAATTAGTGGCAGATCTAGGACTGTAACTCAAACCTCCTGCTTGGGCAAGTGATTTCCTTTCTTTGGACCTCAATTTCCTTATCTATAAAAGGTAAAAATGAAATTCAATCAATCAACAAGTGTTTGTTAGGCATTTACCACGTGCCGGGCACCGTGCTAGACGGTGGAGACACAAGGAGAGGGAATGGAACAATCTCTGCTCACAAGAAGCTTGTCTCTTAAGTTCCCTCTGGCTCTAACAGAAGCCCAGCTGGAAAGGACCAAGCATTTACTGGTCACACTGTCTTATGACCAAATCTGAAATCTTCTGCAGTTACCAACTGCGGGTATTCCTCTGACCCTTGTTTCTATGTCTCCTTATTTCTGTTGCATGTTATTGGGCTCAGTAGAACGCAAGCAAGAGCATGGGGCTGGTGAAAACCAGCCATCATATCTACTCATCACAAACCTAGATGATAATCTAGTGCTTGTCCCAGAAAACAAGACTATCTGTCTCTCGCTCTCTCTCTGTCTGTGTCTCTGTCTCTCTCGCTCTCTCTCTGTCTCTGTCTCTCTCTGTCTCTCTCTCTCTGTCTCTCTCTCTCTCTCTCTCTCTCTCTCTCTCTCTCTGTCCCCCCTCCTCTCTCTCTGTCTCCCTCCCTCTCCCTCTCTTCTTCTCCCACCCTCTCCTGAAACCAAGGACTTTCAGCCACTATTTTATCTCAAAGAAATACCAGAATACCACCCCTTAGTTCCCACTCCTGCTGGTTTTGGCCCCCTCCTATCATATCAGCAGGCGGGGCTGGTGTAGAGATACCAACATGAATAAACCATGAGCTTTTCTAGTTGGATACAAACACACCAGGGTCTCTTCCACATAGGAACTGAAAGCCTGACTCATTTCTACACTAATTTCCACAGAAGGGAATACAGTCTGAAAGCAGTTGCTAATTTTGTTTACTTACCTTTTTGTCAGCCAGTGACCTCTCATCCCCAGCTGGAGTGAATTAAAACAGGAAGCTTTTTGTTGTAGAGGAGGGAACCCACCTCATCCTGACCCAAAGTACCCAATTAAATCCACATCTCAACCTCACCCCCAGCCCTCTCCTGAGAGAACTCACATAACAGAATAACAGGTGCATTTGTTTTCTATCCCCCACCCCTTAAAGTTCATTCATACATTCCTGAGCACAGAAATACTTTGCTACTACCTTGAGAACTAGGCTGGGCGTTGAGAGACCTTGGTTCTAGTTTGGGTCTGCTATTCCCATTGGCTAACTTTGGGGAAGCTGACTAGCCTCTCTAGACCTCAGTTTCCTCGTCTATGAATTGAAAGTATTAGACTAGATGATTTCAATGTCACTTAAACTCTCTGGTCCGCCATTTCTTCAGGGTTAGACTAGGTAAACTGTAAGGTCCTTTCCATCTGTAAATCTATGACCCTATGATGTTCCTTCAGGTCTCTGAGCACTAATACTTTATCTACCAAGGTTCCTTGTAGCACTATTGTTCTGTATCCTGCAATTTGGAATTATATGAGAAAAATCACCAAATTGTCAATGCCTTCTGACTCAGAGAAATGCTAAGAATTTACCATGAAAAGGTCATAGGCAAAAAGAAAGGTCCCAAATAAACAAAATATTCACAAAGTTTGAGAGGCAGCAAGGAAATGGAAACAAAGTGGATGCCCATTGATTGGGGAGGGGCTGAACAGATTGTATTATGACAACAATATATTCTATACTGTAAAAAAGGATGATTATGAGGAATTCTGAGAAATATGAGAAGACATATGAAATGTTGCAGAGTGAAATGAACGACACCAAGAAAATGACATAGACAATGTGCTATGTAATAATGGCAAATGTCGGCCCCTTGGTGAGGAGAGAAGAGAACTTAAACACTTAGTATGAGCCCGGCACCCTGTTGAGTGTAGGGGATACAAAACAACACAACAGTCCTTACTCTCAAGGAACTTACATTTTAATAAAGGTCAATAAAGCATAAGAGAGAGCTGAAAGGGAAGGCCTGCGTAAAATAGAGGAGACCAGAGAGAGAAGTGAACAGCAAGATTGGGGCTCCTCAAAACGTGGTAGCCCTGGGCTGGAGATTTACCAATCAAGGAAGATCCCTAAGGGTGGAGTTATCTTGAGTCTGATAAGGTGGGGGGTGGGGGGGTGTAGTGTGGAACAGATTAAAGAGAGTTGGAAGAAGAGATAAAGAAAAGTACTTTCCCACTTTTCTTGCCAACATAGGGAACTATTGGTGTAGAACCTTGTCAGACACAATGTGTCTGCTTTTAAAAAGAAATTCTTTTTACTATTAACTTGACAATAATCAGCAAACATGAACATTTCATTATACAAAGAACAAAAAATAGAACTGTATATGTGCCTGTGAACTATTGTTAGTCTGCTTTTCTAAGTGTATATTAAATTTTAAAAGGTAATAACAAAATTGCCCTGTTTATGTCAAGTTCTGAAATTTTTTTTCTTCTCTGTATTTTTAAAATGTTTTATTGATTTTTCTCTTTTTTGCATGTCTTTATTAATACCTATTCAATCATTCCTCCCCTTTCCACATCCTGTAACAAATAAGTATTGTCAAGTAAAAATAGATCAACCCATCAGCCATGTCTGGTCTCTCACTCTGCTGCCAAGAAGCAGGAGGCATACTTCATCATAAGCCTTCCAAAGTCATAGTTATATCCATCAAAATTCTGAAATCCTTCAAAGTTTTTTTCCTTAAATTATTGCAGTAATTATATAAATTGCTGTCCTGGTTCCACTCACTTCACTTCACATCAGTTCATACAAATCTTCCGAAGTTTTTCAGGATCCTTCATGTTCATCATTTCATACAACACCATAATACTTCATGGCATTCATATGCCGCAGTTCATTCATATATTCCTCAGGTATTGAACATCCATTTTATTTATACCTCTTTGCTACAACTAAAAAAATGTTGCTGGAAATATATATGTACATATCAGTCCTTTTCCACTTTCTTTTATATCTTAATAGATTTATAATCAGGCATTTCCAATATGTACAATTTAGTGACTTTTTGGTTATAGTGTCAAATTATTTTCCAGCTCCACTAATAATACATTAATGTGCCTTTACTCCCACATCCCCTTCATCAATCATCATTTTCATGTTTTGTCATCTTTGTCAATCTGACCGGTATGAAATGAATCATTTGATTTTGCATATCTGTTTTGTTTTGTTTTACAAGAGAAACTTACTTGGGGAAGAGGCCTCTCTAGCAATAACTATGATATATAAACAAAGACATCCATTTTTTAAAATCTGTGACCTAAGATCCCTTTTAGCTCTGAAATGCTATGCTCTGTGTTCTAAGGTCCCTTCCAGCTCTTAGACACTATGTGCATTGGTGTAGAAACTATGTGATCAGCCTTTTAGGCTAAGTGTACAACTATTGAAACTGTTCCTGCCCCCTGTCCCTTAGTTATGGGAACAATTTTTTTGGATGGGGGGAGAAAGAGGTTTGTAAAATGCAGCCATATAGCTATGATTCAAAGGCCCTCTCCTCACATGGGATAGGCCAAGGGGAGAATGTGAAGCAAAGAATTGTGAGCAAATGTAGAAATAGTTTTCAATGGTCTGCATGCCTACTTATGAGGGATATTATAGAAAGAATTCCTGCTTTAGGTAAGAGTGGGACAAGATGATTTACCATGAGACAATGGATAGTCTAACTTGAGTACAGTGGCAAGTATGTATTGGTGTGCTGAACCGAACAATATTGAATTAAAGGACCTGAGATTCAAACCAGGCTGTATGTGGTCCCTGCCAGGAATATCCATTACTCTAAGGGACATTTGGTTGCACATTTGAGCTAAAGGTACCTTCCAGCTCTAACAATCACATGGTGTAAACTTAGGAAATTTTCTAGACTTGGGCAGGAAAAAGCCCTGAGTAAAAAGTCCTGCTCTAATACCTTCTGAACATCAGTTTCCTCATCTCTAGCACGGGCTAGCATGGGGATAATGACAATTTTTCTATCTACTCCTATGGTGTTCTTTTGGAGAAAGTACATTATAGAAATTGAAGTTATGTATCATCAGTTATTAGGGAATGCCCTATTGGCATCTCAAACTCAGCGTCTCTAAAACTGAACTACTCATGCTTTCCCACTAGATCTTTATGACCTCTAAAGTTCCTTATTACTTTTGGAGACACCTCTATCCTCCAGTCATCCAAGTTCATAACTCAACATCATCCCTAACTCTTCCCTCTCTTTCATCCCTCATATTAAATGAGTTGTCAAGTCTTGTCAATTCTCCCACCACCACATCTTCCTATCTCCCTTCCCCTCTCTAGTTAAAAGGTCACCAACTTAATCTAAACTTAATCGCTTCTTGCCTAGACTACTATTATAGCCTCAAAATTGCTCACCAGTGTTTCCCCTCTCCAATCTGTTCTTCATAGAACTGTTGCAATTATCTTCCTAAGGTATTAGTCTAACTCTCCCACTCAAAAAACGTCAATGGCTCCCTATTAATTCTAGAAAGGAATGTTGGGCCCCTCACCCCAATCTGGCCCCAACCTACCTTACCAGCCTGATTTCATATTATTTTTCAATTTCCAGAAAAACTAACTCCCACCTTTGTGCATTTCCATGCCTATAACTACCTGTCTGACTCTATATCTTCCTTCAAGGCTCTAATCAATTACCAAATTCTCCATGAAATCTTCACTGCTCCAACCCCTAAGTTGTTAGTGTTCCGTCTCTTCTCATATTACCTTGTATGTGTGTACCTACAGCACTAATGGCAAAAAGGCATCCAAGAATACTAAGAATCATACCATTTCTATACCTTCTATAGACATTATCTAAGCTATTGGTACTCTAACCATAAAATCTTTATATAATGACCATTGAGTGAACATAGTACTAAAAAAAGGAAATCATATCAATTTTAACATTCCCACTATAAATGAAACTAAAAAAAAGTTAGATCTAAATGAAAGGATGGCTCATAGGTCCTCCCTGGAGAGGCAAATGAAAAAAATGGTTTAACTATTTGTTCAAAGGTAAGGAGAAACATAATTTCATGGGACATTTGGTGATCTCATATTGCAGGGTTCATAAGTATTTGCACAAATATGACTGTGAAAATAATCACAGCTCATGAATCAATATATGTTGCAGAGAACGAGAAGGTAGATTCTACAAAGTATTCAAGACCTTCCAAGTTAAATCAACAATCAACATGTTGACAATGATTTCAATGTAAATGTAGGCATAGGAGAGGGCAACAAAAAAAATTAGAAAATATGGTTCTTGTATAAGAAATGAGATGAACCAAAAGCTTATTATAAATATAGATGCCTCATACCTAAATATCATGAATACTTTCTTCAAAAAAAGAGAAAGTGTAGTTCTAGGCAAGCACTAAATAATGTCACATTATCTTTTTATGGACAGGAGCAATGCCAACCTTCCACCCCGGTTCACACCTTAGGAATCATCCTTGACTCCTCATTCTCACCTCACCCTAAAAATCCAACCAGTTGACAAATCTTATTATTTCTATCTTAACATTAATCATATAGTCCCTTTCTCTCACCTCACACACCTACCACCCTAGTTCAAGCCCTCATCACCTCTCTCCTGGGCTATATTGTAATATGCTCCTAATTGATCTCCATCCTTCAACACTCCCCCCACTCCTCTCTCTCTCTCTCTCTCTCTCTCTCTCTCTCTCTCTCCCTCTCTCTCCCTCTCTCTCTCTCTCTCTCTCTCTCTTCCCCCCATTTAGATAACTCCACCACATAGCCTCCAAAGTGATTCTACAAAAGTATAACTCTCACCATGTTGCCTCCCAACTCAATAAACTCCAGTACCTTCCTGTTACTTCAAGGATCAAATAGAAACTCCCCTAGAATTTAAAACCCTTTACAACCTACCTGACCTTTTCCTATCTTTCCATTCTCCTTACATATTATTCCTTTCCATGTACAATGTAGTCTAGCCATACTGGCCTACCTCATATTTTGCAGTTCATCTCTCATATCCATGCCTTTGCAATGACTGTTCTCTATTCTTGGAATTCTGTCCCTCCTTACTTCTATCTCTTAGAGTTCTTAGCTTCCTTTAGGACTAAACTCAAGGGTTACCTTCCATAAGAGACCTCTCCTGGTTCCCTTAACTGCTAATGTATCCCCATACAAGGTTACTTTGAGCCTGTTTGTATATGTCTGTATATATGTATGTCTAGAGAGGGAGAGGAGAGAAAAGGAGGAGACATGGAGACAGAGAGATAGAAACGGGGGAGAGGGAAAGGAAGAGTGATTCCCTGTTTGATTGTAAGTAACTTGAAAGGACTATTTTATTATTAGCTGCATATCCCTAGTTCCTATCACATTGCCTGGAACACAGTAGGGACTTAATAAATGCTTGTTGACTGATTAATCGATATGTCCTAAATTGTCCTTCTATGATTTGTCAGACCACTGTCTCAGAACAAAGATCAAAATTAATATGATACTAGAAGAAAATAAAAATGATAAGATATGGTATGAAATGAAAACAACATCAATCTTGCCTCTTTAAGAGAGTTATCAATAACAAAAGAGGGGACTAGATGGAGGAAAAAATAATGATAGATTGTAGTCATTTCCTAAAGAATCCCTGTAAATCAATTGTGATAATGAGAAAGTAAAAAGAGCCTAGATTACAACCAAACACTTGGTCTCCTTTCTAAGTAGAGAGAGATGACAGCCAAGGGTAATACCAATTTGCAATAGAAACTCATTTGTAAAATCTAATTGAGAGGAATGTTGAAATACTATAGAAAGTATCATTTCATAAAACAGCAAGAAGCAATGGAAGGAAAAAAATAGAGAAAGTTTGGAAGATACCCAACTAAGTAAAGTTATCCTGAGGACATTAAGGATAAACTTGGAAGGACCACAAACAGATGAAAAATAGATAAAATCTGTCAAGATTTCTATAACAAACTCTTTTTACCACCAAAATCAGGGGAGCCACCACATTTCATGCTCCATGGAGAAATGTAAATGGTACCAAAAGGGGGCAGCTAGGTGGCAAAGTGAATAGAGTGTTGGGCCTGGAGTCAGGGAGACCTGAGTTCAAATCTGACCTCAGATACTTCCTAGCTGTGTGACCCTAGGCAAGTCACTTAACCCTGCTTGCCTCAGTTTTTTTCCTCTGTAAAATGATCTAGAGAAGAAAATGGCAAACCACTCCAGTATCTTTGCCAAGAAAACTCCAAATAGGGTCACAAAGAATTGAATACAACTGAAATGACTGAACAACAATTGAAAGGGATGTGGAAAAATAATTGGATTATACCTAGAGAAGGTCCATTCTGGAAATAAAATAATTTTGAAGGCATTAAGGGATAAATTCTCAAGGTACCTAAAAAAGGAAAGATATTAATTGTATAGAAAGAATCCTGCATTTCATTATTGGCAAATATAAAAGAAGACAACCAAGAGAATAATATTGATAGCTGCCAACATATATGTCTACTTTCCTATTCATATGAATTTTTATGAGCACTATTTACATATAGGTCACCTTGATGAAAGCTTAAGAAGAAATTAGGCAGACCACATTTTTACAGTCATGAAGTTGACTAAGAGATGACAAGAATTCAAGCTTTTTTGTGCTAATTATTTATTGACTTTTTTAAAAAGCTGATTGAGGAAAGCAAAACATTACCTTATTCTCATCTAATAAGGTTTCTCCTATGCATAAAAAAATCATACAAGACATAAGATTCCTTGAAAGATGTAGCAAAAGAAATAACCCTGTTCAACCCTCTTTTTATTCATATTATGCAAAGCAAAAAAAAAAAAACCAGGAAGATATGTACAAACCAAAGATGCTTGCCACTATCACCAAGGATGTCCAGGGTAGAGTAAAACAAAAAGACAAATTTGGTGAAATTTGACAGTTTCTGCTACTTGTGAAGGTTATTGTGTTCATTATATCAAGCACCAGGACATTCAGAGTCTTCTAAAAGTGGGTCATGATCATTCAAAAGCGTTTGACTTAACTATCCAAACAGGAAAAACCAAGCGGATGGAGAATACCCTCTCTGACCACATGATGATATATGGTTTGGGAAACAAATCATAAAGCTTGTCCTCCAGTACACATATCTGTAATACCAATGGACAATGACCTAGGGCCCAAACTTGAATAGGTGGTACAGAGCAGGCTGGATTGCCTTTGTGAAATTGCCCAGTTTTCTGGGTTACCCCATCCTTCTTCTGAAACAAAGACCCATTTCTTTGATATCTACAGTGTCCTAGTGATATTGCATACCTGTAATCCATGGAATGCTACAATCTCTGAAGAATGAAAGTTGATCATCTGAAGGAAAATGGAGAGGCGCATAGTGTCATAAGAAAGATGTGAATCATCACGAGGCAGGAATATTCAGGAGAAGTGGTGTAAATTATGTCATCAGAGAAATAAAGGGAGTAAATGGGTTGGTCACATTACCATGGAACTAGCCTGCATGTTTCATTGGCACACTGGTGAGAGAGCTTGAGGAAGGCCTCTGGTGTGCTAGGTGAGCTCAAGTAGGGTGGATATGGGGGGAGGATATGGACAAGAGTTACCTAAGATGGGAAGACATGCGCATCAAGATAACAGATACATCAGATTTTTAGTATATGTTGTATGCTCCCAGTAGCATCTAAATGCTTCTGATGTAAGTAACTAGATAAATATGTACATAGATCAATTATAAAACATTTTGTTTTTGTTGTTCAATCATTTGTCATGTCCAACCTTTTGTGACCTCATTTGGGGTTTTCTTGGCAAAGATACTGAACTGGTTTGCCATTTCTTTCTCCAGTTCATTTTACAGAGGAGAAAACTAAGGCAAGGTTAAGTGACTTGCCCAGGGTCACACAACTAGTAAGTATCTGAGGCTAGATTTGGACTCGGGTCTTCCTGACTCTAGGGCTGCTGTTCTATCCACTGTGCCACCTAGCTGCCCTGTGAAGCATTTACTAAGGCCTTGACAGGGGCCTGCCACTATCTTTAGTGCTGGGGATACAAATACAAGCAGGCAAGGTAGTCATTACCCTCAAAGAGTTTATGTTCTAATGGGAAAAAACAACATATAAAAAGGAACTGGAAGGAAGAACTTCAGAACCTACTTTGTGTTTCATCTTGGTTTCCCCATTGCCTGTTGCTGTCCATAGTGTAGGTGCTTAATAGATGTTTGTTGAGGATCTGGGTTCAGAGACAAGCTTTGCTTCTTACTACATGTGAGAACTCAAGTCTCTTAGGCCTGTTCAAAAATCTATAAAATGAGGGAGCTGATCTAAGATATCCCTCAGGTCTCTTCCAGCTCCAGATCTAATTTATGGGTAAATACATGGGTTACTCTTCCGTAGCATACTATTCAAAGGCTGAGAGTCCTTGGCTTCCTCTTCATGACAAGTCTGCCTTCCATGGAGCTACTCCCTTCACCTTATTTCTATTATCAGAGTCTATCACCTCTTAGGGGCTGTTTTGTGTACCTTGTGTTCACTCATATACTGTCAAGATTCACCTTTCTCAGTTGGCAAGGGCATTACAAGGTCCAATAGGTATCCCACTATGCTTGTAACCTGGCACTGAGATCCCTACTTCCAGAGTGTTCCGTGAAACACAGGGCCCCTTAGAATCATACTGGATGGCACCTTAGAGATGATCTAGTTCAACACATTCATTTTTACAAGTGAGGAAACTGAGGTCTCCAAAGACTAAGTGAATTTTCTATGGCCATGCTAGTAAGCAGCAAAGACATCTTTGCCCATAGTATATCTTCTGCTTAAGTGTAACCAGTGAAACTTGGTTCAGCATCCACCCTCACAAGAGACAGCCTAGTATAGTGGAGAGAATACTAGGTTTCAAATCAAAGAGACTGGGTTCAATGTCCAGCTTTACAGCTCAGACTTTGGACAAGTCACTTAAATCCTCTGAGATTCAGATTCCTCATTTTTAAAATGCTGGGCTGGATGACATAAATTCTAAAAGTCCTTTGCTGTTCTAACTTACTTGTTCTAACTTGCTATAACTTACTATTCTCTTGCAATTCCTTTCTTCTTAACATCGTCATTCCAATGTCCCTCATCACCACCATTACCACCCCCCACACATGCAGGAGTCTTACAGTATGGTTTAAAGTACAACCTCTCCCATGGATGGGCACATTTTAAAGGGGACCACAAAAATGAAGTCTTTAAGATACAATGGAATGATGCTCTAATGGAGGTCCTTCAAGTATTGTGTAGGTAAGATAGAAAAGTGCCCAGTGTCACTGACATCACACTATGTAGGTACACACCAAAGAGTAAACTGTAATGGTTAATACATAGGCAATCACTGTATAACGCAACATACCATGTATTATACATGGTATGTCACAGAATTTGGAACCAGATTTGAAGTTAGAATGCCCAGGTTGAAATGTGTGACCCTGGGTACACAAGATTAATTAAACTCCTTGAGCCCCAGTTTTCTGCCTATAAAAGAAAGATCATATTAATTGTACCCCATTCCACTCCCATATACCGGCATTATTGTGAGAAAAGGGCTTGATAGATCTTAAAATGCGGCAGAAATGTGAATTGTCCTATAGGCATCTCCTCCTATGACCAGACCACGTCAAATGGCCAGGAGCTAGTCAAGCAGCTTCTCATAACCAGAAAACAGAAGAAAAGTCTGGCTGCTAGATCACTGTTTAGTGAATGTTCTTTCACCCAGGCACCCTATATCACCCTGGCTGTAGAGCCAATGGCTCAGGGGGATTTTAGGCTGAGAAAGGGAGTAATTTGTACTTATGACATGTTAATGAATTTCTGAACGGAGGAATTAATTACTGCCTGTCGAAATTAGACTTCCCCCCATCCTCTGAGATGCACCTTCTTTTTATCCTTAATTAATTTTTAAAATTACGACATCAGTGAAGATTCTAATTTACTTCGCGTGTAATATGATTTCTCTGATAAGCAATTTCACTTTGTAGGTGGAGCCTGCCTGCTCTCAGTTGGTCACAAAAACTCCCTTGGGCAGGGGGGCGGGGGGGAGGGACATAAACACCAGCAGGACCATCGCTGTGAGAGAGCTTGGAGAGCTCCCAACCATGTGCCCTGCTTTTTTCTTTCTGTGAAAGAAAATCTCTGTCCCTGGTACCTGCTCACACAAACAGGGATGAGAGGGGAGCTTCTGGGTTTCCAAACTGTAACTTCCTCATAAAACAAATATTTTGAAAAGCTTTTGGATTGTACTTTTATTGGGGCAGGGGAGGTAAAAGAGGAACGATGACAGGAAGGGAGAAGAAATTCTTCTTCCCACATTCATAATTTAATTTTTTTATGGTTTTTCCTTTTATGATTGTGTTTGCTTTCATTTTCCACATATTTATTTAGTTGGTTGTCAATTAGTGTCTATTCTCCCAGCGACAAGCACATTAGCAGCTGCAGAAATTCAAATTAAAATTCCCAGGCCAGTTGTGTACATATTAAAGCAGCGTCTTGCGGCTCCTGCTAAGTCAATAGCACCTTTTTGTTCCATATTTCAAAAGACGACCTTCCTCTCTATCCTCCTATCTTCGTGCATGTTTTTTTTTTAAGTCTGACTCTCGAATATTTCACTGAGCAAGTGAAACAGCTTTTGAAGTTCTCTCCCCCACATTTTTTTTAAGAAGAAAGATTTTGTGTAAATATATCAGGATGCAACTTCCAGATACAACTTTGAGCGGGAGAATATATGAGCAATCATCATCTAGATTAATAAAATAGCATGTAGAACAACCTTGGTCCTGGAAAACTGAGAAGGAAAGATACTTTCCTCTCCACAACAGAGAGGAAAAGGCTACTGGGGTGGAACACACCATTAGATGCAGTTGCCTTGTTGGTTGGTATTGCTTAAATATTTTTCTTTTTTACAATGACAGGTATAATGAGAATGTTATAAGGGAAGTGACTTGCCCAATTTTGTATAGTTAACAAGAAGCAGAGTCATCATAAAATATTGTAAATTGATTTATAATACAAATAGTTGCTATGCAATACAGTTGTTAGAGTGCCAGACTTAGAGTTAAGAGATCTGGGCATAAATACTCTGACATTTAATAACTGTGTGACCCCCAGCAAATCACGACTCTTACATGAGTCTCAGTCTCTTCATCTGTAAAATGGGAATAGTCAAATTGCATTGAACAAAAAAATTGTTAAAAACCATTATTAATTTTGAAAGGCACTATGCTAAGCACTAGGGGACATCAAAACACATATACATGCAAAAAGCGTGTCCCTATTCTCAAAGAATTTCTTGTTAGTTGGGAACATAGCATGTACCTAGATGAATATAATTCAAGGTAAGTAAAATGGGAGTAAACACTATAATAAGTGAAGGTGGGGAGAAGCTTGAATAAAGAAAGGCTTCAAAGAGGTGGAGATATGTGAGCTGAGTGTCAAAGGAAGATAAGGGGACTGAAAGGTGGAGAAAAGAAAGGAGGGCTTTCTAGACATGGGAGATGAGCCATGTAAATGGAGGAGAGGAACCACATGCTCAGGAAATAGTTGAGTCCAGCTTCACTAGAATGTGGATTGCATAAAAGGGAATATAAAAATGGGGAAGAAGGGAATGCTTCAGGGAAGACACGATGAGTTATAATGGAAATACCCAACTCTCTGATTTGGAGCATGCACAGACCTTCTGGAACTCTTCCCAAGCTGCTAAACAGAAAGAAGAGAAGGTTTTTTGATTGGCTTCATAACCAGAATCAGGGTGAATTAAAAAGTTATTAGTGAACCAGAGCCTTGCCCTTGCTCTGGTTCTCTCCTCCCTGGCTGACTTCTAGTGAGAGAGGAATGCTTTAGGCCTCTGAGTGGGGCCTCATTCCCTCCCCATCCAAGCTTACACATACTCCATCCTCTGCAGAGATGGGAAACCTGCAACCTTAAGGCCACACATGGTCCTCCAGGTCCTCAAGTGAGGCCCTTTGACTAAATCCAAACTTCATAGAATAAGAACCTTCATAAAAGGTCTTTCACAGAACCTTAATACAAGGATTTGTTCTGTAAAACTTGGACTCAGTCAAAAGGTCACACCCAAGGACCTAAAAGGCCAATGTGGCCTCAAGGCCATAGGTTCCCTACCCCTGCTCTAGAGTTTATTTGCTTTTTTGTATTTGTTCTCTTCCATGTTTTACATAAAAAAGATTAGACATGGCTATTTTCCTGTGGTCTTCAAAGAGTCAAGAGAGTGGAGGTATGCATCAGGGTTTGGGAACTGAAATCCACAATGGAATTTGCCAAAAAAAAACAAACAGAGAGTAAGAAGGGAAGGCCTAAATGATTTGCTTGACCTGGCTCAGCAGTAAAGTAGACATAAATTTATCTATCAGCCATGCCGTATTTGGAAGTGAACTTGGTAAGGCAAACACTACATAGAAATGTCATTAAGTTTGAGACTGTTCTCCCCACAGACCAATGTAGAATGAGGGAGAGTGTGTCCCCCAGGTATTAAGGAGAAAATTATTATATTTCTATTATTGTTACATCTTCACAGTACAGTAAATATCCCTTTGTGAAAGTGAACTGATGCTTATTGGTTACATGGAACTGGGGCTTTAATTACTTGCAATTGACAGGTGGAGGAAGGATCAGGGAACACATCCAAATGGAGGCTTGAGCCAACAGCATTAGAGAAAGGCACCCCTAACCCCTATAGAGTACCTCTTGAGCCCCATTCAGAAGCTTATAGCATGTCTCTCTTATTGGAAGACAGTCAGGGAGGGAAGATGCAAACTAAGGTCCTCACCCTGACTGGCTAGAAACTTTTGTTCTGGCTATGCAGTCATTCAAAAAGGCTACTCTTTATCACATGCCTAGCAAACCAGAACCACTTATACAATTTCTGTGTGTGCTGCAAATCAGGGAGTAAGACATTTCCACATAAGGGATCAGTTTCAGCACCCCTTGCCCACCCTCTCACATCCATCCATTAAAGTATTAATATATGTAATATTGGTTATTGTCCTTTGTGCTTAAAGAGGACCAAAATGACATCACTATGTGAATCAGGGTCAAAGTGCAATGTGTCCAACTGTGGCATATCTGACCAATACAAGCTCAGAAGTCTCTACCACAGGTTGGGTACAAATAGTCCATAAGAACATTTGGGGTGAAGATGCCTCAAAATTTGTGCATCTCACATTTCTTTCTAGCTATTGCAAATCTGCTTTGCTTATAAAGTATGGCACTTTCTTTGATGCAGGCACATCATGCTAGGTAGTCCTGTGCCAGTGTCTCACAATTAATTCCAAAGTTCTTCAGAGAGACCTTGAAAGTATCCTTGTATCACTTCCTTTGTCCTCTATTGTGAGGGCTTGCCTTATGAGAGTTGTCTGTAAAATAGTCTTTTAGGCAAACCTGGGTTTGGCATTTGAACAACTTGGACAGCCCATTAGAGATGCACCGTCTGCTTGGCAATTCAGCTCAAGAAAGAACCTCCATATCTGGTACCTTGAACTGCCAGGTGAGCTTCAGAATCTTCCTAAGACAATTCAAATGGAAGTGATTCAGTTTTCTGGCATGGCGCTGGTAGACTGTCTAGGTTTCACAGCCATACAATGAGGTCAGCAAAACAGTTCTGTCAACCTTCAGTTTGGTAGGCAGTTCAATCCTCTTCTCTCCCACACTTTCCTTCAGAGCCTCCCAAACACTGAGCTAGCTCTGGAAATAGTAAAATGGGAGGGGTGATGTCTTTTGACTCACCCATAAATTGGATTTAAGTGAGGCAGAGTTGTGTGAAGTCATCAGCCTCACTCTATTCCAGAGTCACTGGAGTCCAGTGTAAGACAAAAGCCAAAATGACTGGCAATGGCTTGGGATGCAGTGGAAAGCCTTGGAGTCCTCGATGTCTGACCAAGCTCTAAGAACTCCATAGCACCTTCTACCACCTCCATGGCCCATTGGAATAAACTGTTCTCATATTCCCATTCCACTGGGGAAATCTTCACATATTTGGGATAGACATTCCCCCCACCCCTACTCACGGATGAGTTAAGGTCCATATTTACTTTAAACCTGGTTTAGCCCATCTGCCAAAAGAGTTTAACAGGGTATGGATGCTGAACATGTCACCATTTCTTGGAGCCACAGGTGACAGTTGGGAGTCAAGTAGACACCAAAGGTGGAAAGCAGCCCTTACACCAAAGATACTAGCCTTCTCTGACACTCCTAAACCCTATATGTAATATAAAAATGGAAGTACATCTCAGAACCAGTTTGTGGAAGGCTTCAAATGCCAGTCTGAACTGTTTGTATTTTATCCTCAAAGCGATGGGAAGCTACCAGTGCAGGAGAGGGACATGGTCAGACCTGTGCCCTGCTGGACCATCATTTTGACTGCTGTGTAAAGGATAGATTGGAGGAGGAGGACACAAAATAGGGAGATGAATTATTAGGTCATTTCAGGAGCTCAGGGAAGACGTGATGAGGACTTAAAGTAGTTCAGTGGCCGTGTAAATAGATCAAAGGAGAGGGTTGCAAAAAATATTGTGTAGAGAGAATCAACAAACCTTGGTAAGTAAATGTGTGTGGCACATGAGAGAGAGAAGAGCTGAGCCTGACCCCAAGGTTACAAGCCTGGGAGATTCTGGGAATAGAGGTGCCCTGAACAGAAATAGGAAATTGTTTTTACATCTAATTGGGAAAAATAAAATATTAAAAAAAAGAAATTAGAATGTGTAAACTTTAAAATATTTATTAAGTCATTAAAATAATAATAAACCCATCACATATTAACATAAAGAGCATTTTAGATGAAAACTATATTTTCTAAGACAAAAAAATGAAAAGAGTGGCATTGGTTTACATATTTTTGCAAATCTCTTTAACGTCTGACTTAATAGAAGACAGCTGGATTCTCATCTCTGCTTCTGCATTAAATCTGTTATGAGCTGTTGTTTTGGCTGAAGCAGATGAAGAAAATCTGGCCTCATGTAGATATGTAGTTGGAAAAGGAGGAGCATTTTAATAGGCAAATAACATCTTGGTATTATTATGAAATAGCTTTGACCTTGTGGATCTTCTGAGAGGGTCCTCAGGAAAGCATCTCAGAGGGCCCAGGGGTCCTAGGTTAAATGATTTGCCCAAGATCATACAGCTAATAAGCATTAGAGCCAGTTTGTGAGTTTAGGCCTTTGGATTACCTGTCCATCATAACATAACATTGCACAGAGTTGAAACTTAATACGTTCTTGTATTGTGCAATTAAGGTGTTTTATTTTTCATTCCAAGAATCATAGGTACATCAGAGATCATTTAGAACCACTCCCTTATTTTATAGATGAAGAAACTAGAACATAGGGAAATGGAATGATTTAAGGATCACATTTAGAAAGTCTAACTCACATTTGGGTAAAGCACTTTGTGAGTCTTAAAATGTAACCTAAATGTGATTTTTCATTTTTATACATGTAACATTTTAACATTTACAAAATATATTTCTCACAACAATCCTCTGAGGAAGGTAGTCTAATGAACAGAATTGATTATTCCCATATTAATCATCTTGTGAAACAAAACACACACCAAAACCAAAAAAACAAAAGTAAAAAAAGAAAGTTTTAAAAAAGTATGCTTTGATCTGAATTCAGACTCTATCAGTTCTTTCTCTGGAGGTGGATAGCATTTTTCAGAAGTCCTTTGAAATTGTATTGAATCATCGTATTGTTGGGAATAGCTAAGTTATTCACAGTTGATCATTGTATAATATGGCTGTTCTCCTGGTTCTGCTCACTTCACTTTGCATCAGTTCATGTAAGTCTAACCCTATTTTTCTAAGAGCATCCTGCTCATCATTTCTTATAGTACAATAGTATTCCATCACAATCATATGCTACAACTTGTTCAACCATGCTCCAATTGAGGAACATCCTCTCAATTTCTAATTCTTGGTCACCACAAAAAGAGCTACTATAAATATTTTTGTACACACAGGTCCTTTTCCTTTTTGTTTTTTATTCTTTTGGAATATAGACCTAGTACTGTATTGGTTGCTTAAAGCGTATGCATGGTTTTATACACTGTTGGGCATAATTCCAAATTGCTCTCCAGAATGGTTGAATCCATTCACAACTCTACAAACAATGCATTAGTGTCCAAATTTTCCCACATCCCCTCCAACATTTGCCCTTTTCTGTCATATTAGTCAGTCTGATAGGTGTGAAGTGGTACCTCAGAGATGTTTTAATTTGAATTTCTCATATCAATAGCAATTTAGAGCATTTTATCATATAACTATAGATAGCTTTGATTACTTCATCTGAAAACTGCCTGTTCATATTTTTGACAGTTTATCAATTGGGGGATGGCTCTTCTTTTTTTTATAAATTTGACTTAGCTCTCTATATATTTAAGAAATGAGACCTTTATTAAACTTGATATAAAATTTTCTTCACAGTTATGATCACTGTGTATTTCCCTACAGACTATTTTCCCCCTGTTTATTCTACTCTGTCTCCTTTCAACCTGTCCATCCTCAAAAGTGTTTAGCTTCTGACTACCATCTCCCCTAACCTTCTCTCCCTTTTATCAGCTTCCTTTCTCCTTCATTTATCCTCTTCCCTTCCTACTTTCCTGTAGGATTAGGTAGATTTCTATACCTGCCTGATTATGTATGTTATTCCCTCCTTGAGCCAATTCTGATAAAAGCAAAGTTCACTGTGCTCCCCACCACCTCCCCCATCTTCTTTACTGTACAAGGTCTTTCATGCCTCTTTTATGTGAGATAATTTACCCCATTCTACCTCTCTCCTTCTCCCAGTGCATTCCTCTTTCTCACCTTAATTTTATGTTTTTAGATATCATAGCATCATATTCAACTTACATTTGTGCCCTAATAATGAGAAAGTTCCTAGAAGTTACAAGAATCATCTTACTGTATAGAAATGTAAACACTTTAACCTTATTGAATCCTTTATGGTTTCTTTTTCTGTTTACTTTTTTATTCTCTTATTGAGTCTTATATTTGAAAGTCAAATTTCCTATTCAGCTCTGATCTTTTCATCAGGAATGCTTGAAAATCCTCTATTTCATTGAAAATCCATTTTGCCTCTACAGTATTATACTTTGTCTTGCTAGATAGGTAATTCTTGGTTATAATCCTAGCTCTTTTGCCCTCCAGAATATAATATTACAAGCCCTTTTATCCTTTAATGTAGGAGCTGCTAAATCTTATGACTGACTGTGACTCCATGATATTTGAATTGTTTCTTTCTGGCTACTTGCAATATTTTCTCCTTGACCTGGGAGCTCTGGAATTTGGCTATAGTATTCCTGGGAGTTTTCATTTGGGGATCTCTTTCAAGATGTAGTCAGTAGATTCTTTTAGTTTCTATTTTACCCTCTGGATCTAGAATATTTAGGCAATTTTTCTTGATAATTTCTTGAAGGTGATGTCTAAACTCTTTTTTTTCATGACTTTCAGGTAGTCCAATCATTTTAAAATTATCTCTCCTTAATCTTTTCTTCCAAGTCAGTTGTTTTACCTATGTGATATTTCATCTTTTCTTCTAATATTTCTTTCTTTTGATTTTGTTTTATTGTTTCTTGATGTCTCATGAAGTCATTAGCTTCTACTTGCCCAATTCTAATTTTTAAGGAATTATTTTCTTCAGTGGGCTTTTGCACCTCCTTTTAGATTTGGCCAATTCTACTTTTTAAGAAGTTCTTTTCTTCATTAAATTTTTGTACCTATTTTACCATTTGGCCTATTCTATTTATCAAAGTGTTGTTTTCTCCAGTGTTTTTGGTGCCTATTTTAACAAACCAGTGACTTTTTTATTTTTTGCATCACTCATTTCTCTTCCCAATCATTCCTCTACATCTCTTCTTTGATTTTTAAAATCTTTTTTGAAATAAATATGGAGTCTGAATACAGAGTGAAGCAGATTATTTTCTTTTGTTGCTTTTTCTTTCTCATGGTTCCTCCAATTTATTCTAATTTTTCTATACAACATGATTAATGTGAAAATATGTTTAATAGGAATATATGTAAAAGCCTATATCAGATTTCATGCCATCTTGGGTAGGGGAAGGGGAGAGAGGGAGAAAAATGTAAAACTTAAAAGAAGTAAATGTTGAAAACTACAAATAAATTAAATTTAAAGAAAAAAAAGTCTTTTTTGAGTTATTCTAGGAATTCTTTTTGGGTTTGAGATCCATTCACATTTTTTCCTTGAGACTTTGGATGTAGTAGTGGTTTTGACTTTGTTATCTCCTTCTGAGTTTGTTTTGATCTTCCCTATCACCATATGAACTTTCTATGACCAGATTCCTTTGTTGTTGTTGTCTGCTCATTTTTCCAGCCTATTTCTTGTCTTTTAACTTTATAGTAAACTTGGATTTCACTCCCAACATGGAAGAGGCACTGTCCTAAGATTCACAATTTTCGTGTATCTTTTTTTTTTAGAGCTAGTACTGGAAATCAGTAAGTTTTCAGTTCTTCCTAGGTGGTATGATCAAAGGAGCAGTGTGTTTACTACTCTTCTGGCTTGTGCTCTGGTCTGTGAATGACCACAAGCACTCTTTTCCACCCTGAAACTGTGACTATGGTCCCCATTCCCATGGGACTGCAAGTTCTGGTGTGTTAGTGTTCCTCCTTACCCTGGAATTGTGACCCATGACTATGAACCAAAACTGAATATGGGCACTGTGATCCATGACTACAAACCAAATATGAATATGGGCACTGCAACAGAGTCCTTCACCCAGTGCCAGCAAAGGGACCCCTGTAATCTCCTTCTGACTAGCTATCCAAGCTCCTTACTATTTGGGAGCTTAGAGCTCTAGAAGTCCCTGCTACCAATTAGTTGTCCCCAAGGCCTGATGTTTCCCTGCTGGGGTGTTGCCTGAACTGGACTGCTCCCTATTCTCATCTAATTCAACAGACATTTCCTGCTGACCTTCTAAGTTCTCTTAGGCTGGAAAATTGTTTCACCCTGTCCTTCGTGGGTTCTGACGCTCCAGAATTCATTCTGAGACATCATTTAAAGTTGTTTGGAGAGGAATTTGGGAGAGCACAAGTAAGTCCCTGCCTTTTCTCCACTTTTCTTCTTTTGTCTTGGCTCTGTTCCCATCCCCATTTTAGTTTCTAATATGGTAAATATTTATAGATACACAAAAGTATGCAGGAACCAGATTGTGCTGATTCAGAGAACCAATTGTGAAATCTTCAGTATGAGCATTTACATCTGAGAAATTAGTAAACACTACAGATCAGACCTTGGTTTATTGTTGATTGTCTAGACTTAAGAAAGTAATGGAGAATATGTTAATAATTCAGATTAAACTTAAATGTGTACCACGCATACTATTTTTCAGAATTGTTAAACATTTATCAGCACACCTCTGAATATAACCCCTTTACATACACACACATGTAAACAAACATTCTTTGGGGTCTTCATTAATTTAAGTATCTAATGGGGTCTGACACTAAAAAGTTTGGGGACCACTGACAATCTATCTGAGTTTCAGTTTTCACATCTGTAAAATGGGAATAATATTGTTGCCTACAAAGTTGTTGAACCAATCAATAAGTATCTATATAACATCTTCTGTATACCAGGCACTGTTGAGTGCTGAGATTCAAAGACAAAAATGAAATCATCCCTACGCTCATGGATCTTAAAGAGGAAACAACATGTACATATATAAACAAATACAAAATGTATTCGGAGTAAATACAAATACAAAGTAATTTGTGGGATAGGGTGAAGCAATAGGAACTGGGAAGATCAGAAGGGGCCTCAGTGTAGAAGGAGATGGTCCTTGAGCTGAGTTTTGGAGGAAGCTCCAGAGAAGAGAATGAAAAGCATTCCAGACATGGGAGCCAGACTATACAGAAACATGGAGATAGAATGTTATCTATGAGGTTATTGAAGGAGATCAGTTTGCCTGGACTAGAGAGTGCTTAAAGAGGATTAATACATATACCGACACACATATATGTGTGTGTGTGTGTATATATATGTACACATAAACACATACATATGCATATTTATACATATATGTGGGTGTATCTGGAAAAGTAAGTTAGAATCAGACATTGAAAGGCCTTCAGTGCTGAACAGAAAAATGTGTGGTGCTTTATTTTGGTGGGAGGAGTGGCTGAAGCATGGTGGAATAGGGAAGGGAGGCGAAGGACGTGGTCAGACTTGTCTTTTAGGAATACACTTTGGCAGCTGTGTGGGAGATGGATTGGAGAAGTGAGAGGTCTGAGGCAGGGAGATCCAATTAAGAGAATTTTGCCTCTGTCTAGGTAAGAAGTGAGGAGAGCCTGAAATGGATTCACAGCTGCATGAATATAAAGAAAAGAGGTGGATGCAAGAAATTTTGTTGAGGTAAAAATCAACATGTCTCAGTAAATTATCAGATATAGGAGGTAAGAGAAAGTGAAGAGTGAAAGAATGATGCTATCCTAATCAAAAATAGGGAAGTTAGGAAGAGGGATGGGTTGGGAGTCGGAGAAATCATCAAATCCCTTTTTAGATATGTTGAGTTCAAGATACCTATAGAACTTTTTTTTTCTTTTTTTTTAAGCAATTGGGGTTAAGTAACTTGCTCAAGGTAACATGGCCAGTTATTTCTGGGTGTGGTGCTGAGTATCTGAGCCCAGATTTGATCCCCAGGTCATCCCGACACTGGAGCCGGTGCTCTTACTCGCTGTGCTACCTGGCCGCCCCCACCTATAGAACTTTAAATATTCACATGAGTCTCTGTGATCTCATTCATTTGGACGTCCTCTCCAGTGACTCAGATTGCAGTCCATCCATGCATCCCACCCTTTGTGACTCTCACCCATATCCTCCCAAAAAGCTGGCCATAGTGCATCAACGCCACATGCTGGAGGTTTCCCTTTCTTCCTCCTGACACTGCAAGAGTACCAAAGAGTACCATCATCTCTTGCTCTTGTCACATGACTGACCCATCCTCTCTTCCTTTACTACCCTTCTCCAGTGATGCCCTTTACTGTTGTTCCTCAGAACGCCTTGCTGGTTCCATGCCCCTGTTCTCATTCACCGTGTACCTTTCCCCCGTCCTATGTTTGGGGCTCATCTTCAGCTTCTCAGAGGCAGTGGTTAGCCATGCTTTTATGCCATCTAACAACACCACCAAAATGTTCGTATTAAAAAGATGAGCCTTAGTTGTTATGGGAAGCTTGATCCAGGATAACTTGATCTGGACATTCCAACAAGCCAATTAGAGCACTTCATTACATCCAGACAGTCCATAAATAGACAGCATAAAGATACTGCAGGTCTCTTCCAGATAGGTGGTAACAAATAAAAGAGTTCAAACTGGCCAAATTCACACTGAGGTCACTACCTGGCTCAGAAGGTGTTCCATACAATTCCTCTGGACATGATCAGACAACTAGAACCAAGAAAAAACCCTTGTTCTCCCTGTCTAGCCACATAATGTCTTCTATAAATTCCCCATCTCCTAGAGGAATCAACAAACAACAAGTCCAATGAAAAATTATATTTTCTAAAAATTTCCATTAATTATGAAATTGAGGAAGTTGGGTGGCACAGTGGATACAGTCAGGAAGACCCAAGTTCAAGTCCTGTATGACCCTGGGAAAGCCTTTAATCTCTGTCTCAGTTTCCTCATCTGTAAAACAGGGGTAATAATAACACCTACCTCACCGGTTTGTCATGAGGATCAAAGGAGGTATTTATAAAGCACTTTGCAAATTTTAAAGCATTATAAAAATAGTAACTATTATTATTAAAATGGTAAAAATGTGACCCGTTGCTGAATATTGATTGCAAAAGCCTACCTGTACCTTACTTATTGCCTATGGGACATCTAACTGAAAAAGTCTACTAGGTAGTTGGTGACGTAGGTCTAGAACTCAGGAAAGAAACTCATGTTGGATCTTACTAAATTATATCTTTTTTTTAAGCAATTGGGGTTAAGTAACTTGCTCAAGGTTACACAGCCAGGTGTTTCTGGGTGGATGCTAAGTATCTGAGCCCGGATTTGATCCCCAGGTCGTCCCAACACTGGGGCCAGTGCTCTTACTCGCTGTGCTACCTGGCCGCCCCTAAACTATATCTTTTGTGTGCAATATCATATTTTAATGTTAATGAAGTCAGAAAATCTGAGTTCATGGCCTACCTCTGTCACTTACCAACTCTGTTATCTGGATGTCTGGGAATAATCTTCATAAAGATCATTGAACCCATGGATGTTAAAGAGGTCACTGAGAAAGGATAGAGAAAGAAAACCAGGGGTCCAGGACAAAGGTGTACAAGATAGATCCACAGCTTGGCTTCAGAGCAAGAATGATGATCCAGCAAAGAATACTGAGGTGCAGACAGCCAAGCAGGAGAAGCAGGAACAAGCAGTATCATGAAAAGCAATGTTCAGAGGGAAGAGAATACCTGGGAGGAGAGGGTGGCTAGTAGTGTCAAATGCTCCAGAGGTCCAGAAAAATGAGGGCTCCCCAAAAAGTCACTAGAATTGGTGATCAAGATATTTGGTAACTTTGGGGATAGTAGTTTCAATTGAGCTAACAGGCTGAAAGCCAGATTACAGAGTATTCAGAAGTGAATGAGAGGAAGATGAGGCAATGAGAGCAGATTTTTTTTCTAGGAATTTGGCTGTGAAAGGGAGAAGAGATATAAGATAATAACTTGCAGGGCTAGTTGAGTCAGAAGAGGACTTTTTATTAGTTTTTACCCCCAATGATTTTTATACGTGGTGGTGATCTGAAATTTTTTAAGTGCTTTAAAAATAAAAGGTTGGCAAATAATATTGTTGGGTTTATATTAATAAATTTGACTAACTTTGTTCTCTTCCTCATTTTCCTTTTTTTAATTAATGTCCCTCCCACTCCCCCCTCAAAAAATAAAGCCCAAGGGAGGGCCTTTTTAAGGATGGGGAGACCCAGGTATATTTGTAGACAGCAAGGAAGGATCTAGGAAGTAGACATGGACATTTTTAAAACAATGTGGGCAATTTGCCTGAAAAGACAAAGGGATGAGATCAGGAGTAAAAGTAGAGGTGCTGAAGAAGGAAGTAGAAGAGTAAAAACTAGATTGACCTTGGTGAGGAGAAAGGCCCTTTCTTCATAGGTTGGAGTAAAGAAGAGAGAATAATAGATGATAGAAAGGGATTTGGAGATGTAGAGAAGAGGCAAAAAGAAAGACCATAGAAATGGCTTCTATTTTCTCAGTAAAGTATGAGGCAAACTCCTTATCCGAGAAAGGGGGAAGAGGGAGCTGGTATGCAGGGTTTGTGGAGAGAAATGAAAGTCATCATAATCTCTGTGGTCAGACAGTCAATTAGAGAAAAATACAAAGATCGCCTTGCAGCAATGAGGGCCCAGTTGAAATTAACATGTGAGATTAAGTAATTTAGCACAGTTGTATGACTTCCTCCAAAACCATTCCACAGCATATGATAGTAGGAGTGAAGAAAGTACAGTTATCCCTTCCACATCGCAACTTCCACATTGCTGTTTCAATATGTTGCAGGTTGGCATGAAAAATTAAATAGGAATTTGGGGGGAGTTTTGTGCAAGCCATGGATGACACATGAATGCTAGCAGACAAAACAGAAAAATACTTAATCCAAATTTTACACAAAGGTACTGTAAACACCCCATAAAAGAGAGTAAAAATTCAAACTTCTTTTCTGGTACAAAAGGAGGGTTAAAAATTTTTACACAGATTTTCTAAGTTGGGAGGGTGCTACACCCCTAACCTCCATGATATCGAAGCGATCACTGTAGTGGGTGGGAGTAATCTAGGTTTGAGGTTTGTCAAGGCATGAGGACAACAAGGGATTCAAAAGTAAGAGGATAGTGCTATAGGGTCAAGATTAGAAAGGATAATGAAGCCAGAGCAAGGGTAAATCTAGAAAAGCACTAAGGAGTGGAAGGACTGGAAAGCATGGTAAGGACAAAGAACAGATTTAGGAAGGGAATGGCATGGAAAGAGATGAAATGTGAGGAAAATGCCCTATAAAACTCTAAAACCCTTTAGAAATGTGAGTAGTTTGAGCTCCAACAATGTATCTAGGACCACTACCCTGCACCCCTCCCTCTCTTGCCTTACCCACAGGGCAGAGAGCACGACATATGTTCAATATTTAGAATTCTAAAATTTTAGATTTAAGTGGGAATCTTCTGTGATGGGAGGCTTCTTGGAGCCCAGACATTACAAATATAAGAAGCTAACTCTGCTTGCCCTGTAAGCCAATCCATATTGGAATACCCAACCCAAAGGTCATAAAGATTAACCTGTTAAAATCATAAAACATTTCTTCCAACATGATGGGTATTTGGCTAGTGCTTTTACTGCAGTTACAAATTAGGAAGACCAAATTACTTAAAGGAACAAGCTGATGATGATGATGATGATGATGATGATGATGATGATGATGATGGTTCTACAGACCATTCTTCAATGTAGCCACATCTTTGCAATGACTCCTCTTTGACCACACCTGACCGAAATCATGGAACAAGTATAGATACTCTGCCCATTTAAAAAATTATCATCTGCCATCTTGTTCCCAGATGAGGAACTGCCCCACCCATAGGATTTAAGGTAACTTTAGGGGGTCTTCTATACTGTCCTAAATTTGATCAAAACTACACTACCCTTAATCTGTTTTTCTCCAGAAAGTATAGTATGAAACCCTTCTATATACTCAAAACTCTTTGTCTTAAGTGAAGTCACAAGGGGTCAAATAAAATTAGAAAAACTCAAATACCTAAGGTAGCTGGATTGCACAGTAGATAGAGCACTTGGCCTGGAATCAGGAAGATCTGAGTTCAAATCTAGCCTCAGAAACTTAGTAGCCATGTAACCCTGGACAAGTTACTTAACTTCTATCTGCTTCAGGTTCCCCATGCACAAAATCGGAGTAATAATAGTAATTCTATCCCATGATTATCTTTGAGGATAAAATGAGATGATCATTGTAAAGCACTTAATACAGTAGTTAGAACATAGTAGGTGCAATATAAATGCTTGTTTCCTTCCTTCCTTTCATTCTTCCCTTTGTGACTGAATCCCTCATGCCTAAGACAGAGCTAAGAAGGGAAAGTAAGTCCCCTCCCTGACTATTGCTATCACTGCCTCACCCCCCCCACCTAATTTGCCTTGATATTCGACCAAATTGGTTTAGTTAATGTTTGCGTGTTAAAAGATGTAAATAGCCATAAAGTATTCAGCATTATTAATAAATTTGCTGCACACAATTAAGCACTGCTTGCTCTTCTTCCTGGGTCTCACCCAAAAAAAGATGTGGTGGGGGAAGTGGAGGGGAAATGCTCTAAAAGAAATAAGAGGCTTCCAAAGAGTTAGGTCAGCAGGGCCTGCCCTGCAAAGCCTATTTATTTGGTCCTGATTGAGATCCTTGTTAGTTTAACCTTGGATAATGAAGTGTGAAGAGTCCCAATCAAGCAATCAGAAGACTGTTTGCTGTGGCAGTAATTATGACCTCCTGGACAAGTCCCTATCCTCCTCTCAGCCTCAGTTTACTTCTATAGAAAATGAAGAAATTCAACTAGATAAACTCTACATTCCTCTCGGGCTCCAGCATCTTGGGACCAAAGGTCCCCCTCACTTCTAAATCTCTCGGTTTTGTGTTCTAATATTGTAGGTTTTTCCAGCTCAAATAGTCAAAATGAAGCTATGACATTTAAAACAATTGGCATCTGCAGGTACCTTTAAAGAGCAGTTTTAAGCAATAAATTATGGAGTAAATGCCTTCCATCTCTTAAATTACTTCATGGGCTGATTATGGTTGTGTTTTAAAAACAGTATTTATATTTTTTCTTATTCCCACCTGTACTGTAGGGATACGAATTTGGGAATCCAAGGGTCCCAGATGCTCAGCAGATGGCTAGCATGAACAGCTAATCCAAGAGGCAGCAGAATCCTGCGCTCATGAGTTCCTATTTATTTCAATCTGGTGTTTTGCCTCACAACAGGACTAATAAGCAATTACTCTAGCATCTCAAATGCTTATGCAGTGTAAATGTATCTGTCAGCCAGATTCCACATCATCAATAAAGACGCCAGAGTTGTTCATAATTCAGTGATCTATGCTTTGAGCATCTTTTTGGAATATAATTTAAAGATTGCAGACTTCTGATTCTGGCATTATTTTGAATGTGGTTTAGAAGTCACCAGCTGTGGAAGGCTCAGGAGGGCTTCCCGGCAGAGGTGGGCAGGCACTATTTGGACTCTCTAGGAGCAAACTGCTAGTCTAGTCCCAATATCATTGCCAAGATTCTCTTCTATGATTGAAATCTTTTTGATCTGCTTAATATTTCCTGGATCTATTTCTCAATAGCTCCCCAGGCCCCGCCCCAACCTGTTTCATTTGCAGTCTTTCCTAAGAGCACCTGCTTGGTGGTACTCTTGGTTGCCAAGGAAAGTCTGGCAATCAATCAGTCAACAAGCATTTATAAAGTACTAATTATGTACCAGGCCCCATGCTAAGCACTGAGGATACAAAGAAAAATAAAAACAGTGTCCCGGTCCTCAATTCCAATAAAGGAGACAACATGCAAATAACTATGTCCATAAAAGATATATATACATGTATATTATATATACACATATATGTGTATACAAACACACACAACCACACAGTGTAAATAGAAGGTAATCTCAAGGAAGGTACTAGCAGTTTAGGGTGGAAGGAGACCAGAAAAGGCGGTAGGATTTGAATCAGGTCTTAGAGATCAGGTGTGTCGGGTGGCAGAGGTGAAGGAAAGCATTCCAGCTGTGGGGGACAGCCAGTGAAAAGGCATATCATGTGGAATTAGAGCATTCTGCCTGAGGAATAGGATGTAAGTTAACATGGATAAATTATAGAGTATTTAGAAAGGAGTAAGATGTAAAATGACTGGAAAAGTAAGGAGGAACCAAAGAAATTTAATGCCAAACAGTGCATTTTATACTTTATCCTGGAGATACTAGGGAGCCACAGAAGTGTACCATGTAGGAGGGGTGACATGGTCAGACCAATGCTTTAGAAAAATCACTTAGGCAGCCGAGTGGAGGATGGACTGGAGTAAGGAAAGATTTCGGGCAGGGGGCCATTGGAATAGTCTAGGTAAGGGGTGATGAGCTGCCAGCATGGTGACTATGTAAGGGAAAAGAAGAAAATGTATGTATGTGAAAGTGGAAACAACAAAATGACAACGGATCCATCTCTGCTTAGTGACTTACCCCTATGTCCAGTGCAGGAAATGGTAAAAGCCCTGGTGTTAAGGTCAGGTTCTAGTCCAGGCTCTGCCATTGACTCTGAGTTTGGTCTTGAGGAATTCATCAGCCTTCTTTAGGCCTTGGTTCCCTCATCTGCAAAATGGACTGAAAGATTTCAAGGGAGAGTGGAAAGGACACCAGTTCTGGAGCCAGAGGACCTGGGTTCAAACCTCACTTCTAATGCTTATTTCCTTAGACAAGTCATAACCCCTCTGAGACCTAGTGATTTTATCTGTAAAATTGAGAGGATTGACCAGCTGGTCTCTCAGGTCCCTTTTGGCTCTCCATCCTATGATATCATGGGTTATGTCTAGCTCTACATTTTTTATTCTAAGATCCTATGATCTCTAAAGTCTCTTTGAACTCTAGAATTCAATGATTTTAAACGTCTCGAGGAATCTTGTCCTGAAGATAGCAATGTAAGGAGTGTGGAGTGAGTAGAGCTGCTATTTGAAGTTGCAAATTTGGGGCTCGGTCCTGGTTGTGCCTACTTGCTAGCTATGAAAACTTGGGCAGGTCATTTTACCATCTGGGCACCTCAGGTTCCTCCTCTGTAAAACTGGGATAATCATCTCTGAATCAAATGCAAAGGTTTGGTTCGAGGAGCAAAGAATATGGCACAAGGAGCAATGAACATATTTATGAAATATTACATGTTGTGAGAATGAAATCGGATCATATAGAAGATGTTTTATGATGGAAATATGTTTTACATGATTGTACATATATAACCTCTATCAAATTGCTTACTGTCTTGGGAAAGAGGGAGGGGAAAGAAGGAGGAAGAAAAATTTGGAACTCAAAATCTTATTTAAAAAAACAAAAGTTAAAAATTGTCTTTACATGTAATTGGAAAGAAGAAAATACCAATTTAAAAAGATGATTTATTAATTACAGAGCATTATTCAAACATAAACCATTACTAGTATTATAATAGTAACAAGATTATCATAGGAAAAAGGTTTCATAAACCATAAAGCACTGTTTAGATGTCAATAAGCATTTATTAAGCGCTGACTACATGCCAGGTACTGATCTAAGTACTGGGGATAGAAAGGAAGACAAAAACCAACTCTCAAAGAGTTCATGGGCTAATGGGGAGACGAAGGTACAGACAGATACACACAAGCCAAATGTACACAAGATAGATTGGAGAAAAATCACAAAGGGAAAGCACTAAAATACTTCATCTCAATGATTTCCTTTTCTGACTACACCCATCTGTTCTTTCTACCTCTACCCATCTTTCCTAGACTAAACACAGAATCATGGAATTTAGAAAAGGAAGTAACTTTAAAGACATTTTAGTCCAACTCCTTCATTTTGCAGATGAGGAAAGGGAGGCTCAGAGAGAGGAAATGACATATTCAGGGTCATATAACCATCAAATAGAAGAGTTGGTATTTAAATGCAGGTATTCTGACTTTAAATCCAATGTTCTTTCCAATAGACCACCCTACATGGGGAATTAATTTCTCATTGAAACAACCAGTGGTTTGGTGTTTGGGGATGGTGGCCTAGCTCTTATTGAGAGAGCAAAGGCATAACTATTTCTATGAGGAAGAAGCAGCCTTGCTTGGATGGGTCAGAGGTGGCCCAGTGTGAAGTTAACAGATGAAATAATAAGTGAGGGAATGTTTTAGACTTTGATTTAAGTTGCCGCCACTTCCCTTGGGGAAGCTATTTCACAGTCTGGTAGTTCTTGCTGTTTGCCCCCATCTGATCTGGAACCTAAATTTATCTCTTGCCATCAGTCCCTTTGCCAGAGTTTAAAGGGAATGAAAGCCCGAAAGTTTACCTACTATGAGAATGGATTTGAAGATAAAAATCAGGAAATGCTTCCTATGCATCCTTGCCTTGCCATTTTTCTGCCAACACCCCTCTCTATTGCTTGACTTCTTTTCCCTGACCTCTCCCTATAAGAGCTGGAAGTTGTCTGAGAGGTCTTTCAGTCCAATCTCCCTTTTTTCACTGATAAAGAAACTTACTGGTTGAAAATGAAAGGGAAGAAACTTGCCCAGGGTCAGACAGTGCATTCTACTTGGGTAGACCCAGTCTACTGACTTAATAAATACTTATTGACATTTATACAGTGCTTTAAAGTTCACAAAATGCTTTTCCTATGAAAATCCAGTTATCATAATAATCATAATAGTTTATGTTTACATAATGCTTTGTAATTCACAAAGCCTTTTACACATAATCTGATTTCATTCTCACAACATGTTTTTATGGTTGTTCAGTTGTTTTGATGGTGTCTGACTCTTTATGCTCCCATTTGGGGTTTTCTTGGCAAGGGTAATAGAGTGGTTTGCCACTTTTTTCTACAGCTCATTTTATTGATGAGGAAACTGAGGCAAAAGACATTAAGTGACCTTCCCAGAGTCATGCAGCTAGGAAATATCTGAGGCTAGATTTGAAGTTGGGTCTTCCTGACTCCAAGACTGGCACTCTATTCACCACACCACCGAGGTGCCCTTCACAACTTGTATCTTATAATTACATTATAATCTCTATTCCTTGCACTATGTTTCTTGTTCCTCACATCAAACCTCTGAAGCTGGTTGGATTCAGTCTCCTCACTCCTGATGGAATAATAGAGTGTAGACAACAACTGTGCAAATAGATAATGTGGATGTCTTTGAGTATAAAAACAACTCAAAGAGAAAAGAATGTAGGGTTTTATAGACTACAAACTCAATTTGGGTCAATAGTGTGAAGCATAAGCCAAAAGAGCTAATGTTATGTGGCGTTGTATTAATAGAAAGATTCATCAATGTATTCTATAGTCAAATTAATTTGGAAAATGCCAGACTAGATCTATGAGAACCCTTCCTTGCTGTGATATTCTATGCTCTAACATTCTGCTTTTGAAAGTCCTTTCCAACAACAAAATCCTCAAATTCATCATAATGTCCACTGGAAGGGAAATGATAGTTCCATTGTATTCTGTATTAGTTGGACCACATTTCATAATGTTCCTTGTATCAATGCAGTCATGGGCTCTAGAGCTAGAAAGGGCCATTGGAGTCACCCAGTCCTATCTCTTTATTTTACCAAGGAAGCTGCAGTCCAAAGAGTGACTTCCCAAGGTCATACAAGTAATCAACAGAGTCAGTATCTCAACTTAAGCCCTAGATTCTAATTTCAGTGCTTTTTCTACTAAACCATGTTGATGTTTACTGAAATAAATACTTGGAGGTGCTGAGGATTTCTTGGAAAACTGCAGCCAAAAACCCAGATGTCTTTCATTTTAATCCACGTTTGTTTATACCTCTCTTGTAGCAGCGAATCACATCTTGCTTTGTATTGGTTATTTATATACATGTTTCATCTCCCCTGCTAGATTGCAAGCAATTTGAGAGCAGGGGCTGTAGCTTATTTAAATACTGATGTCTCAAAAAATGTCTTTGACTAGCCAAATAGGTTCATAGAGTATCTGCTATATGAAAAGGACTATGGGGAGAGAAATGGATAGGAGAGAGATAATAAAAATAATGAATTATTCTCTGTCTTTATGAAACTTATTGCTGAATAGGGGAGATGAGACATGGACACATGACAAGGAAGCCAGCAATGTAACTTGGCATACAGTAAAAATCAAATGAATTGTCCCAAGTAGAAGATCCATGTGGGCTGGGGTGATCCATGAGGGTTTCATAGAAGAATTTGAGTCTGGTCTTAAGGGCTGGGTGAAATTTTATTTTTGTCTTCCCAGAGAATCAAAAAAATAGGGATAGACTCAAGGTCAAAGTATGTACAAAGGTAGGAATGAACCTAGTAGGGGAGTAGCTTAGTCAGATCAGTTTGCTTGGCAATTAGCCAATGCAGCTTTTGAATGTGTAAATTCCCATGCATTTCATCTTCACTCTACCTCCACCCAGATGGCTCCAGAGAAGAAAGTGAGGCTGGTGACATTGCACAGCCCTCTCTCACTTAAATCCAATTCACTTCCATGTCATGGCATCACCTAGCTGATGTCATGATCCTCTTTAAGAACAAAGGAAAAACAACAACATCTACCACATGAAGGAAGGAAAGGAAAAAAGAAGGAAGGGAACAAAGAAGGAAGGAGGAAAGAAGGGAGGGAGGAAGGAAGGAAGGAAGGAAGGAAGGAAGGAAGGAAGGAAGGAAGG
>NW_027187368.1:4387803-4443375 GCF_028583685.1 Petaurus breviceps papuanus | reverse complement strand
GGAAGGAAGGAAGGAAGGAAGGAAGGAAGGAAGGAAGGAAGGAAGGACGGACGGACTTACAAAATGCTTGCTACCACTGGGGATACAAACATAAAGACAGAAATGCCTTACTGTCTAATAGGGGAAAATAACACAGAAGACAGCTGAAAAGATGGTGTACTGGAGTGAAGGTACTTGGCACAGAAACATAGTTTTTAAGTCTGAGCACCAAGAACAGAGCTAGAAAGAGGCCAGCTTGGGCTCCTCCACAAAATGGAAGCCCAGAATAAAAAACTCACTAATGGGAGAAGGAGAGGGGCCTTACTAAGGAATTTTCCAAATTGAGACAGTCACAGAAATTCCATGCACTAAGGGAAGTTTCAGGATAAGCTAGAATGGTTCAGAAGCCCTTGAGTTAGGAGCAAGGCCAGGAGGGGAAGAGGATAGTGGTGTCCTTGATCAGATCATCACCCCAAAACTTGCATATTCCAGAACTCTAGTTTTGGAGAATGCTTTTTTCCACTCACAACCTTCTCAATCATTCCTCCTTAGAAGAGTTATCCTTGCAATGACCTATAATCCTGCCATCCCTTTCCTCAGAAAGGTGAAAGTCTGCCCTTATGTAACTTCTTCCCTTCACAGTCTTGATACTATGAATGGCCAGTTCAACAACTCTTGCCCCTTTTCATATTGAAATCACACTTTACTAAACCCTAATCTGGGATTACCACACTTGTCCTCTGTTTCAACTCACATATTGCTATAAACTCCTGGACAAGGTCATATAATCAGATTTACTATATTCATTACAAATTTATGTTATCTAATCTCAACTAAGCCCTCACTCCTACTTGCCAATCCTTCTTATTCTCCTGATTTTCTACTGCAAAATTACCTCCTTTCTCCTCAGAACTCCTGTATTACCTACTCTCCTTCCTCCAACTTTCCTCTCTATAGATGACTCCACTTACATTACTAAAAAAAAAAAAAACAGGCTATCCATTCTGGACATTTTCTGTTCTCCACATCCATTTTTTAAAACCTCTCTCCTTTCCTCTCATTCTCTTTTATTTTGCTTCAGTCTCTAAGGAAGAGGTAGGACTTCTCTTTGCTAAGATTAATCAATCCGATCCACTTATTAAGTGCCTAAGACATGCCAGAAACTGTGTTAAGTTCTGGGGATACAATTTATGAAAAGAAGAACAGTCCCTGCCCTCAATGAGTGTGCATTCTAAAAGGGTAGATAATATAAAAAAGGAGGCAGGAAAGGGAAAGGGGAGTGGAACACCAAGGAATAACTAACAATGAAGCATCTGATTCAATAGAGCTGAAACCAGACAGGGTAGCAGATGCAAAGGGAAGTGATCTGAAAATCCAGTTTCTGCCCTCTACTAAAAAAAAAAAAAAAAAGGGCCCTGGGAGGAGTTTGGTACTCTGCCCTTCAGCACTCACTGGCAAGGGAAGGCTGGAGGCTGGGGAGGGGGATGAGGGAGGGAAGGGGGGAGTTGTTGCGGGGCTGGGAGAGTCAATAAAATCTAGAGTCAGCAGCCTAGTAGTGAGTTTAGAAGTGATAAGCTCATCCTGAATGGGGCAAAGTAGGCTTTTCATTTGATCCCAATACAATCTCCTCTAAGAACTTTACCTCTATTAATACCTTCCTTTTTCTTACTTTAATTTTCTTTATCCACTGGTACCTACAAATAGATCCAGGTCCTATCTATGTTTAAAAAACCAAGTCCTTCATTTGACCCTGCCATCCTCTCAAGCTATTGCCACATATCTCTTTTCTTTTACAACCAAACTCATAGAAAGCATTGTCTGTACTTGTTTCTTTAATTTCATCTCTTTAATTTCTTGCCATCTACTTTCTGACCCTATCACTCAACTGGAACTGCTCTCTTCAAGTTTGCCAACATTCTCTTAATTCTTTCAGCTATAAATTCCCTGAAAATTGTTCCATCCTGTAGTTTCCCTTTTGCTTCTTTCTTTTAAACTTGTTCAACTCTGAGAGAGAAACATTAAAGTCTCCTACTTTTATTGCATGTTTTCTTTACATATATACACATACAAACACATGTATGTGTACTTGTATTTTTATATACACATGTGTATATATACATACAGAGCAATTGAGTCAATTTTTCCCTTTTTAATTTAAAAATTAAACTACTTGATGCATATTTGTTTAATATTTATATCAATTCATTGCCTATAATTCTTTAAAACATAATGGTTTTCCATTTATCTCTAGTGATTTAAACTTTTTTGCTTTGGCTTATAGCAAGATTGCAATTCCTGGTGTGTTTTTTTTTTCACTTGATGAATCATGAATTTTGCTCAAGTATCTCATTTTGGTTCTACATATGTCTTTAATTTTTATATGTATCCCTCATATATATATATATATGTATGTATATATATATATACATATACATCAGATTGGTGGGTTTTGTTTTCTTATCTAGTCTGTCACTTTTTTCTTAGATTCTTTAAACCATTTGCTTTTAAAGTTGTAGCCATTGGGCATATGTTTTCCTCCACTTATTTCTTTAATACTGTTTTCTTTTTGAATTTTTCATTCTCTCTTAAGTTAGTACTTTCTCCCAACAATTAATTTTACTTAAACTACTTTGATGGTAATGTGTTTCCATAGGTTCTCTCTGCCCTCCCCCACTCTCATTTGCCTATCATTTCTCAAGTTCTTCAAATTTGTTCAAATAACCAATTTTTGTCTTTTGGTTAGCTATTTCTCCCATACTTTCCTCCTTTTCCCCTACTGTAATAAGAATGTAAATTTTGAAGATCTTCCCTGCCCCTAGGCTAATGTGCACCTGGAGCCTGGGGTGGGAGGCTTGTTTTTCAGTAGATACTTCTTGATTGGCCAGTGGATCAATAAGGTTGTTACATTCTCTGAGCCAGGAGAAGGCTATATAAGCCCTGATGTGTAGCTTTGTTTTGGGACTCACTTTGAGAAGTATTCTGTGATTTGATCTGAATTCTGGGAAGCCGTTGTTGAGAGTCCCCCGGCTTTGAAAAACCCAGAATGTAGAAACCCAGATGTTGACTGGGTATGGATGTAATGGTTGGACAGTTTGGAAATCTGTCTACTTGATGTTTTTGTCTTCATAATTCTGCCTGTATGCTTTGAGGTTCGGGGTGCTGACCTTTTCTCCTGAACAAGGTAAACGATATATGTCTGACTGATTAAAGTAAGCTTGTTAACCCATTTTGAGTTGCTTTCCTTTAACAAAGCAGATCCAAGAACCTGTATGGGCGGCAAACCCTGAGGACGCTTGGGGTGCTTGCTGCTACACCTACTGAGTTAAATATTTAGTCCAAACCCTTCCCCCACATTTGGCCTCTTATTTTTATTTTCTTTTACTGTTCCTTTGTCTAAAAGTTTGTTTTTGCTTTGTTCTCTTCATTATCTTTTTTTGCTCTTCCAGTCTGTTCTGAATTTTGTTTTTATAGGTGATACTCTTATTTCTTGCTTTAACCTTTCTGGGTCCCTCGTGGGGTTCAAGCTTCTGAGGAATCAGGTTTTAAAGTTCTCTTCTCCAATGAATTTTGGTATTATTTGCCTTTGTAGAGCTTTCCCTATCTCCCCCTTTTTTCCTGCTATGGTTTACTTATAGAAATATCAGTTGGTGTGAGAACAATGTTCAATAGCACTACGTAGTAGAAGTTAACCTGTGTTTTGAATTATGTGTCCAAGTCCCAAACCTGCCCTCATTATGATCTGTCTTCTTCCCAAAAGGCGTACTATCTCATATTACTCACTATCCCCTCAACAAATCCTGAGTGCCAGCTGCCCCGAGGAACTCACATTTCCTTTCTTGTGGGTTGGAAAGCTGCCCATAGGCATTACATTTTCTCAGAGAAGGTAGTTTCCTAATGTACAAATTCAGTCCAAAACCCATGAGATCCCTATATCCCATCATAGGTATACATCCCCAAACTCAGACTGTTTTTTCTCCTCCCCCCTCCCCAGACCCTTTTCTTCACTGCCTCTATTATTCTCCCACAGCCTCCCTTTTGTTGGGATGCTATAAAGTCACCATTTGGTGTCCACTCAAAGACTTGTTAGGTGTGTTTCTTATTCCTCACCTCTCCCTTCCACACCTCCACTTTGCAACTTCTTCCCATAAAAGAAAGTCAGTCGGGGCAGCGAGTAAGAGCACCGGCTCCAGTGTCCAGTGTCGGGATAATCTGGGGATCAAATCTGGGCTCAGATACTTAGCACCACACCCAGAAATAACTGGCCGTAACCTTGAGCAAGTTACTTAACCCCAATTGCTTTTTTTTAAAAAAAGCCATTCATTTGCAGGGGATCAAGATATTTAGTCAAAGATACTTGAGTTCAATTTTTCTACCTTAGCTACTTCTGATTTTGTAAATTCTAATTAAAACTGTATTAACTTGTGTTCTTTTTTTAATCCTTTGGTCTATCTCTGTTCTTTTTTTTTAATCCCATAAATCAGTTTTTATTTTTTAAAAACAATAACCACAAAACATGAGATAAATGATTTCATTATTTATTATTTTCTTGATCACTGTATGCATTTGCTTTTCTTGTGCTTCTGTCTGGGATACTTGGAAGTCAAGTATTTTGCTCAGATTGTTTTTGTTTCAGGGATGTTTCTCTTTTGTCAACCATTCATATTTTTCTTTTTTTTTCAGGGTATGTCATTTTTTGTTGCAAATTGAACTCCTTTACTTTTTGGAATATACTATTCCATCCCTTCTGCAGTTTCTCTTGACTGTGGAATAATCCCATTTTAATTTTCTTTCTTTCATGTTTACAAGTCTTTCACACAACTGCTTACAAAACTTGTTTTTGTTACTGAAATTGTTAAATTTAATTACTATGTATTTTGGAACTTTGTAAAGATTTTTTCTGTAAGTGATCTATAAATTCTGATTTATGTTTATTGCCTATGTTCAGAAGTTCTGGATAGCTTTCTTCTATTATAGTCTGCATTATAATATACAGAGTTGTTTTGTTTTGTTTTTTAACTTGTCATGCTTGTCTGAGACCTATAATTCTTAAATTATCTCTGTGCATTCTACCTTCAAGGCTGTAGAGGGCCAGTACTGAGTCAGTCCAGTCATGGGTAGAGTCTGGGTCAGGATTTCCTTGGGGCTCGCTCCTTGTGAGGGCTCATTGTTACTCAGGGTGATTGGCTCACCATCTTTCCTTGTTTAGCAAGGGAACAGGGTGTGATTACTAGAAGTGATCACACTTGCACACAATGGAATAAAGTACTAGGAGGTAGAATACCAGATGTAATCACTTTTGCTATTACTATATAAACCCTTACCCTCAGATAAATAGACTGCCTAGACAGCTTCCCATCTGGCTCATGTCTCGTCATTCCCACACTCTCATGTTGAGCCCGTGCCCCTTCTATGTGGCATCACAAGGCCAGTTGTTGTGGCTTGTATAGAATCCATATTTCTTTTTAGGATGTTGCCTTTCATTTCTCTTCTGCTATATTTTCCTCTGCTCTAATATTTTTTGTGTTCCAAATCTATTATTGAAATCAAATCAACAAACATTTGCTAAGGACTTACTATGTACCAAGCACTGTGCCAAGCATTGGCATACAGATATAAGTAGAAATAAACACCCCCCCCCAAAAAAAGTCCCTTCCCTCAAGAAGATTACATTCTAATGAGAGAGGACATATAAAAAAGAAGCTGAAAAGGAAGTAGAGGTGGGGAACAAGCATGGTGACAAATTCCAAGGAGTCAGAAGCATAGTCAAGAAAGGAATACCTTCATTCTCCCTCAAAATGAAGTTCCAGGAGGAACTCACCAATGAGAGAAGGTGATGAAAAGGGCAAAGGGGTATTTCAAGATGAGAAGGTCATGAGGGAACTTCCAGCATGAGAAGGCAGCTAAGACATGGTGGCAAAGTCTGGAGAATCAAAAGTAAACCTGGGAGAGCAATCTTTTTCTCATTTCTTTAAAGAAATTTCAGTGTCTTAAAATGTCTAATTTTGCATTTTAATTCTATTTTCATAGCTTTAATTTCTGACCTACATTTATTACTAATTTTCTTTTTTGTTAATTCCTATAGAATATAAACTCCTTAAAAGTAGGTATTGTTTCATTATCCCCAGTCCCCAGAACAGGGTCTTGGAACACAGTGTATACTTAATAAATATTGGATTGATTGATTTCTCTTTTGAACCATTCTATAGTTTCTTGATGTTTAATGTTCTCTTGAGAGTTTATAGAATTCTGCCTTTCCTCGGGCACTATTTTTGCCTCACTTTCCTTCATACTCTAATATTTTCTAAAAGAATTCTGTATTCTATTTGAAGTTTTACTCATTCTCTCTTCTGTTTTTCAGATCCTCTCTGTTGATTTAACATTTGCTTGTGCTCTGGGCTTTCATTGATGTTTCTCTCTCAGTATTTTCAGCATTTGTACTTTTTTTCTTTTATTTCCTATCATTCACTTTCAGATCCCTTCCCCTTTGCTGGTAAGCAGATTTCCCAAGGTTGCCTGAGCTTCTTTTGTTTGGAGAATAGAGGGTTTGCCTGATTGTCCTCATAAGCACTTGTAAACAGGACTGTTCCCAACTGGGTTTCTGTCACCTTTCCTTCAAGCACAGCACATCTACCTTTTCTGGCATCTCTCCCAATTCCTCTTTCTACTCTCCTCTTTTCCTTCACTGATACTGTATCAGAATATATTATATAATCAGCATCTTTGCCTTTTTATAGGATGGGAGTGGAGTAGAATTTGACCAGAGTCATTTTACAGAAGCTTGTAGGACCCAAGACATGCAACCCCAGGCACACTTCTATGAGTTTGCCTTTCTTCTCTGCTATAGACACCCAGAGATTGGTGTGAGAAGGCCATAAAGTGAGTTCTCTAAGTATGAGTTCCCTGATATTCATTCATAATAATTTTACTCTTTTCCAGGTTGTCTCCTCTCCTATGGACTTAGCTATCATTCGAAATTGGGTACATTTTACTCTTTTTTTTTGGAAGGGGATGGCAAAGCTTAGATAGCTTTATTAATAGTAACTAATCTGTCATCTATTAATCATTAATACCTCTTCCTCCCCCCCCAAAAAGTACAAAATCAAATTTTAACTCTTTTTTTACTTATCCTTTTTAGCTTTTAACACCATTAAGGGAAGAGAAAGGAATGGACATTTATTAAGAGCCTACTATGTGTCAGATATTATGTTAAGCACCTTACAAATATCATATCATTTGATCTATTGATTAACACTTCTTTCTGGATAATCTCTCTACTTGGTTTCCATGAAACTGCTTTATTCTGGTTGTGTCTGCCTATATGTCTGACCATCATTCCCTATCTGTCCTCTCCATATACATATCTGTATTATGTATATGTGTATATGTATACATATATCTGCATATACATGCGCTCTACCTTAGTTAATTCATCGGTTCCCATGGATTCTAATAACATCTTTTATACAGATGACTCCTAATCTACATATGCAGTCCTAATCTTTTTCCTAAATTCCAATCTCAGATGTCTTCTGAATACTTCTGCCCAGGTATCCTTTAGAACATGTTCAAAATAAGGATCATTGTATTTCCACAAAATCCATCATAAAAACTTTCTGATTTCTGTTGAAACCATTACCATACTTTCAGTTAATTAAGTTAATAAACCCAGACTCATCCTTGAATCTTCTATTTCACCCTCTATATCTAAACAATCACCAAATTTTGTCAGTATTATCACTATAACATCTCTTATTCCCATCCCTTTCTATTCACAAATTCTCTATTTTAGTTGAGGCCTTTATCATCTCTTCCTAAGACTATGGAAATAGCTTCTTAATTGATCTCTATGCCTTCAACCCTTCCCCTCTCCATCTCTTATCTGTACAGATTCCAAAATTATGATATTCTTATATTACAGATATAACTATTTCACTTCCTTTCTGAAAAAAAATAAAGTTTTAGCAGCCCCAATTGCATCTAAAATCAATTATAAATTCCCTTGGCACTTAAATCTCTTCACAATCAAACTTCAACCTATCTATCCAAAATGACTTCACATTACTCCCCCTCACACAGTCTATGTTCCAGAAAAAGTGGCCTACATACTGTTCCTAATACCTGACATTCTATCTCCAATCCCTCAGCCTTCACACATATTATCCCTCATTCCGGAACTTTCTCACTATTCTCTGAATCCCTCTATCCTCCTCTGCCTCTTGAATTACTATCTCCCTTCAAGGCTCAACTCAGATACCACCTACTACTTGAGCCCTTTCTTCATCCCCCTTGCCCCAGTTACTAGTATTCCCCTCCCCAAAATTACTCTATATTTGCTATGTACTTAATTTGGATTTACTTATCTTTGTAATGTTGTTACCCATCCTACCCCAATCCCCATGGATTTGTAAGTTCCTTGAGGGAAAGAATTGTTTCATTTTTGTTTTTCTATCTTCAGCACCTTGGATAGTTCCTTGTACTCAATAAATGCTTGTTAAGTTGAATTCTGTGTGATGAGACTCTAAAGGTCAGCTGAAGCCAAATGATATATGTCCTTGTGTCAGATTAAGTGTTCTATACTTTTTTTTTCTCTTTCGACAAAAGGGAGCTATTGAAAGTTTCTGAAAAGGGGATTAAATTGATCTGAGTCAGGCTTAAAGGAATGCTAATCTTAAGGCAATGTACCAAACTAATCATTTTCTTTTCTTAAATAAGGTTACTAAACTAGTATTTTTGATGTCTTTCTTTGATGCTGTTTTGTGACATTGAAATGATCCTGGGTTTTTGAAGCCTTTGCCAGGGGAGCTTGAGCTCTGACAAATCCTACCAGGTTCGTTAGGCTTCTAGTACAATCCTGGTAACAGACTGGGTCTATTATCTGATGACCAACCTAGCTACAGAGCCACATTACAAGGTCAGCAATAGGGTTCAACCAGAACAACCCATAAAACTAGAAAACAAGTCATTTGGAGGAATGCTAAAGAACAATAATACTGGGGTTTCAGGTACATTAGCAAAGTCTCTCATGTTCCCCTTTTAGGCATAAGATGGGAAGGTGTGGGCCCAAAGTTAGTAGAGTTAGGTAGATTCATTGCTGTTCAAACAACCAAACCTACAAAGGGTTGATGAATGGAACAATTTCAGCAAGGAAGAAGGGCTCTAGAGCATGTTACAGGACTCTGCCATCAGCCTTATTCTGTATAACATTTTTATCAATGGCTTGGCTGAAGGCATAGATGGAACACTTTATCAAATTTGTGGATGGCACAAAGCTGGGAGAGAGAGCTAATATGCTAGATGTGAGAATCAGCATTCAAAAAGATTTCGACAGGCTGTTAGGATGGGCTGAATATAATGAGAAGGAATGTAATAGGGATATAAATAAAGACTTGTATTTAAGTTAAAAAAAAATCAACTGCACAGTTCAGGAAGAAGAAGATGTCCAGTTCATGGGGAAAAGACTAGGGCTTTAATTGACTGCAAGCTCGATAATGTGACACAGCAGCCAAAAAGCCAATGTTATCTTTGACTTAAATTAAGTCCTGGTATGCATAAAGGGCTATGAAAGTCACACTAGACTTTTCACCAGGCAGACCAGTTCTCAGAGATTTGGAGTTTTAGAGTTTGTAGTGAGCTTTGGCACTCAAAGCCCTTCACAACTTGGCCCTCATCTACCTTTCCAGCTTTATCACTCATTCCTCCCACTCCAGCATTCTCTGGTCTATTTACACTTGCCTTCTTACTACTAGTCAGACATGCCCCTCCATCTCTGTTTCTGTGCCTTTGTACTACTATCCATGCCTACAATGTGTTCCTCACCTCTGAATCTTAGATGCCCTGGTTACTGCAAGGCTTGGCTCATGTCACCTTATACATGATGCCTTTCCTGATTCTCTTTTTTTTTGCTTTTTTTTGGAGGACAATTGGGGTTAAGTGACTTGACCAAAGTCACACAGCTAATAAGTGTGTCAAGTGTCTGAGGCCGCATTTGAACTCAGATCCTCCTGACTCCAGGGCTGGTGCTCAGTGAATACACTGCTCCACCTAGCCGCTCCTCCTGAGTCTCTTTTTACTAGTAACTTCCTCCCAAAATTTAGCCTATAGCTATTGTGTAAGTGCCTGTGTACGCACATGTCTCCCCTCACTACGTTGTAAGCTCCTCATGTGCAGGGGCTGTTTCATTTTTGTCTCCGTATACCCTACATCCAGCACGTTGCCTGGTACATAGTAGTTGCATAAGAATGTCTGTGTTTGATTAATAGATTGTAGGATGTTAGAGATAAGAGGGACTTTAGACTATCAAACATTAGAGTTGGAAGGGACCTGAATGATCATTTAGTAACAGGTATATTGGGTACAGAAAATCTGACATAGTACCTATGATCCACTTCTTTTTTCTCTCTGGGCTGGCTCATTCAACCCAGCCTGAACTCACCTTGGCAGCTCAGGGTTGGGAGATATCAAAGAGGGACTGGCCATGGACAAGCACAACATAGCTAAAATCCATCAGGAGCTGGGGGTAGGACAGTGCTAGTGGGAGAAACCTAGTGTTGTAGAAATACACACCTATAGTCACTGTTTGACCCAAACTGCTAGGAAAACAAAGTGGTCTGGCAAAAATTAGGTACAGGATAACAGCTCACATTGTATATACCAAAATAAAATGTAAATGAATACATGACTTAGACATAAAATGTAATATCATAAGCAAATCAGAGGAGCAAGATAGAAATTACTTTTGCAACTTTGGATAGGAAAAGAGTTCAGTGGTACAATGAACAGACCACTGAACTTAGAGTCAGAAAGACTCAAGTTCAAATCTAGCCTCAGACATTTACTAGCTGTTTAACTGTAGGCAAGCCACTTACCTGCTTTCTATATCAGTTTCCTCAGTACAAAATGGGGGTGATAATAGCAGCTACCTCTCAGGATTGTTGTGAGAATCAAATGAGACAATATTTTAAAGTACTTTTGAAACCTTTGCTGGTTAATATTGTTGTCATTATTAATGACCAAACAAGGAATTGAAAGGATCATATAATATAATATGGACAATTTGGTTATATAAAATTTAAAAGGTTTTGCACAAACAAAACCAATGTAGCTAAAATAAGAAGTGAAATACATTTGCAGAAATTTTCTCTGATAAAGATTTCATATCCAAGATGTATAGGAAACTGATTCAAATTTATTAGAATTAGAGGCAGTCCCCAGTAGATAAAAGTGAAAAGATATAAGCAGGTAGTTTAACTTAATAGCATTTTATTTTTTTCCAATTACATGTAAAATTAGTTTTCAACATTTATTTTTGTAAGATTTTGAGTTACAAATTTTTCTCCCTCCCTCCTATGACCCCTCCCCAAGACAGCAAGCAATCTGATAAAGATTATACACATACAATCATGTTAAACATGATTTAAACATCATTTCCACATTAGTCATGTTTTGAAAGAAGAATCAGAATGAAAGGGAAAAAAAGTGGATCTACCATTCTATTTCTTAATTCAGTAAAAACCACAAGAAAGAAAAAAACAAACAAAAAGTGAAAATAGTATGCTTCAATTTGCATTGAAATTCCATAATTCTTTCTCCAGACATAGCATTTTTCATCATGAGTCTTTTGGAATTGCTTTGGATTATTGTATTGCTGAGAAGAGCTAAGTCTATCATAGTAATCATCTCACAATGTTGCTGTTACTGTGTATAATGTTCTCCTGGTTCTGTTCACTCCACTCAGCATCAGTTCATGTAAGTCTTTCCAGATTTTTCTGAAATCTATCTGCTTATCATTTCTTATAGCACTATAGTATTCCATCACATTCATATACCACAACTTGTTCAGTCATTCTCCAATTGATGGGAACCCCCCAATTCTTTGCCACCCTAAAAAGAGCTGCTATAAATATTTTTGAACTTGTGGTTCCTTTTCCCTTTTTATGATCTCTTTGGGATACAGACCTAGCAGTGGTATTACTGAATCAAAGGGTATGTACAGTTTAGTTGCCCTTTGAGCATAATTCTAAACTGTTCTCAAGAATGTTTAGATCAGTTCACAACTCCACCAACAATGCATTAGTGTTCCAATTTTCCTACATCTTCAACATTTATCATTTTCCTGTTTCATCATGTTAGCCAATCTGATAGGTCTGAGGTGGTACCTCAAAGTTGTTTTAATTTGCATTTCTCTACTAGTGATTCAGAGCATTTTTTCATATGATTATAGATAGCTTTTGTTTCTTCATCTGAAAACTGCCTGATCATATCCTTTAACCGTTTATCATTTGGAATGACTTATATTCTTATAAATTTGACTCCATTCTTTATATATTTGAGAAATTAGGCCTTTACAAGAGACACTGGCTGTAAAAAAAATTGTTTCTCAGTTTTCTGCTTCCCTTCTAATCTTGGTTGCATTGGTTTTGTTTGTGCAAAAACTTTTTAACTTAATGTAATCAAAATTATCTATTTTGCATTTCATTATGTTCTCTAACTCTTGTTTGGTTATAAATTCTTCCCTTCTACATAGAACTAACAGGTAAGCTATTAAGGAATAGCTCTCCTAATTTCCCTATGGTATCATCCCTTATATATAAATTATGAACCTATTTCAATCTTATCTTGGTATAGGGTGGGAGATGTTGGTCTATGTCTAGTTTCTGACATACTATTTTCCAGCTTTCTCAGCAGTTTTTGTCAAATAATGAATTCTTATCCCAGAGGTGGAAGTCTTTGAGTTTATCAAACAGTATATTACTATAGTCATTTATTATTGTGTCTTATGCACCTAACCTATTCCATGGATCTACCATTTCTTAATCCAGTATCTACTATTTCTTAATCCAGTATCAAATAGTTTTGATGATTGCTGTTTTATAATATAGTTTTAGATCTGGCTAGTTATGGCTAGGCTACCTTCCTTTGTATTTTTTTTTTCATTAATTCCCTTGATATTCTTGATCTTTTCTTCTTCCAGATGAATTTTATTATTTTTTTTCTAGCTCTGCAGAATAATTTTTGGTAGTTTGATTGATAAGGCACTGAATGAGTAAATTAATTTAGGTAGAATTGTCCTTTTAATTATATTAGTTCAACCTACCCATGAGTAATTGATGTTTTTTTCCAGTTGTTTATATCTGACTTTATTTGGGTGAAGCATTTTGTAATTGTGATCATATAGTTTCTGGGTTAGTCTTGGCAGATAGACTCCCAAATACTTTATATTTTCTACAGTTATTTTAAATTTCTCTTTCTATCTCTTGCTACTGGGTTTTGTTGGCAATATATAGCAGGTAGTTTTCAAAGAAAGAAATTCAAGCTATCAACTAATTTTTAATAAATATTACAAATCACTATTAATTAGAGAAATATAAATTAAATTCTGAGTTCCCACCTCATACCCATTGGCAAAACTGACACCAGAAAAATGAAAGTAACAAATCTTGGAGAGGCTCTGAGAAAACACACATATCAATGGACTTTTAATGGGGATATAAAATAATAGCCATTTTGGAAAGCCATTTGGGACTATGTCCCCAAAGTCAGCAAACTGTGCATATCCTTTGAGTCATAAATATCATTACTAGGCCTACAGCCCAAAAAGATCAAAGAAAGAAAAGGACCTATATGTACAAAATACTTATAGCAGTTCTTTCTATATTTGCAAAGTTCTAGAAACCAAGAAGGAACTCATATATTGTGGAATGACTGAACAAATTAAGGTATATGAATCTACAAGAATATTTTTACCATAAGAAATAGAAAGTTTCAGAGAAAATGAAAGGCCTGAAAGAACTGATGCAGAGTGAAGTGACCAGAACCAGGAAAACATTTTATATGATGGTATATAATGGCAACAACTTTATAAAGAAAGACAATTTTGAAAGAGCTAGAATTCTGATCACTAACCAAAATTACAAAGGACTAGAGGTGAAGCATGCTACCCACCTCCTGACAGACAGGTGATAGACTTTAAATTCAGAATGAGAAATGCATTTTTGTAAATGGTCAATAAGGGAAATTTCATCATTTAATCACACATATTTATTGTAAGGTTTCAGTTTGGGGTTTTGGGGTTTTGTTTTGTATTGTCTTATCTTGTCTTTTGTTTTTAAGTAAGGGAAAAGCAAAAGGGAATGAAAGTAAATGTTTTTAATTTTTTAAATAATAAAATAATTTTTTTCAGAAAGAAAACTGTACTTATGCTCAAATCTCTAACTCTTAAGCCCCCACCAGTGTGTTTTCCATTTGCATAAATTGTTTACAAAGACACCATTAATTCTTAAACATCAAACATTTACTAAATAGTAGGCAAAGGCAAAAATAAGCAAAACATAATAGTCTACTGATAAACCTTGAGTCACATTCTCCCACCAATACAGTGTCCATAAGGAAGAGAGTCTATACATACTTACAGAAACCTAGAACTAATCACACGAGTAGGGAAACTCAAGTGTCTGGGTCAACTCACAATTCTGGATTTCAAACTTGGATGTCTGTGGTCTCTTTAGGGAACAGTCTGCACCACACACACAGCACTTATTGTGTAAAATTATTCCTCTTCTGAGCCTCTCCTACTGGACAATGCTTTTTCTCTGCTATTCTTGGGCTACTACTGTTAACCCTGGGGCCAGTGTCACTCTCTTTTATCTAACAAGAGCCATAAGTCTCAGATCTACTCCCTTGGCTAAGCATAGAAACAGTATGACATCCATTTAGTGAAAAACAGATCCCTATAATCTTGGGATCTTCAAAGTTATTTAAATTTTTCTCTTTATAGACTTTGAGGACTTTCCCCTCTTGATCAGGACAGAACAATAACAGGTAATATAGTCAAGTCTTTGATGGGTTCTTCTCTCCCAAGTAGCAGACAATACTAGAAAGTAGGATAGCTCTTTCCTCAGCTGTTCTTCATCCACAGCACAAAATTCTCATTTCCTCCCATCTGCTCTTTCAAACAGCAGAGTTTTCTTCTAATCAGATTAGTTCCTTCATTGACTGCAAAACTTGTCTGAAGTCAACCAGTCTCAGTTTGTGTCATTAGCTTAGCTTCTCAGCTCTGAGGTCTTTGTGTTCTGGCTTTCAGCTTCTGACATCTTGGCTTCTTTGGTTAATGACTCTTAACCTTCTGATCTATAACTTCTCACTATCTCCCCTGCCTGAAATCAGATCTTTCTTATGTGTAGTGACCCATTTCTAATTTAAGTTGATCAGCCCAAATCCACATTTCTGTCAGATATGGCACAAAGAGTTATTTTACAATAGCCCCATAGTCCCAAAACAGTTCTTTGATGCAGAGTTTCCAAGCAATAAACTCTAATGTCCTGAAAACAGCCACATTACAATTAGCTTCTGGGAAACAGTACACTGCAGCCATCAGTCAATACTTTTGCCTCTGAAAGGGGCGGCCTTCTCTCAAGTCCTCTCAGCATTTTTTAGCTAAGGGGCTTGTTCTCAGGTACTCAGAATTATCTGTATTTCTTTTTAAGGTGCTTTTCTCTGTGTTTCTCACAACATTCTTTTTCTGTCCTCTTCAGCAAATTTGTTGTTCAGTCATTTTTAGTTGTCCGACTCTTCATGACCCCATCTAGGGTTTTCTTGGCAAAGATACTAGAGTAGCTTGCCATTTTCTTCCCCAGATCATTTCACAAATGAGGAAACTGAGACAAGTAAGTGACTAAGGCTCAATTCAAACTTGGGTCTTCCTGACTCCAGTTCTGACACTCTATCCACTGTCCTACCTAGCTGCCCAGGCTTTAGCAAATAAAATATTATATGAGAAGTACCTTCCATCCTCAAAACTCTTCGTTTGACCAAAAAAATGAGGTCCACTGAGAAGAGACTTTTCCAAGGTCATATGGCATGTTAGTGTCAGGGCCAAGTCTAGATTCTGAGTCTCCTGACTCCCAGGCTGTGGCAGCAAGCACCCCAGCACCCCCAGGGTGGCTGCCAACACAGGTTCTTAGATCTGCTTTTCCGAAGCAAAGCCTCACATCAAGGTTTATATAGACTTCTCCTGGCTCAGAGAATGTCACAACCCTCTTGACCCACTGCCCAATCACAGAGCACCAAGGTGGTGTGGGCATTCCTGAAAACCAAGCCTCCCGCCACAGGCTCCAGGCGCACATGAGCCTATCAAAGGGCCTAGGGGAAGGGAACATCTTAAATTGCCATTCCCATAACACATTCTTTCCACTATTCATAACTATGGCTATTGCCATTTCGGCAAATTGCAAAGTTTTTAACTCATCTTAACATGTCTGCCTTTTATATGTTGGTATCGTCAAAGTTTTGATATTTGGTGAAGAGAATAAGCTTTTACTATGTTGCCCTAGATCTTATGGCATCTTCATTTCACATGTATATATATAATCAACCTCTACTAAAATACGACTAGCCTTACAATAGACATGGAAAGGCTTGCCTTATAAATGATGCCCATTGTCAGTCTGGCACAATGCCTAGAATTCTCCTCGTCAGGGTTGAAGCCCCCTTTTAAAATGTAAAAGTTATCCTATCACACCTGTTAATGCCATGGTTTGAATTAGTTTATCAGATTATCAACAGCAGAAAACAGGACCCTGGAAGAATGAGTTCAAGAACAGATATCTTTTGAAGGGTGCAACTTCTAAGATAAAATACGAACAATTCCCTTTAGCATTAAAGCCCATTACAATCCAACCTCTCTTTCTAGACTTAGTTTACACCACACCTCATTGTGTACACTATAATCCCACCCTATCCATGACATGTCATGCATATTCTGAGTTGGTGCCTTTGTACACATTGTTTCCCGTGCAAACATAGGAAATCCTAATGATGGATTAAGGCACTGTACATTTAGAAATGGGGACAGGATAACCATTATCCCAGATCCTCCATCCTGTGTTACTACTTATTACCTACAGGAAGCAGGAGGGCTTTTAAGCCAGGGATGTAAGATCCTCCTTCTTCCCTGAATGAGGTTTGCCCTATCCTTTCTGTGTAGCAGCCATGAAACTGTCTTGTGCAACTTTCTCTCCTGGCTTTTCCCTCTAGCTTTCACAAAATCACATATCCCTACAGTTCAGAGACCTCAGAGGTTGTATAGGGCAACTCTTGCCTGTGTCATGGAGCGCATACTGACCACTAAGACCTCTTTTCCATATATCCTTCCTGCCTAGATCCTGATTGCTCTGTGTTGGACATTGGCTCCTGATAGTCCCCTTGGCTACGCATTTCAATGTTGGTCTTCTTGACTTTGGACCATGACCCCACTGCTAAATGAGCAGGCTGGAGACCTTTTCCTGGGCACTACTGAAGTGGGCTGTTTCCCCCTTCTATCCTGGAAGGTGGCATCTACTCACCTGAAGAGACTTTGTCAGGTAAGAAGATGAGCTGAAAAAAGATAGGACATACCATGACTGGATGGCATAACTAGCAGCCACAAGAGAGGGAAAGCAGGTAGCAAAGAGACAAGTTTCAGCTTCATGTAAAGAAAAACTTTCCAACAATAAGCATAGTCCCAGATGGAGTAGGCTCCCTCAGAAAAGAGTAAGTTCACCTCATCAAGAAGGTCTTCAAATAAAGGTTGTAGTCATTGGGGATGTAGCAGCAATTCCTGTTCAAGTATGGACTGAATTGAATGACCTCTGAAGTCCTTTCTAACTCTGTGATTCTGCGTCAGGTAGACAGATCTGGGGCATTTTACCAGGGGACGGATGTCTGTACATTGAGACTATCCTATGTGCTTTCTCTTGGGGAGACCAAAAGACCAGGAAGGGGAAGGGAGAAACAGGGGATGGTTGGATACAACACAGAAGCTGAGTTTGGCAGCTGGATACAGCCTTACTTTTCCCCCAAGAAAGGTTCTGAAAAAATTCCCAGATGGCCCCTGAAGGAGACTGGAGAAGCATCCCTGTCCTGCTTTCTGAGTCTCTAGGTGCATCAGGGCATTGAGGTGACTGGGGAAGAGGCAAGGGAAGGGAAGGGCAATAGTAAAGACACAATTTAATATCCAGGGGATATTGGAGAAAGCATCCTTTGAGCTTGGCCCTTGAAAAAGATCCTGTGGACCTGTTACTACTGTTACTTGTTTAACTGATGGTTTCCCCATTCTTTGGGGGCTGTTATCTCTATATGCTTCAGTGCCTGAGCCTTTAAAGTGATTGATTACTGTATTTATGTGTATTCTTCTGGTTAACAGGGCTAATTGTTGGGGGAAGGGTTAAATACTCCATTGAATGAACTAGTCCTTTAATGATGACAGTTAAAAAAAGTCATAAAATTTAAAAGAGTGGCATCAATAGAAGCACCATCTAGAGGTTTCCTGAATGGAGGAGGTCAAAAGCCCAGTGATTAGATTCCCATTGTTGAGGAGAAAGATCATGAGCAAAACAGGATCAGGATGGAAATGAGCAGAGCTTATGCAAAAATCTGTGAAATCAGCCTGTTCAGAGCCTCAGGTGACTGTAGGGGAACAGGATATCAAGGAAATGTGCAGCCAGGTTATACAAGGCCTTGAAGGCCAGGCTAGAAAGTTTAGACTTGATTCTATGGGCTACTGGGGAATTGAAGGTTTCTGAGCAGGAAGGTGACATAATGATATCTCCTGTGCTTTGGGGGATATTCCAAAGCAGAATAATAATTATTGTTCAGTCACGTCCAACTCTTCTTGGCAAAGCCACTGGAGTGGTTTGCCATTTCCTTCTTCAACTCATTTTACAGATGAGGAGACTGAGGCAAACAGGGTTAAGTAACTTGCCCAGGGTCACAGAGCTAGGAATTGTCTGAAGTTGGATTTGAACTCAGAAGAGACTTCCTGACTCTAGGCCCAATGCTCTGCCACTGCACCACCTAGCTACCACACGAGTAATAACTATAGTGACGACCTCCTACCATTTACAATGCAATTTGCTCATACAATTTCCTCCCTCTATGCATAGGGAATAACGCTATTATTATCCCCACTTTATAGATGAGGAAACTAGGGCCCAGAAAAGTAGCTAGTTCTTGGTCAAACAAGACCAAATAAGCGGTATCTTGGTCAAACAGGTAGTGTCAGAGTCAGGACCCCATTCCCAGTCTTCTGACTCAGACTCAATGTTCTTTCAGCCACATCATACAAATCCCAGAGCAGTATAGGCTCACAGGCTTCCTGGAGTATAAATTGAGATCTGGAGAGATTATCAAGTTCAACTCCCTTATTTTACAAATGAGGAACCTGTGACCCAGAAAGGCAAAAGTGACTTAAACAGAATCGGAAGGCTGGTAAGCATGGAAGGCGGGTTTCAGTCCTAGGTATTCCTGACTCCCAACACAACACTACCCACTGTACCACACTACCTGTCAAAACTTGGAGGAAACTCAGAGACTAGTCCAACCAACCTCATCCCTCCATCGGAACAAAAACAAGGACATAAAGAAGGCAGGAGAGTGACACAGTAGCTAGTCAGTCTCAGAGTCAAGAACGCCTTACTGCTAACACATACAGAGCCTTCTGGACCCTGGGCAAGTCATTCAAATGCTCAGTGCCCCCAGACAATTCTCTCAAACTGTAAGTTGTAGAAGGAGCTGATCTGCATTGTGGAAGGAGCTCCCTATACCAATGAAATCATAGGTCCAATCTCCACCCTTCACCCCTCCAAAAAAACCATGGCAGCCAAAATAACTGTCATTTATATAATGATTTAAGATTCTGCCACATACAGAGAATGAACTTCCCCCCACCAAAAAAAAAAAAATACAATTGGCCCCAGGCATGATGTGATTTAAATTTTTTTTATTTTTTTTTGGAGGGGGGAAGGTAGGGCAATTGGGGTTAAGTGGCTTGCTCAAGGTCACAAGGGTAGTTTTTATGTTAAGTGTCTGAGGCCGGACCCAGGGGCCAGAGAGACTCAACAATATGCCCACTTAGGTAATGAGTGTCAGAGGGTTTGAACCTAAGTCTGTCCTGATTGCCAGTCTGTGGTATTCCATTGCTGGAGTAGGGTGTGTATCAGTACAGAGCAAACTTAATCAAGAGAGGCTTCTTGGAGCTGGTGATGGGCTCCACCAAAGAATTCAGGCCTGGGATGTAAACAAATCTTTCTAGAAGATTTCACCGTTCTTTATTCCCTCAACAAGCACAGGAGGGGCTAAAGGAGGTCATTGCATCCATCCCACTGCCACCTCCTTGCCTTCTTTTCTTCTCTTCCACACAGAAACCAACAATATAGACCTTGGCAACACATACTGAGAGAGAACATAATTGTCCACGACAAAATATATTAAAAAGCTTTGTCTTTATCGGGCCTGCCCACCTGGGTCCTCCAACCTGCTGAGTTCAATAACCATAAAAGATTGTGCTGGAGACAGGGAAATAACTCGGGGAAAAAAAATTTACTCTGCTCTCTCTCTCTCTCCCTCCCTTCCGCCTGCCCCCCTTCCCTTTCTTCCCCCCTTCCCTCTTCCCTTTTTCCTTTTGGGTTTTTGCCTTTCTTGCCTTCAATAAATACAGACTCTGGAGTGCATTTCAATGTCTATCTCCCCAAAGTGAAATTGCAGCTAGTGCTGAGGCTCTCCTCCATTCTGGCTATTACACATCTGATCACTGAGAGAAATTGGCTCCTGTTTTTTAAAGAAACCTATTGCAGTCATTTGTGAGATTTTTTACACAGTGGAGGACTGAGGAGCTGAAGCCCTTCAGTGCATCAGGAAGAGCACTGGACCGGGATAGAGGAAGGTTCAGCCAACTGGCTGGCTCTGGGTGACCTCAAGCAAGTCACTGTCTAGGCTTTGAAGGCCATCCCTACAGAGGGAACAAGAGTGCCTACCCAGAGAACTAAAGGCTGTTACTACTTTTTCCAAGGAGGGCACTGTGAAGTAGGAGCAGCGGGCTGCCTCTAAACTGCATGTTTCCCTTCCTTACTCTTTATAGATGGAAGCCCCATTGCCTTAGGACTCTCGGCAATGTCCTGGCCTCCTGAGAATATGCCCATCTGCTGGAATGGGAGGAGGCCAAAGAGGAGACAGAGTTTTAATCTTTTATCAAGAATAGAAAAATGTTCTTTGTGGACAGAAACTGAGACGGGTAGAACATAAAGAACTGTGAGCTACATATAAAGAACCCTGAATTCTAGTTTTTGCTTTGACCTCTTGTGTGACCTTAGCAAGTGACTTTCCCTTGATGGGCCTCCTCAGTCTCTTCAGATGGAAAATGGTTAGGATGGTAATTTCTGCTCATGTCATTCCCTCTGTTTGAAATGGAGTTTGCCAACTCCTTCTCTGCCTCGCCCAATATTACCCAGGCGACTTCTTCCATGTGGCCTCCCTGATCATCCTCTTCCTCATCCCCCCCTCACCCCAAGGCAGAAGTGATCTCTCCCTCCGGTCATGCATGAGATCGGACCTACATCTCTGCTAGGCCAGTTATCACCTTGTCATACGGCTGTGTCTTAGCTTCCTCCTAAGAGCAGGGATTGGATAATTTTATCCTCAGTAGAGTGCAGAGTTAGGTACGTAAAACTCATAAATGTCCGATGGTGGAACAAATGAATGAACAAATGAATCAAAGACAGGAGGCCATAGGATGGTGCCAAGCTGTCCTTCAAGCATCTGAAAGGCTGTCATATGAACGAGGGAAAGAAGAAAGAGAATGTTTCTGCTTGATCCTGAGAGGAAAACCAGCAGCAAGGGGAGGAAGCTGTATGTAGAGAGGGTAAATGCCCTAACCATTGGCTTCCCCGAGCAGAAGAAGCTGGCTGCGGATGTAGCGATTCTCTCCTCTTAGAATAGAGGTGGAAGACTGTGGGTGAGGAGTGTTTCATACGCTGTCAGATCATGTTGCTGGGTCAGCCAGGAAGCAGGTGGGGTGGAAATATGACCAATAACAAAGAGCACCAATCATGTTTTTTAAGCAATTGGGGTTAAGTAACTTGCTCAAGGTTCCACGGCCAGGTGTTTCTGGGTGGGTGCTAAGTGTCTGAGCCCGGATTCGATCCCAAGTCATCCTGACTCTGGGGCCGGTGCTCTTACTCACTGTGCTACCTGGCCGCCCAATCTTTTTTTTTTTTTTAATAAAGGTAATAAGTTCCCCTTTATTGGAGGTCTTCCAGCAGAGGCTGATGATTGCCTAATGATAATGTTGTAAACAGGATCCCTGGGGCAGTTAGGTGGCCCACTGGATAGAGCACTGACCCTGTTGTCAGGAGGACCTGAGTTCAAATCTGACTTCAGAAATTTAATAGCTGTGTGCCCTGGGCAAGTAATTAATCCCAATTGCAGTAAAGAAGGAAGGAAGGGAGGGGGAGGGATCCTTATTCAAGCACACTTTGGACAAGAATTCTGAGGTTCCTTCCAACTCTGAGTCTCTGTGGTTCTTTGGAGACTATTCTAGCTCTAGAGGTCATAATCAGGGCTCTCCATACCTATTGTTTGGCTTCCTATTATATTGATTGTATTGATTATATTGTATTTTGCATGTATTATATTGAGTCCCCACCTTCTTTCCCCATTCATAAACCTCTATTGGGCTAGGAGAAGCTATCAAGGGTCACAGGCAGCTAGCCTCCCTCTCCTGAACAATCAATGTGCTTTCTCAAGGCCAAGTTCCAAGTCCCCATTACCTTGTCTCAAAATCCAAATGGCTTGACTGATGAATTTTAAAATATTATATGACTCTCATCTACATCTGTTCTTTTCCCCTCTCATCCTGGAAGATGTCTCCCATTCTTGCAGCCCCTCACCCCTCCATTTGGTGAGTTCCTCCCTGGAACCTCTGAAAAGGTCCCAAGCCAACTGCACTGACTCCTCTCTTGGGTCCATTCCTCATTCTCCTGTCTTTTCCACCTTGCCACCAGAGATCTTTTCCCTCCACCCTTCAACCCTCCCCAACTTTTTGACTTCCTTGTATGTACTGTGCCCCCCTGTTAGAATGTAAACTCCTTATGGGCAAGGACTCTCACTTGCTAGTTTTTGTATTTCCAGTGCTTACTACAATACCTGCCCCATAGTAAGCACTTAATAAATGCTTTATCTATCTTTGTCTTCTAAGTCTGGTTTCCTGAATGTTCAGGTCTTGCCCCTCTGCCCTGTTCATGCTTTGGCCAACACTGCCCTACCCCCCCCCACCTTTGCCCCACTCCCAGGGATCCTAGGAAAGTTTCAATCGGCTTTGCCTTGACTCAGATGGGCTAAAGGCTCACAGTCTAAGCACATGGCTCCTGTCATCTACAGAGATAAGATAGGGCAATGAAAAGGAACCTGGCATTAGTACTTATGAGCTGTGCGATTATTAGAAAATAAATTTGCTTCTCTGAGCTTCAATTTCTTCATTTTTTAAAATGAGAATAATAACATTTGCACTACCTACCTCACAGGGCTGTTGTGAGGAAATTATTTTGTAAACCCCAAAGCATTAAATGAATGTGAATATTACTATTATAATCATCAAAATCATCTTCATAACTGGATCCCTGGCCAAGTTGGCCCTTAGAACAACTAATGCTGGCCAAACTAGGCTGTGCCATTAATACTCTATAATCTGCCTGCAAAAATGGGGAACTGTAAGGTTATCCTTATTATGTATTTAGGGAAAAAGAAGCCCAGGGAAGAGAAATGACTGGCTTGAAACAAGTGACTGGGGAACACGGCTTCACAGTGAGAGGGGGGAATCTTTCAACAGAATGTGTTATTTGGGGGTTTGCCCTTGAATCACAGGTACATAGCAGGTAGTTCTACTAAAGGCTCCTAGGGAGACTGAAAGATGCCAATTCTTGCTGATTTTCACAACCAGGGAGCAGGTACTCATGGAATGAAGAGGGTCAGGAGTGGTCCTGGCCTGAGTAATCCACTCTGAATGGATACTTAGAGTGACTGACCATTTGGGATAAGGAGAGAAGGGAGGAAGGGAAAGAGGGAGTGAGAGAAGGGAAGGAGGGGAGAGAGAGACAGAGACAGAGAGAGAGAGACAGAGAGAGACAGAGAGACAGAGAGACAGAGAGAGAGAGAGAGAGAGAGAGAGAGAGAGAGAGAGAGAGAGAGAGAGAGAGAGAGAGAGAGAGAGAGAAGAGAGGGAGGGAGGAGAGAAAAGGGAGGGAGGAAAGAGATAGAGATCAAGAGAACGGATGGACTTGCTGTAGAAGGGACAGAGGCTGTGGGAAAAGTAGAGCATTTAGGTTTAGGTAACCTGGGCTTGAATCCCAACTCTGCTACTTATAACCTGTACAACTTTGAGCAAATTACTTCCTCTCTCTCCTAGCTTCAGTCTTTCCACATCTTAAATGATAGAGTTAGATTCAAAGGTAATTGGACCTCTCAGGTCTCTCCCAGCTGTGAATGTTATGCTCCTATGACCTGATGACCTTTTGATGTCCTCAAGGAGCCTGGGAGTCTGTGGGATTAATTCTCCAAAGACTAGTTGGGCTTGCCGACTTGCTTTTCCTTCCTTTAAAAAAAAAAACAAACACCACAGATTTTTCTGGCACTAAGTATTCCCCCTACTCTATCCCTTCTTTAGCATAGACACCAGCTGAGTGTGGGATAGAGAGAGAGAGCAAGCTGATGAATAATACATCCCTGGCAAACCACCTTAATAAATTCCAAGAGTCCTTCCCTGGGGCAGGGAAGCATTACAGACATATCTTCCCCAAAGGAAGGGACTAAGGCTTGGATTTAAAGGGAGCTGCAGACCCTGGACTAGGGCTCACTTCTTGGAAGTCATTCCTCTCAATAGTCCTAAAATCCACCTGTTGCCTTCACCACAGGGCATGAAGTAGGGAGAACTAGGGGAAGGGCAACTCAATACTTTTCCATCCTTGAATGATAATATTCAGAGAGTAGGTAGTGTGATTCCTAGGGGAACAGGAAGATCTCTGCCCCCAAAATATCTCAATTCAATAAACATTTATGAAGCACTAACCAAATGCCAGGCACTATATTAGGTACTAAAGATGCCCAGAAGAAAAATAATCCAAGCCCTCCAGGATACAAAATTCATACTCTGATAGGGGTAGATCTGTCCTCTCATTCATGTGGGAACACTTTCGAACAACACAAATCTCAACCCGTAAGAGAGTCAGGTGGCTCTGTAGAATGACCACTGGTCTCAGAGCCCAGAAGACCTGAATTCAAATCCAACCCCAGACACTTACTAGCTGTGTGACCCTGAGCAAAGCACCTAACTACTGTTTGTCTCAGTTTCCTCAACTATAAAATGGGGGTAATTATGGCACCTCCTTCCCAGGGTTATTGTGAATATCAAATGAGACCGTATTTGTAAAGTACTTAGCACAGTGACTGGCATATAGTAAGCACTTCATAAATGCTTGTTCTCTCTCTTCTATTCACACCCATCCCTCCTCTATGACACTTGTCAATAGTCTCCTGTAAATATGACTGAGAGGATCCACACAAATGTGCTTATAGCCTTCCTTTTATTTTCTTAACATTGTCTGAATAACATTGAAGCACATGAGTCAACAATCGGTTACCCCTTGCCCTTACTACGTATGTGACTGCCCCATTTTTTTCCCCCAACATGCCTTTTTCTGATGACATCTTTTGCTTTGCTTCTCCAGCACAGCCCTTCATTTGTAATGTGTTGCAGTTAGCGCATTCCCATCATGCACCTCTCTTGTTCTTTGGGGTGAGCCTCAGCTTTGATTCTTTGGAGACTACCATATTCCAGTGACTTGTAGGCTTACAACATCACTGGGAGAATAATGATGTTGCAAAGAGGGGCCTTTGTGTGACTGTAAATTTGTGGCCTCAAACTGGCACTCACATAGGTAGAATGGGTCCCCAGCAGGGTGGTGGCTCCTCCTCCAGGTTCCAGATGTAACTCTAAATTGCTCAGTCATCATTCATGAGCCCCTACTGGTGAACTTCCCATTGATAATCCTCCAGTAACCTCATTTAGATTTTAGCAATGGACATTTACAAATCAGGTATAATAAAAATAGTTGATATAAAGAACTCCTCCCAAACTGGGGCAGATTCTCTCCCTTTCACACCTAAGGTCCCTGGGGAGAATAAGTTCAAACTTATAAATTGGTACTGAGGCACATATGTAAAGAATACAGGTGGCAAAGGGTTGGTTCAAAGCTCCTGATTACTTAAATTCTTTTTCTCTCTTGCTTGTTTCCCCTCAGTCATTGCTCTTGGATAGGCTCCGAAATTCTGTGTTTTTGTAGGGTTTGTTGCCAGCATTTTTCTCCATCACAAGGAGTCACAATCCTAAAAGTTGCCATTGTTCTTGAGTGACTTTGTTTCCAAACCCATCTGCAGACCTGTCACTGACCACTGCTTTCCATTCTCTGGCAAAGGTTGGCTAGAGTTCCCCCACTACAAGACTGACATGCCACTGGACTCGGTGATTCTGAACTGGTTTACTATTTTATACCTAAACCTGGAGGAATGATGATGGTTTTGTCCAATCATAAAATATTTCCTACATCGTATCATTTTTCTTTACCCAATGATCATATTGACCAAGTACATGTTTACACCAAGTTTACACTTGTGATTGACCAACTGACTCAGTTGTATCCATATCCTCTGGGATTATATTAATCAGAATAGGAGTTTCCACGTGTACCCAGACAAGTTAATACAAACACACAAAAAAGTAATAGAAAACAATTTTAAGAGGTAGAGGCAGAAAGCCTGTGTGTGTCAGAGAGGGAGCTAACCTTGAAGTGGAGAAGATGTGGATTCAAACTCTGCCTCAGACATGTACTAGCTGTACTAAGTGACTTGTACTTTAAGTACAGGTCTCAGACATGTACTTAGCTTCTCAGTGCACAAAGCATCACCCCAAAATAGAGACCAATTGCTGTTCTGCATCAGTAAAGAAAGATTCCTGCACAGATGAAATTACAGGCCCAGACAACAAAAACAGCAAATACTAACAATAGGGGATTCAGAAAAAGCCAGGTAGAGGAGGGAGTACCTAAAGCTGTGCTTTGAAAGAAAATGGTTCTAGGAGGCAGAAGTGAAGAGGCAGTACCTTTCAGACAGGGAAGCTCGAGCTCAGGGAGCAGCCAGTAGACTGATACACTGAGACAGAGGGTCCATGAAAGGGGAGCATGTGAAACAAGACCCAACAGGGTGGGTGGGAGCCATAACACGAAATGATTTAGAAGATGCTATATTTTATCCTTGATGTCATTGGGGTTCTGAAGACTTTTGAGGATAGTTCCATGGCCTATAGTTCTATAGACAAGATGAGCCAGAGAGGGAGTGGTCTTGGGCTGGGAGACCAGTTAGGAGCCAAGATGTGAATCCTTTACCTTTTCTATTCTGCCTTGTATTTGCCCCCTTGCTAGCCTGAGTACTTGCCCAGGAGCTGAGAGTCCTTTTCTTTCTGTGGTGAGCCACCTAAAAATAAGCTGAATTCTGTTGTTCCCAGGGGTAACTCTGGGTGATGGCATGCATCAGAGTATAATGATTGAGAAGCCTCCAAAGACTGGACATGGTCTGTGTAAAGCCATACCCATAGTTATTGAACATGTGGTATATTATTGTTATTGGTGCTGTTATAACTTTGAAAAATCTCAAAAGAACCTCAGAGGTCAAGTAGTCCAACCCCTTCTTTCTAGCCAGTAGTTGGCTGATACTAGACTAGACTGTCAGTCTGATGCTGTGTTCTGCTCCTACTCAAATTTCCCCAAAGCATGTTAGCTGTTTTTCTGGGTACATGTCATATATTGCAGTAAAACATGTGCTCCTTCAGGACATGCCCTGTTCCATTTTTTTAATCTTTGCAGCCCTAGTGCCTTGCACATAGCAGAGTCTTAATAACTGTTTAATATTGAATTGAATACCATACCACACTGCCTCTCACCAGCTCAGCCAGACTCTGGGAAGTTGGTTTCTAAACTAAAGGAAGTCATTCACAGCATCCATAGAAACAAGTGTGGCCTGGTGAGAAGTGCACTGGGTTCACAGTCAAAAGACAGAGATTCAAAGCTCAGTTCTGTTGCTATTTGGGGGTAACTTGGAACCATGAAATTATAAATTTAGAGCTAGGAAGATCATGGGATCTTAGATTTGAGGCTAGTAGGGACCTCAGAGGCCATAAATCCCAGGCCCTTCATTTTACAGATGAGGAAACTGAGACCTAGAGGCTTGCCCAGGGTCATGCACCTAGTAAGAATCTGAGGTGAAATTTGAATACAGGTCCTCCTTTCCCTAAGTCTAAAACCCTATCTACTCTAACATGTTGCCTCTTGGAAATCTTTTTACAGATGTCACACAGAATTTGGTATCTGCACTAGAATCTGAATAAAGTCCTCTGACTCCAAATCTAGCCCTTTTCTACTCTGTGCCTCAGTGTCTTTGTCTATATAATGAGCTACTTGTTCTGGGGTCAGAGTATCTGGGGTCAAATGAACTTCAGATGTCTGAAACCTAAGCAAGTCACCTTAAACTTCCTGGGCCTCAGTTTCCTCATCTGTCAAATGAGGGGCTTAGATCAGATGGCCTCTGAGGTCCCTTAAGCTCTGCACCTATGATTGTATGACTACATGACTCCAAGGTTCCTTCCAGTCCTAAATCCCCTGAATTCAGGGCTAAGAAGAGGGGATCTTGGTGAGTTTCTATCCCTTTCTAGGCCCCTGCATCTTGTTCCCCATTCCTAGGAGTCCTACTACCTGCATAGGGCACCTGCAACAGGGTGGCTGTTGGGGAAGTAACAGAAGAATAAACAGATGGCCCATCCCATGGCAGCATATGTATGTTGTAAGCAAGGAATATGCAAACCATATGCAAATACACTGGGGTCCTCTCTTATCATAAACCCACAGGAAACCCTAGAGAAAATCTGGGGGAAAAGCAGCTCAGCTCAAGCTCTCCCCCACCCATGAACCCCCCTACCCTGCCCACCTGCTCAGCCTGGCATGGGGAAAAGTGCCCCTCCAGAGAGGGACCCAGGAGCCCTAGGCTTGCCAAGGGGGACTCTGGGGGACTTTTGTGGACTTCAGTGTCATCCCATAAAAAATGAAGGCACAATAGATGGTGACTAAGGTCCCTTCCAGCTTATTTTCAGCAATTTTGAGTCTGGGGTTACCTCTTGTCTAACCAGGACTTCTGTACTGACAAGTACCCTGAAACAACTATGGGGAACATGAACTATAAACAGCTTGGGGGACATAGGGAAGAAGTAAGATTCAGGTGGCAGGGGTGACAGACTCCTAAATAGAATAATGTCCAGTGTGGGGACACAACATAGAGGAGCCTCTGCCTAAGCTGTGGCAGAAACTGGTGATGAATTAGTGATGATGCAGCATAACTACCTTGGGCAAGGCTGAACATCAACGAGGCAGTGTAACAGAGTGGGAAGTGCACGTGATTTGGTCAGTTCTCATGACCTGTGTCACCTTGGGAAAGTCACTTATCTCTCTGAGCCTCAGTTTCCTCCTCTGTAAAATGATGGAATTGGACAAGTGGTTTCTAAGGCTGCTTCCAGTTCTAAATGTATGAGCTTAAGACTTTTGGTGCTCTAAGTGTGGCACAATGGAGAAAATACCAAATTTGGAATCAGAAAACCTGGGTTCAAATTCTGGTTTTACTGGTTACAAACAGTCTGACCTTGAGCAAAGATGCTAGTTTCCTAATCTCACAAGGCACATATATCTTGTATGTTATAGATCATCTCATTCAACTCCTTCATTTTGCAGAGCAAGAAACTGGGGCTAAAGAAGTCAAGTGACTTATCGAAGGTCACTCAGGTAGTAAGGAACAGAAGCGGGGTTAGAACCCAGGTCCTCTGATTCCCAATGCAGGATTCTTTCTACTCTACCATGTTGGATTAGATGATCTCTCAGTTCCTTCTAGCTCCAAATCCTTTTCTTCTAAAATGAAAAAAAATCTCTATTCACACAGAAGGTACCCTTCACGAAATATTCAACCAGGGACAGGCGGTTTTTAAAACATGAAACTCTTTGAGATGTCACATTAGAAATAAATAGGACTCAGTTCCTCTAAAGACTCCTTTTCCAAAGAAGACCCAGAACTCAGAATGAATGAGGCTGGAATGACTGATTCAATTAAACAAAAATTTATTAAAGGCCTATCACATGTTTGAAGCTAGGCTGGCCACTGAAGGAAACAGAAGAGGTGAACAAGGCTTGGTTCCTGTCCCCAAAGACTTCATAATCTAATCAGGGGGATTACTTTCTCTTTCTGGGTTTGAGTTCCACATTTGGATCATAAAGGGGTTAGATTAGATGCCCCCTGAGGTCCTCCCAGTTCTAAATCCTAGGAGCTTATGACCGAATATTGTGGAAATAAGATATGGACACAGGGCAGAAGACAGAGCAAAAAGTTCACTGATTTTGGAGTCAAAGGCCCCGGACTTAGTTACCCTCTCTGCCACTTTGTGACCTTGGGAAGGTCTAGGTTTCAGTTTCTTCCTCTGTAAAGACTAAGAACCCTTTGAGTTCTACAAAACTTAGGAATAAGCTTGGACTATGGTATTCAGCTGGTGGATTCACAGTGGAGAGACCTTGGACCTGAAGTCAAGAAGACTTCTCGTCCTGAGTTACTGAGTTCAATCCTGCCCTCAGACTCTTACTAGCTATATGAGCTTGGGCTAGTCACTTAAACCTATTTGCCTCAGTTTCCTCATCTGTAAAATGAGCTGGAGAAGGAATGGCAAACCACTATAGGATCTTTGCCAAGAAAACCCCAATGGGGACACACAGTAGGACATGACTGTACAACAAAAACAATATTCAGTTAAACAAATGTGTATTGATTGTCTATTCTACTGAGCTACAAAAGTTAGGGGGAAAATAAAAAAGTCCTGGTCCCTAACCTCATAGAGATCATAAAAAGAGACTAAAATATACACAGGGAAAATACAAGATAGAGCGTAAAAACCTAGGAAAAGCAGTAGAAAATGCCATAGGAGTTCATGGGCAGAAAGAGTCATTTCTAGGTTGGGAGCTTATTCATGAAACCTACTGACCAGATCTGTAATGCATATTTGGGGTGGGGTGGGGGTGGGGGACAGTGGATGCAGGGAAGTCAAATTCTACTTAACCATCAAGGACCAGCTCAGTTTCCATTTCCTCCTGGAAATCTTCCCAATGGTAGCAACTCTCACAGAACTTGGAATCCGAACTAGACAGTATTGCCTTGATGATACACTGAATCCCCGTTACTTTGTGCCATCTGCAATCATGGTCCCTGAAATGTGCCTTGAGGGACAGGTGTGAGTGGACAGTGAGTAAATAGTGTAAGCAAACAGTCCAGAGGCAGGAAAAGGGACCTAGCTAGGTTCCTAGCTAGGATGAGGGAGGTGCCCAGTCTGGCTGCAGCCAAGGGTCGGGCATAAGGCTGCAAAGGAAGAAAGAGGTCTCTCTCATAGCAGTTTATATCTTGATGCCTGTGTTGAGAAGTCACATTGTTATATTCAGTCCAAAAAAATGACATTAATATAAATATAGAATTTTTAAGACCAAAAATATGTAATTAAGTACTAGTTGGAGTGCTTTTTAATGATTATATGATTAAAGTGTTTCAAAGAGGAATTTATATGTTGGATGAATTAGTAACGGCCTTGTAGTTTTATTAATATTGTGGCTGAGAAGGGGAGTCTGGGGGGAGGGAGCTGCTAGAAAAGGGAAGCAGCGTGCTGCCATCTAGTGGTGAGTCTGTGTAGTGGGCGAGTGAGGCCTCGGCAGCCCAGACAATTTCCCTAGCAGGGTATAGTCCCTACTGCTTTGGAGTAGGCAGCAGCAGTGGCAGACAACAGGACCAGAGAGACAAAGATTTAGGACTGAAAGGGACCTAATTAGTCATCTTGTCCAAATCCATAATTTTACAGATGTAAAAACTGAGGCCCAGAAAGGTTCAGTGACTTGGTCTCAGGACTTGCCGTCAGGTCCTGTGCACAAAATAGAAGTTCCCTCCTTAACTGCCCTCCAAGAAACAATCTTTGACTACTTGTCAGAAGGCCTGAGTTCTAGTCCTGGTTCTATTTACTGTGTGACCTTGGATAAGTCACTTCCTATTTTTAGGCCTTGGCTTCCTTTTATGTGAAAGGAAAATAAAATTCCTAATTCCTGTGGTCTTCAAATGGATAGATGAAATACCAGAGGTCAAAATGATTTGAAAAATATAAAGTATGATACAAAATGAGGAACTGGCTTACATAAGAGTTAGCCTAGACAATATCTATAATCCATTCCAATTCTGAAATGCCATGACTCTACAAAAGAACTCAAAATCTATGCTGAAATAGTCCTGATGAGATTAAGGTCCATTTCTAAGTGTTTCCTTTGTCTTACCCAGCTCTGCATTAGGCACAGGAGGGAATCCAAGACACTGTCCCTGCTGTCAAAGGGCTCATGGTCTGGCTATGAAGATCAAGCTCACACATATATAGTGTATGATGTATGGTGACAGAATACCTGGGTTCAAATCCCAGCTCTGCCACTACCAGTGTGACCTTGAGTAGGTCACTTACCTTCTGTGCACCTCTATTTCCTCATCTGTAAAATGTGGAGGGTTGTATTAGATGTCCTCTGAGATCCCTTTCTGGCTCTAAAGCCCCTGATTAAGGCTGATGTTATTCCTGATCATGAAATCATGGCAGTCAAGGTTTAGTACAAATTTTAAGTTCCAGAAGAGCTGCTGTTGAGGAAGTCTTCCTAGGGCACATGGGACCTGAAATAGGCCTGGGAAGGTGGGTAGATTTGGAAGCAGGCAGAGGTGGCAGCTTACATGCCAGCACTATAATATATCAACCACTGGAATATTCTCTCAAGTAGACCCAAAAACTTTGCCAAAATTTATTTTAAAATGATAAAGCTCTCTGTAAGAGCTAAATGGGCCCAGGTGTATTCCCAAGAGTGACTTAAGTATACATCATTTTCTGATTCTTGCTGAGGTAGGATCATCCATTTCAACTAGAAAAAGCCTATTCATGAAACTAATTGATATCATAATACACTATGTATACTTTTTTGGTCCAGACTCATTATTTGATTGGTATAGGGAACTCCAAATATGGAAACTCCCTCTACTGATGTCAATCAGCAACTTATGCCAAGTTAGTCTTAGAAAATTGCCTGGGATACTGTCAAGTTGAGGTGGCTAATTTGCCCACAGTCACAGAGCCAATCTGTGTCAGAGGCTAGACTAGAGCTCAGGTATTCTGGATTCAAGTTCAGCTTTTTACCCTCTCCACCACACTGCTGTTACTAAATGCTGGAACAATGAAGTCAGTCCTTATGACAACACAGTGTAGAGAAAATTTACTGGGTTCTCCTACATAGCCAGCAAGCCATCATCTATCTAAGGCACATACTACCATGACTTCTATTCTAGTTCCTCTTGCTTTTCTATCACTTTTTCAGGTATGACTTCATAGTCATCAATTTTGCTATAAAGGTAATATTTCATACCAAACCCTATGATTCTCATCTGTTCCTTTATGGTCTACAACTGGGTCTCAATTGTGCAAATAATGAATCTTGTGAAGTAGCTGTATGTATTCAGTTTGCACTATTCAGTTATAATTATGTAAAATTTGGTCATTTCCCAATGGAAATGTGCAGTGCAAATGCAAATAAATTAACTATTTCACAGTATCATTATTTGCAGTCGTTAGGATCTGGCTGTAGTTGAAAGATCCATGTCCAGAGGCAGAAAAACTAACTTGGCACCTTTCTGGGACTTCACCCTCTAGGCTTCAGTATATGAGGGAGAAAGGAACCTTAGAAATGAGTCTTCCAACTGGACCTAAGGAGCAATGGAATGGTGCACGATCCATGTGAATAGGCCACCACATATTACCAATGACAACTCATAGGCAAGAAGTGGCCATAAGAGGCAACCTAAATACACATGGCTGGAAAAGTAGGTGGGGTGGTTGTATATTAAGAACAAGGGATAAGAAATGGCCAATCTGGGGGGCGGCTAGATGGCGCAGTGAGTAAAGCGCCAGGCCCGGAGTCAGGAGGACCCGAGTTCGGTTCCGGCCTGATACTTAATACCCACACACAAAAAAACTAACCATGTAACCTTGGGCAAGTTACTTAACACCAATTGCCCTCCAAAAAGGCAAAAAAAAAAAATGGCCAATCTGCACTGGACTGTATAGGACTGTTCTACAGATTACACAGATCACTATGGCAGATTTACAGAAATGGGCAAAGAATGACATGGGATGAGAAGCAATAAATGGGTTGTAATCTTGCACCAGTGGAATGAGTGCCTACATCAATAGATCTCTGTCTCCAAGCTATTGGTCTTCTTGGTTTTCCTTGTCTGACATCACATCCTGATATCAATCTTCCTCAAGTTCCTGGCAACTCAGCTACTAGGTAAAGGATTATAATCGCCTCAAGCACAGGCTCTGTTCCTTACTTCATCTGTCTATCCTCAAGGCCTTACACATTTGAAGGCACTTAAAAATGTTTGTTGAATGGAAGCCTCACAAATGCCATACAGCCAACATATTCACACACTTCTTACTTTTTAAATTCATTTTCACCTTGATTCCTGCGGCCACTTATTCAACAATCAGAATGAGTGTTTTATAAGAGTCACAATGGCACATTCCTATTCCATTTGTGCAGCATGGATTTCCGTTTACAATTACAATTCTGAATGTGTCGATTATATTCTTGTCCTATGACAACCCAGAAAAATAGACCCAGGTTTGTGGTCTGCTTTTCAACATTTATCACTGCAAATGCCCTATGGGGTTCTATAAAAACACATTAACACCACTGAGCTGAATACACCATTATAGCTCACTGCCAGGTAAGAAACCAATGTCTGAGACAAAAATGTCAACCAATCATCTGTTGTGCTCAGTTGCTAAGAGAGGAGTCATGCAGACTCCCTTTCACCATGGTCCCAGAGAATAGTTGAGCAAGTGTACTGATATATTTTTATACTAACAAAGAAATGTAAACAAGGTAGATGCCCATAAATTGCGGAATGTCTAAACAAACCATGGATTATAAATGTAATGGAATATTACTCTACTGGAATCATACCCAAAGAGCTATTAAACTACCTATTCCCTTTGACCCAGCAATACAACTACTAGATCTATTTCTAAAGATAATTAGGGGAAAAGGAAAATAACTTTTATGTTCTTAAATAACTTTTATGGTCATAGCAGCTCTCTTTGTGGTGGCAAAGAACTGGAAATTGCCCATCAACAGCAGAATGGCTGAACAAGTTGTAGTATAGGATTGTGTTGGAATACTGTGCTATAAGAAAGGATGAACTCAATGATTTTAGAAAAATATAGAAAGATTTGCATGAAATACTGAAGAACAAAAAGAACAGAACCAAGAGAACATTGTATATAGTTAACAGCAATATTGTTTTAAGAATGACTATCAAAAATATCCAAATTAACTATAAAGGACATATGAAGAAAGCCACTATCTGCTTCCAGAGAAAGAACTGATAGATAATTTTACATATATGTCTGCATGTATACATGTGTGTATACACACATACCTATCTGTGTCTAGTGATAGCCATCTATAGAGCAGGGTGGGGCAGGGTAGAAAAAAAGGAGAAAAAAAGAAATGTACACAATAATTTTCTTGTATAGGAATAGCAAATTGTGCATAGTAGATTTGTAGTTTCAGGTACAATCATTTTTTTATTGTACTATCATGTAAATGCTTTATTTATTCCATAAATATGTAATTTAATAAAAAAAAAGAGAAAAAAATTGTAAAGAATGATAAGCATAAAGCATTCAGAGAAACATGGAAAGACCTGTATAAATGATGCAGATTGGAAATGAGCAGAACTAGGAAAACAATGTAAACAGGAAAGACAAAGTTATGGTCATGTTTGTAATGGGAATGTAAATTTTTAAGATCTTCCCCTGCCCTTAGGCTAAAGTGTACCTGGAGCCTGGGGTGGGAGGCTTGTTTTTCAGTAGATACTTCTTGATTGGCCAGTGGGTCAATAAGGTTGTTACATTCTCTGAGCCAGGAGAAGGCTATATAAGCCCTGATGTGAGGCTGTTTTGGGGCTCACTTTGAGAAGTGTTCTGTGATTTGATCTGGATTCTGGGAAGCCTTTGTCCTGAGCTCCCCAGCTTTGAAAAACCCAGCTGTTGAAACCCAGATGTTGATTTGGTATGGATGTAATGGCTGGACAGTTTGGAAAGCTCTCTACTTGATCTGTTTCTGTCTTGATAATTCTGCCTGTATACTTTGAAGTTCGGGGTGCTGACCTTTTTTCCCCTGAACAAGGTAAACGATATATGTCTGACTGATTAAAGTAAGCTTGTTAACCCATTTTGAGTTGCTTTCCTTTAACAAAGCAGATCGAAGAACCTGTATTGGCAGACACCCTGGGGACGCTGGGGTGCTTGCTGCTACAATGTTGCAGCATTTGGTCTCCACCTGGGAATTTCTGCAATTATAGAATAATCCTGCTTCTCAGTATATCAATGTAGTTTCCAAAGTTCATCACTACTCCAATGGGAATAAGATTTCAAGGCCCACTGGAAGTAAAAAAATCCCCACAATGAGATAGTATTTGTAAAGCACTTACCACAGTGCCTGGCAGATAGGAGGCATTTAATAAATGTTTGTTCCTTTCTCCTTCCCTTCCCCGGTAATATTTTCTTTGGAGTGCATGCTTTACAGTCTGATAAAAATGCCCAGATCTGACATACTTACTTAGACTTCTTATGACAATTTTAGTATAGGCTTGGGTAAGCTTATACTATTCACCAATACCAGTGTATTTTTTTTTCCTAATCTTCACTACTCCAGTCTTTGTATGTTCTTGCCAAGACAAATTTTCCCTTCATAACAAAAATGGTTTTTTTTCAAACCCTTTTTCCAACTTTAAGAAGCTTAACCTACACTGTAAAGTAATAAGTAACAGACCTTCCAGTTGCCAATCATCTCTGCAGTTACTTGATCCACCCCCCCACCCGGACTAATTAGGCCATTTTGCAAAAATAAGTTAAGATCTTGGTGGCATTTTCATTTTTTGAAGTACTCTTCAGTGAAACTGATCCACTCTGAATGATCCTTAAATTGCTTAAACTACACCCCACACCAACAGCCATGGCAGTATCTCTTATTAATGTTTTATTTTTTTCAATTAACAAAAATCTATTTTCTTTCCTTCTCAATTACCCCCATTAAAAAAAAAAGATGAAAAACAAAGACTTTGTAATAAATATGCAGAGTCAAGTAAAAACAAATTCCCACACCGGCCATAACCAAAAAGAAGGTCTTATCCTGCACCTTAGTCCCTGACCTTCCTGTCAGGAAGTGGATCACATTCCGTTATAGGTCCTCTGGTACCAGGGTGTGCAAATGCACAGGTCAGTGTTCTTATGTCATCCAAAGCTGTCTTTACAACATTGTTATTATTGAGTAACTTGCTTCCCAGAGTCTGCTCACTTCACTCTGCATCAGTTCATATTCCTCTTCTGAGGTTTCTCTCAAACTGCTCCTTCTGTCATTTTTTACAGCACAATGATATTCAATCACATCCATACAGCAAAATTTGTTCAGGCATTCCCAAACTGATAGGAACCCTCTAAGTTTCCAATTCTTTGCCACCACAAAAAGAGCTGTAATAATTTACATATGCTATAAATATTTTGTATGTTTATATTTTGTACCTATATCCTTCTCTTCTTTCATTGATATCTTTATGGTATACATTTAGTAGTGGCAATGCTAGGTCAAAGGATATGCACAGTTTAATAATTTGGGGGCAGAGTCCCAAATGCCTTTCTAGAACGGCAAAAGTCATTCATAGCTCCACTAATGGTGCATTAACATATGTTTTCTGAAAGCCCCTCCAACATGTCATTTTCCTTTTTTGACAGCTGTCAATCTGATAAAGTAGAACCTCAGAGTTGGTTTAATTTACATTTCTCTAATTATTATAGTGATTTAAAGTATTTTTTCATATGCTATTGATAGTATGTATTTTTTTCTTTTTAAAACTGTCTCTTCATGTCCTTCAACCATTTATCAATTGAAAAGTGGCCCAATACAATCTCTAACAGTCCCTGAAGTGTGCTCTTTAAGAACCACAACTTCTGCATGCTTCTTTCACATAATATCCATTCTTAAAAATCAGAGCATTAAAAAACAAAAAAGAACAGTACAATGTATAGACAGAGTGAAATACAGAACTCAGTTGTCAGAGAACTAAAACCGAGGAAACCAGCTCAACTGCATCTCATCTGGTCAAGGTTAGCTGAATGTCGGCAGAAGCATATACTCATGACTATTGCCGGGCCAGAGGGTATCCAGGTTGTGTACAAATATTCAGCAGCTACTCAATAACTATAAATCAACTGAATATGGTAACAGTTTATAGGACAAAGCACTATGAAAAGTATGAGAAGGGCCACTTGGGGTTGGGGTATGAGGAGGAATCAGAGAATTAGCTGTATTTGACTTGTGTCTTGAAGAAGAGCTAAGAGTTCAAGAGGAGATGTGAAAGGCATTCCACATGTAAGGAAGATTGCAATCAAAGGCCTACAACACCACTACCACTTATGTCTGTGTATAGCCCTTTTACCTTATGCATATGTAAATACACACAATGGAATCATTTTAGCAGTTTAGGCTTATGCCACAGAATATCAATTCAAATTTGCAGCCGGCAAATACAACCTCACGAAATCACATTTTTGTTGAATAACTTCTTTCTTCATCTAGCCTGACATCAGTGCTAAGAGCTAAGCCTTATTAACGCCCTTAATAAAAATGCATAAACACACCCATTAGTTATCAAGCAGAACTTATATATATTGCTCTGTGATTATATTCTGGAAGCTCTGTTTTAGCATGCTAGCCTTCCATTTACATGGAATTTCTGTTCCCTTTTTCCCTCCCATCTAAACCTTTTCCAGCTCAGAACCTGCTTCTTCCATGGCTTCTTCAGGTGATCTTCCATTCACTAATCTCAGCATTAACTGCATACCTGAGTGCTAGATTGCATAACAGCTTAACACCATTCTGTTTCTAGTTTAAGGTTTGCATCCCCAGTGGAAGCACAAGGTTCCTAAAAGTAGAAACAATTTTCTCCCCTATATCACTTACCAAAGAACACATGAGCATTTAGCAAGAGGCACATGATAAATTTGAGGGGATTTCTAAGTTTTACAGAACAAATCCTTTTATTACTGATTACTGAGCACCTTCAACAATACACTAAGGAATCTGGCCATTATTTGGGATGCAATGGGGAGCTAATAAAAACTTTCAAACTAAGCTAAGACAAGATTGGAACCATACTTGCTTTAGAAAATGAATATTTAGAAAACTATTTAGAAAATAAAAATTAATTAAAAATTAATCTGGCAGCAAGAGCATACAAGGGTGTATGGTGTAATTGAAAGGTGCAAGAGACTAAGGGCAAGGAAAGAAATTCACCCAGAATTCACTGAATGTTTGAACTACAAAGGACTTTAAATATATTATTCAAATCCATCAGTTTTATAGTTTAGGAATCTTGAGACTCAGAAAACTAAAATGCCTTATCCAGCATCACATAGCTTGTAAAGTAACACCCACATCTTTGGATTCCAAGTCCAATACTTTGTCAACTAGACCACACCCCCTTCTCCCTATGCCTGCTTTAACCTATATTTTATTCAGTACTTGTTTGTTGTAGTGACCTGTTAGGTATAACCTAGGGAAGAAGGTCATGAGGCCTGAGCTGGGGTAATAGGGGTGGGAGTAGAGACAAAGGAGCATATCAAAATTGTTCAAGAAAAGACACTGGATTTAGGATCTTGAAAATTAAAGATGGGGGCAGCTAAGTGGCCCTGAAGTCAGAACAATCTGAGTTCAAATCCAGCCTCAGACACTTAACACAAAAACTAGTTGTGTGACGTTGGACAAGTCACTTAACTCCAACTGCCCTCCAGAAAGCAAAAAAAAAAAAAAAAAAGAAAATTAAAGCTGGAAAGATATATGTTGGCAACAAAATCTTAGATCACAGCCTTAGAATTGAAAGGGATCTTAGAAGGAACCTAGTCCAACCCCATTTCTTTTGGCAGAGGAGGAAACAGAAGATCATTGAGGTAAAATGACACACCCAAGGTCACACGGAAGTCACAAAGTTGGATGAATAGTAATACTATTAACTAAAACAGGGAAGTCAATAGGGAGCTGGTTTGGGGCAGAAACAGCTTGGTAGTTGAGGGTGAAATGCTCAAAGATGTATAGTAAGGAGTGGGATGGCAATCAGGGCTCCTTTTTAGGCTTTTCCAGAGACACTTCCTGACTGCTCCTATGAGCCCTCCTGCTACAGCCACACAAGCCTAATCCCGTATCTTTCTTACATCCTGTACTTGTGAACATATTGTGTGCCCTCCTTCCCACAGAATGTGAACTCCCTAAGGGCGGTGACTGTCTTCACTTTATGAACCTTGGACATTTTCCTCATCTGTATCCCCCAATACCTAGCACAAGGCCAGGCATGTGGGAGGCATTTAACAAATGTTTATTGGTTGATCAAGCATATGCATAAAGGTGATGCCCAAAGTCATGAGAAGAGGTCATTGAGGGAGCCAGCTAAGAGAGGTGAAGGGAACACAATTCCATTTGTGGGATAGGAGACAAACAGTGAGCAAAGGAAACAAAAAGAGTGGTTAAGATTTTTAAGAAAGCTTGTTAATGTCTATCCAATTTGGCCTTATCTGAGAGATCTAACAATTTTGCCTCCCTTGTTCTTGGATAAGATGTCTGAGTCTGTGGTGGCAGCCTAGAAAGATAAGCCAATACAGACTAATAATGCAAATCAACAGCAGATCATCATCTCCAGAAAGATGAAAGCAGACTACAGAAACTTGTATTCAGTGCAGAAACGATGGAGAAAGACTGTAAGACTTGGGAGCTCTATATATAGATGTACAGCTGTTTCTTTCAGGTGTTGTAGCTCAAAGACATACAGTGATTAATTTCAAAACTGGAAATGTACAACATTTCTGATTACTACTTTTGAATGTCTATAATTTGGCTGCTTAGTGAAATTAACTTGACATTTTTAGTGGTTGTGAGGACAATGATGCTTTTGTAAAGTGCTGAATTTCCCTCATTTACAGAGTTTGTTCTCAGCTCTAATCCAGCACAAACAAATTCTCTCCATCTTTTAGCAAATGGAGAGCCTTAGACAACCCAAAGTTTTGAACTCTTCTGCTTTTACATAATCTGGGTCTAGAGAGAAGGGATAAAATGTAGTAGATACATGATTCCTTTCATACAAGAGAACTATTTATAAATTAAATCACTTTCAAAACTACAGAAGAGCTTACTACTTGAAGAAATCCTACTATGAATCCTCTGGCGAAAAAGTAAATAATCATTTGTTATCTTTTATGTAAATATGAACTTTCTGATATTGGTTTTGCTTAAAGGGAAGTACACTTGTAGATGCATTCCTAAAAATTTGAATAGGATAGAATGTTAAGAGCTGGAAGGAGCTTTAGACATCATCTAGCCCAATTCCCTTACAAAAGAAGGAACTGAGACCCAAAGAGGGAAAATGACTTGCCCAGGGTAACTGAGGGAATTGGTAGAACAAAAACTAGAACCTACAACATTCCAGTTCGCTGCTTTTTCTACAACATTGCTTCTCAATTGAATTCTATTTTCCCTAGTTAATTATGTTATTATCTCAGACATGCCTTTAGCTTTATGTTTCTTCCAAGACCCTCCAGCTTCTATAAACAGGGAACTCATGTTTGCCAAAGGATTCACTGAAGGTTTCCTATAAAGCAGCAAATCCTTCTGAAAAGGAAATAATCACAGGTCGGTTTTGGAAGTTCCCTCCCTAAGGTCCTTTCTAGCTCTATCATTCAATCACCCAAAAGCTTTGTGAAGATGCTGAGGAGTCACATTTCTCATTACAGAAATGTAGCACCTAAAAAATCTAGAAGCTGCACAAGAAAAAACCACTCCCCCTGTGGGATATGACAGCCTGCCCTACTAGCCCTGCAGTGGGAATCCGATGTTCCTAATAATCATTGCTACGTGTGACAGGTAGCCCCAAGACACCCTACAGCCTGCCTTGACCTAAAAGCCTCTCAGCCAAGACCTAAAGGGTACACAGCAGACTTCATGCTACTCTTCTGCTCATTTGGGGGACAAGGTCTGACTGTATGTTCCTCCTCTCTCTTTCTCTCTCTGGAAACAAACATTTCTTTTTCAGATGCCGAGTATAGGATTATTGAACCTCAGAATAAAAACTTATATTGCAAAAAATCACATTTCTAAAATGCTTTAAGATTTAGAAACAACAACCCTGTGAGGTAGGTACACCAAGATCACTTTCCCCATTATAGACTTGGAAAACTGAGGCTCAAAGAGATTAAATGCCCTGCTCTGGTCACAAAGCTCTCAAGTATCAGAAGGGATTTGAAGCAGATCTATTTAGTATAGTAAACATACTAAGTATAGGAGACTCCCACTTTTATATCATACTGCTATGGGAGCTGGATGGGACCTCTAAGATCACAGAGACAAACCTTGTCTTTTTGTAGATAAGGAAACTGAAGCCCCAAAGCTCCACTTACCAAGGTGGTTTATTTTATTTTTTTTGTCAGTGAATCTACAAGTAATTTATTAGAAAAATAAGATCCCAGCTCATCCTAGGCAAGGAAGGTTTTGTGGTATAAGGCTGGTCAGGCACCATCAGGGTCCTCATTCCAGCAGTATGCAGCCTTTCAAAAACCAGAAAGGGGCAAGGCTGGATTTTTCTCTCCAGGATTTAAAAGCTATTCCAACTAAAACAGTAGATGAGAGAACTTGTTCAAACTGTGATTTTAAAAGTGATTTCATGGCAGAGACAAGGAATATTATCTTAATAATTACACAATTATTTGACATCATGCAACTCAGATTCTGGCTTAATGCTTTGATGTTCCATATCAAATAACTCCATAAACAGGTGTAAATAAAGGTATTATTTAATTAGCCTCTGCAAATAATGTCAATGGAAGATTGCTGAGAGGATGGAAAAGCTTGGTGAAAAACTGTATTACATGAACTTTAACAGAAGCCCCTGGTCAGTTGCAGCCACACCAGAAGGGCTACTCCAGAAAGTCTGGCTGGAAATTTGAATTTGCTTTACAAATGCATGGATACTCTCTGGCTGATGATATCTGAAAACTGTACATGTACCATAGCTAGAGAAGTTGTTCAAAACCCTACAGTACCATCCATGACTAATTATTCCCTCAAACCAATATACTTTTTACAACAAATAAAACAGGACCATGAACTGGAAGAGACTGCAGAGATGACCTAATCTTACCCCCATCTTAGAGGAAAGAGGCCTACAGAAAGGACGTGAAGACTTAAGGTTACACAGATAGTAAACAGCAAAGTCAGGATTCAAACCCAAGTCCTCAGACTCCAAATCCAGTGCTCTTCCACCACACCAGATGTGTGTGTATATATATATATATATTTTACATCTGTTTCTCAGGGACTGTTCAAACTCTTTCCACTGATATGGGAGATCTTATACTTAAAACAAAAACAAGCAGTCTGCAAATGATCACACTGGGGAGGCAATGCATTTATTAGCAGAAGTTGGTCCTTCAGGATTCTGATCCACAGGAACTGGCTGTTCCCTGAGATTGCCCCCCTGGTTTAAGCTGAAAAGAAAAGGAAACTTGTGAGTGTGCCTCAGTTAAGAACCCAGACATATTTCATAGTTTCTTATGATTACACTCAATTTCAGATATTTCAATTGCAACAAAAGTAAATACAAAGAGGTTTGGTTTCCCCCAAGTTCAAAAGACTAGTTACACTTAAAAAACAATGAGCTTGGGGGGCAGCTAGGTGGCACAGTGAATAGAGCACCGCCCTGGAATCAGGAAGACCTGAGTTCAAATCCGGCCTCGGACACTTAACACTTACTAGCCGTGTGACATTAGGCAAGTCACTTAACCCCAATTACCCTGCCCTTCCCCCTCCAAAAAAAGGGGGGGAGAAAAACCCACCAATGAGTTTATTTTTTTCCCAAGAAGCAGCCAGGCCACCCTCATGAGATATGAGGGAGAAGGAAGGAGATGGAAAATATTATGGAGGAAGAAGCTGGGTCAAGCCCTGACACTCCTGGGTGGGAATCTAAGGCAAGAGCATCATTGGGAATAAGAATCACTTGCTTTAATAAAACAGGCTAGCTAAGAAAGAAACTAGCATTGAAAATGCCTTCTGCATTTTATCAAGGGAATAGCAGAGGACCAGTGGCTGCAATTTAATTTAAAATATGTGTGTATACACACATATGTATACACGCATATATATGCATATATACATACATATGTGTGTATGTATACATACTTCCAACATTTTGAGAAATTGGTGATTTGCTGGTATAGATACTCCCTGTGCTGACACAGATCATGATCCTTATGTCTTAGAAAAGCATCTCTAGCCAAAAAATTCATTCATCACTTTGAAGGCATAGCCTTAGAGAACCCAGTATCACTTTGATGATACAATGAGAAAGACTTAAGTGGAGGAAGGGTTTGTATGTGTATATATACATACATTTTAAAACATCATGTTTATTCTCCTTTAATTACAAGATATTTAGAAATTTTACTTTACCTCAAGGTTTCCTCTAGCCTTCCTGAGGATTTCATGGGTTAAAACCACTAAAAAGAGAGAAATGAAAAATTAATTTTGTATACCGTTCAGAAATGCACTTAATGTCACCTCCCTCTCCTATGCCGTGTGACAAGAGTAGTTGGTTGAAGAGAAAAGCTTCCAGACTTTGACTGCCACCCAAGAACGGGCCACGTGAAGCTCTGGAATGAAAGCCTTTTCTCCCTTCCTTCTTGAACAATGCAGAATGTAGCCATTTTGTCCTTCATAGGAACTAAGGGAATCTCTGATAATACTGCCTTACTGGGTACATAGGTATATAGGAAAAAAGGCCAGGCACAACAACTCTATACATTTATCTCGTGTTTTAAAGTATTTTCCTCAAAATAACTTTGTGAAGGAATTAGTACAAATATTATTTTATCCCCTTACAGATGAATTAACTAAGGCTCTCAGAGGGTATAAGTAAGTTGACTGTGGATAGACTATTGAACTTATAATCAAGGTTCCCAAATCCAAATGCCAATTCTCAAATGCTATGTATGACCTGGGGCAAATCATTCAACCTCTCCAGGCCTCAGTTTATTGACCTATAAACTAAAAAGGCTGGACCAAGTGACCTCTAAGTTCCCTAAAGTTTCTGAGACAAGATTTGTCCTCATATATAGGTAGCACTCTTTTTAGGATTCCATGATGCATCTCCAGAAACAGAGAGGTCCTGTCCTATAAGAACACAGGATTGAAGAGTCAGACTTAGGCTTCAGTTCTAGTGCTACCAGTCATGAGCTTTGGGACCTTTGTACCTTAACCTTCCTTTCCTCCTCTGTAAAATGAGGGGGTCAGACCATATGATTTCCTACATTCTTGGGTATATGTAGATTATTAGCTGAATCCCAATACACTCTCTGGACCTAAAAGAATTTTGTAGGAAGGAAGGATATTAGATCATCTTTTTTTCCATTTCTTTGTCAAAACAAAATTAAATGATCAGCATGAATGTTACAATTAACAGTTTCCTGTGCTTCACTGATCCTGCTACAAGCCTCATCAAAAAGTTTTTAAGTGGAGATGCAGTTTAGAGGCAATTCCAAAAACTGCTGGGTAAGGCCTGGGAAAACTCTCCTTGCTTTGAATTCCTCCAATTGCTGAACATGGTCCAGAATATGGCTTAAATGTAACTGTATGCTCTGCTAGCAAAGCCCAAGGTTGGAATGAACTCACCAAATTAAATTCCACCCCTTAAATGGCTTATTCAGTACAAGGGCAGAATGTCGAGCTTGATAAACAAATATGAGTGGCTGTTTCTTGCCCAACAGCACTTTTCATCAGATGATTTCAAAGCCTGTTTGAATGCTGTGTTTGGGGGAGGGTATAGGCATTTTTTCACTGAATGAGATAAGATTTTAATGCAATAAAGTCCTTTTTGATAAGCTTCCCACCCCTTTCCTTCACCCCTCTTCACCTCATGCAGAAGAGGTTAAAACTAATTATTGCAGACCACAAAATACATGTCAGTAAATATCCAAGGAAACCCTAATGAGGGAAAATGGGGGCAGAAATCTGCCACTCCCAGGGAGCCATATGATCAAAACTGGGGAGAAATAATTAAACCATCTCAATAACCCTGAGCACTTCAGAAGGAGGAGGGAAAATGTGGATTGAAATGTTTTACTCCTTTTTTCATGTGGTTCATATGTTTACATTGTTTTATAGCTTACAAAGAAAGCATTTCTTCATAAGAAACCTGTGAGGTCATTAGCACAAGTACTGTTACCCTTATTTCATAGATGAAGTTAATTGGAACAGTGTGGCCTAGTTAAATGAGCACTGGACTTGGAAATCAGAAGACATGAGCTCCCATCAGCCGTGTCAGTTCTTCCTATATAACCTAGGACAAATCACAACATCTTTGAGCCTGTTTCCTCATCTATAAAATAGGGAATAGTACTTGCCCTACCTACCTCAAAGATTGTTGTGAAGAAAATCTTAAAATACTCCATAAATGTCAAGTCTTATTAAATAACTTGTCCAAAATCACACACATAAGTGGTAATGTCAGGACTCAAAATACAGCACTTTTTTCCACAGCACAGTCACATTCCCAAAAGGCTCAACTCCCCCCAAATACAGAAGTAGAGCAACTGATGAAATAAGTCACATTTTAAGTGTAATTTAAGTTCTGACAACCGTCTCTCATTTGCACTTCCTCACATGGTTACTTTCAGTGCTCAGCATAGTGCCTAGCACATAGTAAGGGCTTAATAAATGTTTACTGATTGATTGATTGTAGTATTTTGTACCAACTGCTAGGGTCTATCAATTTTCCATTTCTAGATTGTTTCTTGTGAATGCCAAGGTACACCTGAGTAATGACTCAACTAGAGAGTCATCAGAAGCCAGATCTTAAAATACAGGGGTACAGACCCCAACACCATCCTAATGGAATTAATTATATTCATTGCCAAATCTTGCTATTTCTTATTTTATATCATTATGTATTTGTGGAATAAATCTGGAAATTAAAAAGCAAACTCACAGGGAAACCTCAATTTGAGGTTACATCACAATTTGTTTATCTGGGTAAGGTATTTGGGGAATATCTATTCATTCTGTGACCCTGAACACTCACTCTTTCTGTGTGGGTCTCAGTTTTCTCATCTGCCAAATCAGGGTATAGTGTGACAAAATGCAGAGGATTCAAATCCTGGCTATGGGTACCTATATATGACCTTTAGCAAGTCATTCCATAGCTCTCAGTTTTACATTTCTTCACCTGTAAAGCAAGGAAATTTGACTAGAAAACCTCTAAGGTTCCTCCCAGCTATTTTACAGCTGATGAAGAGATTATGACTTGGATCTTTTGGGTAGATTATTTGCATGAACTACCCAAATTTCCATTAGAACTCCAGGCTCCCCTACATAGGAAATAATATTGCCTCAGGGCAAAAGTAGTGGACTAGTAAACATGAATCCTATATTCTAGTCTTTAATGAACTGTGTACCAGTCACTAAACCTACCTGTCTACACAGATGTTCTTGAAATAAGAGCTCAGAAAGGACTGCAGAAATGCAAAGTGTTCTTGTAGATATGCTGTCCCATTAGCCTAAAATGACTGGCTCAGGTGCTCTAGGAAGTTCTGCTAGATGTTTATATTCACAAAGGTCGTTGACAATTGGGCATTTAACAAACTTCCCCCTTTTCTAGTTCAAATCCTGCCAGTCTCATAGACTGTTCTTTTCACGCACCCTCCCAGAGGCAGCCAAGGTATACTCCTACTCAGCAATAAACACAGCTCTCGGCTGCTCAGAAATGGCCCAGAAACTTTCAGCTTTATCGGGACTCAGGCATGAGGCAGGATCACACCTCTAACCGAGAAAATGCTGAAATAATGGCCTGAGGGGAGAGTTGGGGAGGGGGGGTTTCCCTTAGTCAGCATTCTCCTAAGATAGGAGAAATGACACAGTTAATGCAGAGCAGCTTCAGGAGGCTATTGTGCTGACAATAGGAATGAATACAATAAACATCACTGACATGGCACCTAATCTTTGCAAATACCATGCATGACGTATAAGATTGGATGATTAAAAGACCTTAATACAAATCCAACAAAAGCCAGGGTCAAAAACAGCAAGCCTCAAAGGACACAGAATAGACACAGTATATAAATAGAAAAGATTAGACATCTGGGTGTAAACTTTTACATACGCTGATCAAAGATAACTTTTTCCTGGTGTTTCCTCAGCTGTAAATGTCGAGCTGTGCTGCACAGCTTCTTCTCTTGCTCAGACATTTTCTTGTGCAGTCGGGTGATTTCAGCTTTCATTTCAGCAATCTAGAGAAAATAAAGGTACGCTGATGTTGACCTCTTTTTTAGGGTCCAATGGTCTCTTAACATCAGCATGTAACAAGATCTCTGATAAAAAGGGTTAATTCTAGTAGCAATTATCTTTTTTTAGCCCTCCTCATGATAACCTGAGTTCCTTATCTTGCATGATTTTCACATTAACCTCTGACTGTTCTTATCAGATCACTTTTGTGGTTCCCAAGAATGAAAACATAACACAGGGAAGTGACCATTCTGACTCCCTTTTCAGATGGTATTTATTTATGAATGGTGGCCCAAGACATTGAAAGCCAATATTCCAACATGGGAGCTATTCACTGGGGACACAGCTTCTCCTAGTAGGAGCAGGTATCCGTTTAGCACTCAAAGTCTGAAATATGGACTATGTTCTGAATTGGATTTTAGGCAGTCCTCTGCAATCCTAAGCAAGATTTTGTGCCGCATGAAAATAAAGATTAAGAGGCATCAAGAGTAAAGATCGAATTAACTATATTCAGATGTAACATTACATAGCCAAATTTTAAAAAATTAGGTTTCTTGAGAAAACTAATAAATCCGTGACTGCTTTATGCTGCATAGTGGGCTGTAAGAGTAGATATGTACAAACAGAACTGGTATCAAAGATTTGGTTCTGCTCCTGGCTTCATCATTAACTAAATGTATGTCCCTTCACCTCTCAAGCTTCAGCATCCTCTTGTACTCAAAAAGGGCTCTGGAGCTCTTCATATTTTTAGCCAGTGTTCCCTCCCTGTTCCCTCCCTTCTAACAAGAATGTTATAAGTCAATTTAATATTAAGAATGGTATCTGGGGAGCCAAGATGGCGGAGTAGAAGCACGACCCTCCCGCGGCTCCGGCTTCCACCCTCCCCAATCCATGTAAAAAGGGGACTCTAAACAAACTTTGGAGCTGCAGAACCCACAAAATGACACAGAGAAGCTAACCTCCCGCTGAAAACAGCCTGACAGGCCGGCAACACTCTGGGAGCAGAGCCGAGCCCCACCCCGAGGCTTTAGCCCCAGGGCGGGCCTGACCAGCTGCCAGCCAGAGGGACTCCAGATCAGCAGCAGCTGTGCGAAGGACAAGGTGAGAGGCCAGTGCAGTCTGGACTTTGGGACCAGTAAGTGGGAGTGCGTGGCTTTTACCCCCAGGGCGAGAAACCGCTGACACGCCAGCACAGCCTGCCAGCGCCACGTGGCGGCTTCAGCTCCTGGCCTGCAGAGTGTAGGGGGACCAAGCACCAGTCTGAGAGGTAATCGCTCTTGCTTTAACCTGCTTGGATCTGGATTGCAGTCTAGGGTGGAGGTCCTGGGGTGTGTGTCCAGCTTGCCAGAGCATGTGGAGACCTCAGAGAGGGCACCCATCTAATACCTCCGGCAGCTGAGAAAACCCCAGCGTTTGGGACGAAAACTCCCCTGTCTGGTGGCAGAGTCCTACTGTGGCAAAAAGCCCAAAAGTCAAATCATTGAGTGGCAAAATGAGCAGGCAAAGGAAACAAAGCAGACAGAAGATTCCAACATTACACTCCTATTTTGGGGATAAGAAGGAGCAAGGCATGGAACAGGAGGAAATCAGTGAAGTCAGAACTCCTGCACCAAAAGCTTCAAAGGAAAATACAAGCTGGTTACAGGCCATAGAGGACCTTAAGAAGCAGATAAGAGAAGTGGAGGAAAAATTGGGAAGAGAAATGAGAACAATGCATGAAAATTATGAAATGAGAGTCAACAGCCTGACTGAAGAAAATAATACCTTAAAAAACAGACTGACTCAAATGGCAAAGGAGGCTCAAAAAGGCAATAAGGAGAAGAATGCCTTAAAAAGTCGAATTTGCCAGATGGAAAAAGAATCTCGAAAGCTCACTGAGGAGAATCATTGCTTCAGAATTAGATTGGAGTAAATGGAAGCTAATGACTTTATGAGAAATCAAGATGCTGTTAAACAGATCCAAACAAATGAAAGAATAGAAGGCAATGTGAAATATCTCATGGGAAAAACCACTGACCTGGAAAATAGATCCAAGAGAGATCATTTAAAAATTATTGGACTGCCTGAGAGCCATGACCAAAGTAAGAGCCTGGAAAGCATCCTCCAGGAAGTTCTCAAAGAAAACTGCCCTGATGTTTTAGAACGAGAGGGCAAAATGGAGGTTGAAAGAATCCACCGATCACCTCCTGAAAAAGATCCCAAAAAGAAAACTCCTAGGAATATTATAGCCAAGTTCCGGAATTCCCAGATTAAGGAGAGAATATTACAAGCAGCCAGGAAGAAACAATTTGAATATTGTGGAAACACAATCAGGATAACCCAGGATCTGGCAGCTTCTACACTGAGGGATCGAAGGGCCTGGAATGTGATATTCCGGAGGTCAAGGGAGCTGGGATTAAAACCAAGAGTCACCTACCCAGCAAAACTGAGTATCATGTTTCAGGGGAAAATATGGTCATTCAGTGGAATAGAGGACTTTCAAGCATTCTTGCTGAAAAACCCAGAGTTGAATAGAAAATTTGACATTCAGATACAAGAAGCAAGAGAAGCATGAGAAGGTAAACAGGGAAAAGAAATCATAAGGAACTTATCAAAGTTGAACTATTTTTTTTTTTAAAGCAATCGGGGTTGAGTGGCTTGCTTGGGGTTGCAGGGCCAGTTGTTGTTTCTGGGTGTGGTGCTGAGTGTCTGGGCCGGGATCCGGGTCGTCCCGGCACTGGGGCCAGTGCTCTTGCTCGCTGAGCCACCTGGCCAAAGTTGAACTATTAATATTCCTACATGGAAAAACAATAATTGTAACTTATGAAACTTTTCTCAGTAGTTGAAGGGATTAGAAATATATATGTGTGTGTGTGTGTGTGTGTGTATGTGTATATATATGTCTTTATATGAGGGTATGCAGGCATATAAATACATATGTGAATGTGTGTATATACGTTTACAGGTATACATAGATAGAGGGCACGGGACCAATTTAACAGGAAGGGATGATACTTAAAAGGTGAAATTAAGAGGTGAGAGGAATATAATGAGAGGAGATGGGGAGAGACAGAGTGGGGCAAACTATCTCATACAGAAGAGGCAAGGGAAAATGGTTACAATGGAGGGGAAGAATAGGAAGGCAAAAGGGAATGGGTCAACCTTATTCCTATTGAATCTGGCTTGAGGAGGGAGGGTAATACACACTAAATAGGGGATCTCACCCTCCAGGAGAATAGGGGGGGAAGAGGATGTGAGTGGGGATGATGGAAGGGAGGGCAGGCTGGGGGGGAGGGAAGTTGGAAGCACCCACTTTTGAATAGGGACAGGATCAAAGTAGAGAATAGAACAAGTGGGAGGTGGGATGGGAGGGAGGGAAATATAGTCAGTCTTTTACAATACATCTACTATGTTATTGTTTTGCATTAGCCGCACATGTACAACCTATACTGAACTGCTTGTCTCCCCAGTGGGGGTAGGTGGCAGAGGGGGAAGGGAATGAATCTGGAATTGAAAGTTTTAAAATCAAATATTCAAATATATATATATATATGTGTGTGTGTGTGTGTGTGTGTGTGTGTGTGTATACTATTATTAATACCATCTTACATGTTATTAAGAAAAAAAAAGATATACAGGCACTGAGGCATAGAGATCCACTGGAAAAGTTAAAACGGGTATGGGAGAAAATATGGGAGAGAGCAGATTGGAGGTGGGGATATCCTGTGGGACTGCTGCTTTGGGGGGATGGGTGGGGGAAAAACGGGGAGAAAATTTGTAACTCAAAATCTGGCGGAAACGAATGATGTAAATCAGAAGTTAATAAAGCATTAAAAAAAAAAAAGAATGGTATCTGAGTATGCTAAGACCCTATAGTATGAAGTACAAAATGATTTCTTAGTTGTAAATAGTTTCCCATCTGTGGAAGGAAGATGGGGAGATTGTTTGTAGGCAAAATTTTTCATGGGAACGGTTAAATACGAGTGATTCATGGTGAGCAGTATCTCCACTAAGTATAGAAAAATATCCATGGTCCAAGGAAACTGTACTCCAAGAAATGAAAATGAAAAATTCAATGGCTGAGACTGCCAGACTGTGAGACCTTTGGGAGGTGTGGGGGTGTCAAGGGGTAAGGAAGCATCTAACTGAAATGGTTTCAATGAATCTGTCCACTGAAGGAGGGGGATGCTCTCTGTAGTTCCATCCAAATCTAGAATGCTCTGATCTTATTTATAAGAAGACAGAAGAAATTAAATATACATTCTTTAAGAGAACAGTAAATAAATCATTAAAGGTAGGAGGGTTTTAAGAATTCTTTTCTCTTTCATAAACAATCTAGAAACCGGTATTTTATGAGGTTTCAAAGAATGTAAGTTAGAAGCAAGCTAGTGTCTAAAAGTTCCAAAGAAATATTACAGGTTAAGCCCTCAGTGGCTCACCATCACACAAAGTGCCTTGCAGAACTTTGCAACAATGGGAGATAAGATGTTTACTGTGAGGTGATCCTAAGGTCCACCCCTACCCACTTAAAATATGAGCTGCTTGACACAATTTCACTGTGAGAGGAGACAGTATCACTTCTGTGCTGCTGTGAATTCCAAGAGTTCATATTTTCTCTAAAGGAATTCCAAAGACATTAGGGAAATCTCAAGACCACAGTAGGAACAGCTAATGGCTTCATAGGGACCTCTCATCTTGAAACACTATCTTCTTTGCTACAATTTTTGCTACATTTTAGAAGTATAAGGGATAGCCAAATACACTAAAAGGTTACTAACATGGCAAAATTCTTCTCTTTCTAGTATTTGGCAAGATCCAAAAACTTGAAAGAGTAACCAAATCTTTCAGACCAACAAAGTTGATAGTTACTTAATTCTTCCTCAAGTTACTGCTCCCCTTCCCTTTAGGAAGCTTTCTTTGCTTAATAAAGTGTGGGGATTAAAACTGTCCAACTGAAGGAGGGATCTCTACCACAATTCGCTCTCTACTAAGGAACTAGGTCATCCTGCCCAGCAAGACTAGGAGGGTATTTTCAGTACATTCTAAACAAAACTTAGCAGAATAGAAAAGAAAAAAAAATACAGATCAGGGTAACTCAAATGGTCAACAGTGTTACAGAGGGAACAGGATACAAAAGGAACATAGACTAAAAGAACTAGGACTCTTAAATATGGTAAGAACAAGATAAAGGTCTAGGATCACAGCAACCATGTATTTGTTTGTCAAATTCCTGTATAGCAGAAGAGCCCCCTTAAAATTTGAGAAAGATAAAGTTTGAAATAAGTAAAAGGAGATCCCACTTCACAGAATGAATAGGAAATAACTCATTATGAAAAAAAGATGATACAAGCTGAGTAAGTAAACAGATCACAGAATTTTGATAAATCCATGAATAACAGATTTAATGGAAAAATCACTCAATTAAAACATGTATTTACTGAGTACCTGGTATATGCATGATATATGCAGATATGCATAGATGACTAAGATATGGTCTATGAATTTAGGGGGACAGAGGGTAGATACACATGAAAAGATATCCAAAGGCAGCAAATGCTAAGCACTTGGTTAACAGGAGACTCATCTGATACTTAAATGATAATATCATCAACACTGTTACTTTCATTGTATGGATGGTCCATACAACGCCACAAATGTTCTTTACTCATCAATGTGGCCTGGTACTACCTCTGAGACAGGTGCTCCATCAGACACTCTAGAAGAATGAGCTATGGGTGTTCATCAGAAGAGATCACCTTTAAGGGTGGTAGGAGAGGGGATATGTTCAAGCGATAATGTGTAGACCTCAATATGCCTGAAGAAGACGACTATGGAAACTGGAGATAAAGATGGAAAGCAGCTTGTGGGCAAATTATGGAGAGTTTTAAATGTCACAGGAAGATTTTCTTGGGAGCCAAGTCTTCAGGTTGACATTCTAAAGGATAACTATGCTCTTCTATGGAAAGGTGTCTACTGTTAACCATTATGAGGAATCTCTGGACAAAGCTGGCTGGTGAGTGAGTAGTAGGTAAGAGAACATGAGAAATACTAAGGATGCCCTGTTATTCCCATCTATCTGGATTTTAGCCACCCTTTAAGACTGAGCTTAGTGTCTCCTCCTGGAAACCACACCAGGAACATTTTTTGTTTCTACTATTTAAAATATACTGCCCTGTATAACAGTTATTTGTGCACATGCCTCTGAGCCCCTACAGGGGAAGCCCCTCGACAACAGAGAATGTGCAGTCTACTTCTCTGTACACCCTCAAAAACCCAATACAAATGGTGTTTGAACAAATGCATACAGGGATCTTTGGCTTATCTGTTATTCACTGAGTGAGTCTGAGACTTGACCAGAGCTCAGTCCCCCCAAGCATTTCACAGATGACCAACTTACATTCAAAAGATACTTTCCTCTTTAAAAATGTATGTCTTTGTCACTGCATAAAATTTCATACCTGATTAGAGTGAACAGGACAGTGGCCATTTATGGGAAGGGAAACTCTCCAGAGAAGCTTCAATAAACGAGCTGCCTCTTCTAATATCTGCTGTGCTGTGTTAACACTGTCAGAAAAACTATTCAGAGGTGCCTGGTCTGGAACCTATATTGTAGGATTAGAAACATGTTATATTTTGTCCTGAAAAGATTATGAAAACATAAGCTTTAATTAGTGGTATAAATCGTTGGGCTATGATACTCGTGTTTAATATGATGAAGAACAGTATAGAGCCAGGAGAAGCTCCCTAATTTATGGGTTTTAAAGACTACTGAATTATACATTACAGAAGAATTTGGGGGGATTTAAACCAAATCAATAATTGTGATTAATAACTGGTTGCATTTACTGTATTTACTAGGACATGAGGAAAATGCTTGGCAAGACTTGCCTTCTTCATTTGCATTTCATGGCAGGCAATTTGAAAGTCAAATGATGCCAGACATCAATTTAAGCAATGTAGATGTATCCTCCTTTAGCAGACCCTTTTAAACTGTTCTATTTAATGCTGGAATGACTATCAGGGACCCATAAAATATATTTCCCTCTGCTGACAAAACAGGAAAAAAATGGCCCCAATGTGAATAGGCTCAAGAGATGGCAAAAGACACGCAGGGAAGCCCTCCTGCACTAGGAGGACCCGTCTTACTAACCAGATGCCTTCTGCCAGGTGAAAATGAGTGGCTTCACATCCTGCCTTTTCTGTATTAACTGAGTCACTTCCCCTCTTTAGGCCTGTT